>NC_064282.1:17137010-17149386 GCF_019186545.1 Solanum stenotomum | reverse complement strand
GGGGGGGGTTGTTTTTACAAAATATAAACTTGTGGACCAATTTTTGTATTTAAAAAAATCTCAAATCATGATATGAAATTCTAAAATCATGATTTTTGGAGAAATTGAAATCTCATCTCATAATATGAAATTATGAGATGAAATTAGCATGATATCGTATGCCCAAACGCTGATTTCATATTGCTTGTCCAAATATATACTAAGATTTAATGATACAACTAAAAATATCTTATACGAAAGCTAAGTTTAAAAGATATAAAAAATCGGAATCTTTAACTTAATAGTCAAAAAAGAGAGTTCCTCTAAGCAAAACATATAGCTGAAGTATACTGACTATCTGCCTGAAAGTCTCTACTAAGATGAGTTGTTGGGACAAGCCCCCAACTAACTCTAACTGTCTGTAAACTGAAAGATTAAAGTAAAGAAAGATAAAAGTAGATATTTTCCTCGAAAGATGAAAACTCACCAAACTCGATTGGTGAGATGATAGCAAAATTGTACTAACTGCGAGTTCGATGTTGAACGCTTGAACCTATATTATGAACAATATAGTACAAGAAAATATGTTGTCAGTATTTTAAATTTACAGAGTATGCGAGATATGCACTATACTCTAATATGTTGAACATGATCAATTTGAGATGCTAAACTGAATATTAAACTGTGATAAATAAGTTAATGCAATGACCAATTAATAAACATGCAATTGAGCAATACTGTACTAAATAAATTAAATACATTGCATATAAATATTTGAGACTGAACTGTGGTAGATATTGATGACCAACATATTTCGACTGAGTTAAATGGAGTCCAATTTGTACCTTGACTGAAAATGTGTTTGTACCTTGTCAAGGGTATGACCACTAGCTAACAAGGATCCAATAAACTGATGTCCAAAAGAACTAAGGTGATAAGAAGGGGCGATCCTTTATAACATATGATGACACATAGTTTTGAGACTTAAAAATTGCCACTACATGTCTTATCCCAACTGACAAGTGAACCTTCATTCTTACGTTAGTTTGGTGCTAAGTAATACTTCTAACTGAATTTATACTAATAAACTAAATAGTTCAATAATATTGAAATCTGAGACTAAAACGCTAGAGATGTTTTTTTAATAAAAATGATAGACTTCATTTGAAAGCATCTTATACATGTGGAATTGAATAATCGAATGTAACACTAATCGTGACAATTATATATTCTAAACAAAAACATTTAATTTAAACAACACAGGTCTAAAGGCATGAAATTTTGTGTTCTGAGAGTTCATGAAATATACTTAAGTAAAATACTAAATTATATGAATGAGAAAAAAAAAATATGTCTTTATAGACTACCAATGAATGGAACTTAAAATTACACTGAAATTTATATTGTTCATAAGAATTCTATTTTGAAATTTAATAATTGAAGAATGAAGTCCAATTTTTAAGATTCAATAAGTGAAAGGATATCCACTAGTGAAATTTTATATACTTGGAAGGAAAGATCTTAATGGAATCTATATTAATGCGAATGGGATTAAAGAGTAAGTGAGAATAATATTTTTTTTTTGGTTTTCACCCGATGTCCGGTACTCATATTGGAGTCCGACTAAATTCAAATTCGCGCCATGAAATTCGACATCGATGGGTAAAACGCTCCTTAACAAAGATGACTCCATACCCAAGAGGACTTGAGCCCAAGACCTTTTGGTTAAGGATGAAGTAATTACCACTCTATCACAACTCTTGATGATACTGAGAATAATATTGATCTTCATTGTGGATTAAAAATATTTTGTGATTCTTATGTCAATTTTTACAACATTTATTAATGGCTGGTCTAAATCGTAAAAGTCCTAGAAACTTTCATTTCAATTTTTCAATATGATATGATTAATTAACATTAATGAGTCAGAATAGATGCATGAAAGTGAGAGAATCATCCTGGTTGGTGACTTTGTGGCTTCATTGCATTGTATATATTCTCAGTATTTCACCTTTACAAGTTTTTTTTTATAGAAAAATTACTTAAATACACAACACTTCTTTACCTATTCTCAATATTTCCCTACTTTTTTACTAAAATACAAAAATCCCTTATTTTCCCCCAATTCAACTTAACCGGATACTTTATTAGTTTAAGTATCCGCTCGTTATTAATTAAAGTATCCGTGCTGCTATATTATGCATCCGCCCATTAATTAAGTATTTGTGCTGCTAACAACTTAATAATTTAAGTATCCGCACTGCTATATTATGCATCCGTCCGTTAATTAAGTATTAGTGCTGCTAACAACTTAATAATTTAAGTATCCACCCGTTATTAATTAAAGTATTTGCGCTGCTATATTAAGTATCCACACTGCTATATTATGTATCCGAAAAACACTAAAAAAGGATTTTTTGATAATTAATGAAAGAGTAGAGAAAGGAAGTAATTTCTTTCTTATACTATGTCATTTGCCTAATTTTTACTAATTTTATTTCATATAAGTGTTATTTTTAAGTTTGTGTTCAAACAATTTTTCCTTTATAATCATTTATTCCATTCAAATGATAAGTAAACAAGAAATCTCATTTCCTTCGTAATGTTTATTATATCAACAATAACACTTCTTTCCTACTCTAGTCTTATGCATCATTTGTTTCATTAAGATTAAGATGTCTGAATTTGAATGCAGATATGAATAATGATTAAGATCTTGTATATAGATCTAAATACTGAATGATTAAGATTGTTTGTTTTTGAACATCTGAATATATATGTGTGTGTGTTCTAGATATTCAAAGGCCCGTTTACGGGACCAATATTATAATATTAAATTATAGTATAACTTACAAAAATTCCTTACATTTGTGGGTTAATTACATCTTATTCCAAAAGTTTCTTCAATTACAAAAATCCCTGAGTTTTATTGCTCTCGGATACATTTCTTGGTTGTCCGATATATTACAAATGATACATTATTTAATGGAAGGGATGTATCTGAGAGGAGGAAGGGATGGATACAAGAGGGATAAGGATATGTCCAAGAGGATAGAGATGTATTTGAGAGGGAATAGAGATTATCTTAAGTTGTATATTTATGTAATTTTATTGTATTATATATGTTTATTTTAAAAAAATGTTAATCATGAATATTTTAAAACACGATATAGAATGAATTGCACTTTATAATAATTTCTTTTTTTTCTATTTCAACTAAATTAATTGAAACTTATAAGTTTTTTAAGTTTTCATAACTAAAATTTAAAAATATATCTCTCATACTCATTTTAATATTATGTATAACACATACATTGAATCAAATAATAATAATAACATTGGTATTTTTTCATAACCTTTTTCATAACTCTTTGTATTATCAAGATTTTATTATGTAGAAGAGTTATTTATATTATCAAACTTTTGTTATGTATAAGAGTGAAGAAGTAGGACGGTCCTTATCACCTTTTTTTATAAAAATCAAACGGACCATATTATTTTTTCAGAAATACTTTTTTGATTCAATTAATGTGGAACAATTTTTTTTTTATACGTTGCAAATAGAATGTCACATTTTCATAATAGAAAATAATCTAACTTTAAAATACTCCTTTTATTGTTAACAAAATTATTTATAGTCATACAAATGGTCAAGGAATATTTAGACCACAATTTTTTAAAAATTATTTCTTTCATAAACTTTGTGTCAAGTCAAATGGTGTCATATAAAATTGAAATGGAGGAAATAACAAAAGATGAGGAGAAAGAAGACTATCTTATATAGTACAAAATCGAGAAATAGTGCAAAATAGTCATTTATCTTTGGGTTAGGACTCAAAGTCCTTCTTGAGTTTTCATATGGAGCGGTAATAATACTTCATATTTGTTATATTACTATACTTTTGATCCTTCCCTGGTTTTTTGTCTATTTTTCAACATTGATTTTATCCACAATTTATGTATGAAATGTTCAATCGTTTTTTTATATATTTAGAATAATAACTTTTGTGAGAGAAGGTGAGAAGTGGAACACCTTGTTTTGTTTAGTAGAAAATGTATTGCAGCTAAAATCAAGAGGTTCATCACATAATTTTCACGTGCAATAGTACAAACTTTTCTTTTCTTTTCTTGCAACTGCATATGTTAAGTGTTCTTAGTTTAGCTACAATAATACTTCTACTAATAGAGCAAGGTGCTCATATTCTCATCTTCTCTCACATGGAGATATTTTAAAAAAATATATATAAAAAGACTATTGAATATTACATACATAAAATTGTGGACAAAATCAATATTAAAAATAGGCAAAAGTCTTGGAGAAACAAAAGATGCAGTAATATTATAAACGCGAGAGACTACTACTGCTTCATATGAAAAATCAAGGATGACATAGAGTCCTAACCCCAAAATAAGGGACAATTTTGGGCCTTTTCTTAGACAAAATCAATAAAACATTTAGCAACAAAGAGAATTTCAAAGGAATTTTCATCCATGTTGAAACAATGTACTATCCATAATGAAACAACGTATGAAGAGAATAAAAAAGCATTACAAAATTTACGTGATAGAAATTATAGTAGCTTAGTAAAGTTGTTTATAAAACATTTTAATTAAATAACATCAACTGATGATAAAATAATAAACATTTGAAACTTATTTTACATAAATTCTAGGAAAAAACGTCTGAAAAATATTCTAATTTTGGTCGAAATTGCGGTTACGATACCAAATTTTATGGAGGACATTTTACCCCCTGCACTATTTAATAGTGTATTTTAAAGGTATATACGTGCCCACGTGGACACATTACTATTTATAATGATGAAATATTTATGATGTCCACGTGGGCACATATATACCTTTAAAATACACTATTAAATAATGCAGGGGGTAAAAGGTCTTTTCCAAAGTTCGGTTAACAACAATTTCGATCAAAGTTCAAATATATTTTAGACCTTTTTCCCTAAATTCTACATATTTTAAAAATTTTCAATTAAAAAAAAGGGAATAATATTCCATACCTAATATAGTATATATAAATAAAAGTAAATTACGTAATGTATTTTAAGGAGATAAGAACTATTTTAATTTATAGACATATGTCATATGTTAATTGTCATAATGAAACAACATGAAAATTATAAGATATAATTTACTTATAGTTGAAAATTACATATGAAAAAATGGAGTACAAACTATATATTTAAATAAGTTATGTCATATACATATTAGTGTAAAGACATTTCACACTATAAATTTATTTACTTATTGTAATATGTAATTTATTTTACTATGAAAATTTACAAAATTGATGTTTTATGAAAAATTGGTATGAATATTTTTATGTGACCTCATAGTATGAAGTTCTTTACTTTATGATATAGAAGAATATTACTTAAAATAAATGTGGGTCCATAGAAATGTCACATCATTAAATGTTGTACAAGTTGTTGCAGTTCCCGATATCACTTTCACCCTTAGAAAAACATATAGTAGAAATTAGATTGTTGTATTTTATACTCATTTTTACATCTATATATAAAAACTATAACTTTCACATTTTTCTCTATTCCAGGTTGCACGAAGACATTTGATTCAGTCCCTGCTCTGAGGAAGGCAGTTATATTAGGCTACAGCCCTATTAGACCTTGGATGTCTGTAGTTTACAGGTATGCCATTACAACTAATCGTTTTGCTCCGAAAATAACCATATTTTATAATTTCTATGGCTTTTTAAAAGAACTTCTTGATTTGTATGTCTATTTTGATTAGGTGACTCTATGATTTCAATTCCCGTGAGTACTTTTACGATGGTTCATCATACGGCACCCAACATACCCTTCAAAACTTCTGAGGATATCTTCAATGAAATTAGACTACATTTTCAATTATCCTTTTCTTTGACATTTTGATGACAAACACCATATAGTTTAACTCTCTGATTATGAAATGAAAGTATTCCATCGAGGTGCACTTCTGGTCATGGTCATATATTATGTTAAAGTTCTTTAACCTAGAAGATGAAGATAGATGAATGTTTTCCTTTATCTCGATTAATGCCTCAACTTTTTGGACAACACTATCAATATAAACCTAAAAAGATATCACCCTTGGTTCTCTCTTGATTTAGCAGAGATAGTTCATCTGTTAAGTTTGTTTTGGTAAATAACAATAAACCTTGCCCAAATATTCATCTCGCTTATAGCTCACTCAATTGTTGCATCAAGAATTTTGATTGTATTTTTATCATATTTAAGTACTTTACAGGTTCACTATAGAAACCAAGTTCGAGCTCTCTTTCGCCTATATAAAATAAACGCAATGAATCATATTGTTGCAATGTGTTTTGTTGTGTATTTTATGCTAAGCTCCATCCAACTGCTATGAAGTCTTCCAAAGTAAGCAGAGTTATTGTCATTCCCTTATCTTGCTTTGTTATATATAGTAGCATACAACAGGAGGCCTTTTTTTATTTTCACGTTTTAGTGTTGTTCATCTTCATTTCGCCCTTAAAAGCAAGGTATAAAGGTTGAAATGAATTTCAAAATGATAACTCTGCAGTTCCCTACATAGTGGGATGGGGCACAGGAAAAGGAAATGTATATGAGGCAGAAACTTTTGTCATAATTGATGATGTTAGACTTTTGTAATTTTAAAATCGGATGCACATCTGAATAAACTATGGTCTTGATGTTATGGGGATGCCAAATGATGTCATTAATGTAGCTTATTTTTGAGTTCTACTTTTTGAGAATGTTGCTGAGACATTCCAAGCAAAAGTCATGTATCTACAAGGAATTGATACTGAAACTTAGAGGTTGAGCATTGTGAAGTGGATAAATTTCTTGTAATGAGGAATTCAGAGAAATCATTTTCTTTTGTAATCAAGATTTTAACCTGATAATTTTGGTAGCATATATTTGTACTACACTTTATTGTGCTTTCTTTGTGGTTGATCTGAATCATACTACATCCGCTAGAAAATGGTTAAAACATATTCCTTTTATGTTATTGTTATTGTTCTCTTGCAATTGAACAAAAAGTTAGGTCTTCTCTTATCTCTAGATCTAGATTTAAAAGTTTAAAGTAGATGTTCCATTAAAAAAATGTTCCTTTATAACATTAAACAAATAGATGAATGTGAACAGAGCAACAAAGAAAAACACCTCTAGAAAAACTTAAAGAACATGAACAGAACAAAAACACTCAATTTCTATAATTTAGCAGTTTGGCATGGACTCATGGAGTGTGTGCCTTTTTAAGCCACAAAGGTAATAGGTCGCAAACTGAAACAAAATGAATGGCTAATTTACTTTAACCCCATTCAGATTGCAGAAATATGATTGCTTGAACAATTTGCCCTTTAAATGAACATATATTTACAATATTGCCAGTAGTCGTCCTCCACTTCGCATTTTCTATATAATAGAAATATTTTCTTGAATAGGAATAGCATACATGATAAACTGATATCAAGAATCTGAATAACATGAGATGACAAAGAGCAAGCACTGACTCAATGCAGCATCATCATGGTCATTCAAGGTTTTCTTCAGGGAGTTTGTGAAGTGATACTAAAATTTCTCAAAACCGGTGCAATATGAATCCTACAAGTTTTTAATCAAGTGCCCATTCAGAGGTGTATCGATTTCAATGGTTAAACCATCTCATTTTCTTTGATATACCCAAAACATAAATTCATAAATTCCAACAATATGTGAGATAGAAACTGTACACAACCAAACCACAAAAGATTGAGGAAGAAAAATAAAGAAGATGGAGAAACTGGGCAAAGAGAAAAACAGAGAGAAAAGGAATGACATATCTGAATGTCTTTCTTCAATTTCCTTTTGTATTTTTGAATCAGTCTTGGATTGCCTTGTTTTCATTCTAGATTAGGATCAGTGCTCGTTCTGCTGCTCTAAAAATACTTATTTATTTCATACTTCTTCTCCCTGTATGCATGCAAACATGTGTCAATGAGTACAAAGTTGTAATCCTTAGTAATATTATGTAAAAAGCTTGAGTGATTGCAGAGAACAAGTTAATTAATTTGATGGTGGCCATTTATCTTTCATTGGTAATTTAATCAAACACATTAGTTGCATCAATATTCAAGGCAATTTCCTTGTTACTATTTCTTTTTATTTCGGTACGTTAGCAGTTAAGGTACTAACATGTATTTTATACCGTTAGATAGCTCCTACTACATTTAAATTGTATCAGTTCATACAAGAGGAGTTGTATAGTATCTTGTCACTCCATTTTCGTGTACATATATAATATAAATGTAAATATTGCATGAAATTGTTCTTTTTTTCTTTCTGGATCATCAAAAGTCATTATCAACTGTTTACTTATTCCACATATATGCAAATTTATGCATTCGGCCAATCATAACAGAGTTTTGATAAGTGATTGTGGCCCAAACTTAAATGACAATAGGTCATCAACCAAGTCAATCACATTTGAAGGTAGGGACGGAGCCAGGGTACCGATGGGGTTTCATAGTCAAAAACTTACCCTATATATGAGGCCAAAATTATTTCGTATGTATATATAGTAGAGTTGAAACTCCTTATTTTTGTTATGTGTGTTTAGCTCTTTATATTCTAAATTTCCTTAATAAAAATCTTAGCTCCGTTTGAGGGATGAAGGAAATTGGAGTAAAACAAACAAACTCAATTCTAGATTGAAAGGGCTTTAATCACTATAGACCTAACAATTGTCTATTTCTTCCTAAAAGAGTCTCAATGTCATAGACATTAATACAGAGAAGGAGTGACACAGAGAGAATGGAGAGCTAGAGTAAAGAGTAACTGAATCCAAACAACAATGTTAAATAACCTTTAACAAATCGGTACATGCATACCTATAACCTATTGATAAAAAATCAGCTCAATTCCAGAAAGTGTGAACTCGAACCCGTTAGTAATTTGTTGTTTTCTTATATAAACCTTCACATCACCCATGAATTTCAGCCATAAATTGGGAAAGAGAATAAGATAAAATAATAAAGACATCAGCACATAATTGACTTGTAAAATTCAAGTCTATAAAAAAAAAAACTGAAAGAATTTTGTAGCAAAAATTTGAAGAAAATATACCTGGAATTATGAAGAATCCATATGTTTTGTTGTTATTATTTTGTAGCAAAATTTGGAAGATAATATACTAGGATTTTTGAAGAATCCATATGCTTCACTTTTGTGGAGATGGAAGAACCGACGAATGAAGATTTATGGTTTATAGTGGGTTAAATACCTTGCATTGGATGATTCTAGATTGGTGGAGAGAGATCAGTTATTTGCGAAAATTACTATTTTAGCCTTGATCGTCCCACCTTTCCCGTTTCTTTATAGTAGAAATTAAAGAACAAAGATAAGCGAGGTGATCTCTTAGTAACACAAAATTTTAAGTGATAAAGTAATTAGACAAGTTAAACTTATTTATTATTAAATAAAAGGGAATAAATATGTAAGGCTAATTTTCAAACAATAAATATTAAAGCAAGACAACAATTGATCAAGAAAAGATAAACAAGGAGAGTGACTTGACATTAAAAGATATGAAAACAACATAAATGTCGAATATGAACTTATCTACCCAAAATTACAATAAAATTAAATTATAAGAGTTGAATTGTAATTATTTAAATACTTAAGGTTTAAATCAATCCGTAAGAGAATTTAAGTACTTAGAATGATACCAACGATATTATTAATCGTGCTTCTTCATCATAGAAACATTTTTATTTGGGGCTGGTTTTAGAAAATAATGATAGTATTCAAAAGATAATTGAAAGATTTAAATATAAACACCTAAATATATTTGTGTATAAGTACACATAATCCCTTTTTGAAAAATCTTTGGTAAGTGATACTTTCGGAGACGCATCGATTTAGTTAAAATAAAATTAGACCTCGTAATTCATTTTACTTTCCCACTAACTATAGGTTAGGAGATGGTACTTATATAAAAAGTGTCATGTCTTATTCAAATTATGAAGAAAAAATAAAATTGAACAATGACTTTGATAAAAGTTAACAATTGAACTTCAGTTTAAATACTTGCACAAAAATAAATAAAAAGAAAATAATAAAGCGAGACATTAAAAAAAAAAAAAAAACACGTAGCATATAATTCCTCACCCCCTAAATGATAGCAGCCCCGAATTCATTCTTATTACTACGAGAGCGTGCATACAACTTTTTACAAATTGCATAAATAATTTGAAAGAAAAAACAAGATTTAACAATAAAACATCCAGATCTTGGTGAACTCTTCTCGTTTTGGACTCATATTCAGACTTGTGTTGAAACACAAAGAAAACACACAAATACTATCCAAAAATACGAGATATATAACCATCATATTCATAGGCAGACAAAGAAGACGGTTACCAATTATATTGTATGGATAAAGAACTAACCCGGATGCCTTCTTTTAATAGAATATCAAAAAAAAAGAAAAAATCGAAACAGAGGAGAGAGGGACAATGGGCGATGGGAAGGAGAGAGGAGCCGCCTGCTGGTGCTTCTCGCTAGGACGGGGAGAGGGTGGCGGAGGCGAGAGTGAGGGTGGAGAGATGGCGGTTAAGGTTTATTTGATTGGATTTGAATTTTTATTTTGACATACTACATAAGTGTCAGATCGATAACTATGACTTTTAATTGAAATATAATATGTTATTTAGTTTATTCTTGTTATTAACTATAATCATTTTGCAATAAATTAATTTGTTATATTAAAAAATGGTACAATGAAATAATTATTTTATTTATGTAAATCTCACTAAGCTCTTCCAATAAAACAACTACTCCCTCCGTTCCTTTTTAGTTGTCCACTTTAGAAATGGCACACAAATTAAGGCAACAATGATTAGCACAGTGAAGTTACAATTTTACCCTTATGACAACTTTTCACTTCAAAATTACAACCACTCATTTGAATTCAAGTGAAATAAATTGGAGGGAAACAACATACACTTATACAATTTTCAAGAAGTGTAAATAAGGGTATAATAGGAAAAAATTTGTCGTCCTTTCTTGATTTGTCAAAATGGACAACTAAATAGGGACAACTAAAAAAGGAAATATGGACAAGTAAATAGGGACGGAGGGAGTAGTATGTTTTACGCTGAAGGACAAACTAGGGGCAATGTAGAGAATTCTACTCAAATAAGGATGAGCTTTTCTCTTTAGTAGAAAAGAATGAGCTTTACATTACAGACTTTGGAATAAGGATGACTCCACCGCACTTACGAGTTCTATATAACAAAAAAAGAAGAAAATTGTACAAAATTTATGCTAATGTTTGTTCTTATAGGTGAGCTGTTGTTTTCTTGATATCGTCGATATGCTTCTTTTTACAGTTGTTAGTACTACAGATGTTTTGCAATTAGTAGTCAAAGCATCACAACATCCTTTGACAATTAAATTGCCAAGTATTTTGATGAGACTAGCTCTTCTGTAAACCAATGATGCTCAAAATTTACCACTTTGAAGAACCTGAAATATCTTGTCTAATATCATCACAATTCGAAGTTGAGCACCAAATTTCGAAAAACCAAACGCCTAAAGAGAAAATCTAAACATATGCACTAATTCGATTAATAAATGAGCAAGTCAAACCATTCAATTGACTTCATTTGTTAAGGACACATAATTATCTTGTTTCAGCAAAAGCAAATTTCCAATTCCAATCAGTGTATGGCGCAATTTCATCTATTAGTTGTATGTGGCACAATTACTAAACCTATTTCAAAAACTTTAGGGGTCGTTTGGTGTGAGGGATAATACCAAATAGTCCCGGGATTAAATTATAGTACCGCTTATTTTGTTGTTTGGTTGGCAAGTTCGGGATAACTTATCCCGGAATTAATAATTAGTACCGGGATAAGTTATCCCTCTCTTTGGGTGGTATAGTAATCCCGGAATAACTTATCCCGAGATAAAATAGGTAAATGACAAAAATGTCTCTTTCAACCCTTTTGTTATATCATTTTTTACATTAATGAAGGGCATTTTTGTAAACAAATAATTTGTTCTTAAAATTTCTTATTTTGAATACAACAAACCAAACACTCAATAAAAAATAATCCC
This sequence comes from Solanum stenotomum, assembly GCF_019186545.1. Classification (NCBI taxonomy): domain Eukaryota; kingdom Viridiplantae; phylum Streptophyta; class Magnoliopsida; order Solanales; family Solanaceae; genus Solanum; species Solanum stenotomum. The sequence goes on along the minus strand of NC_064282.1, from coordinate 17,137,303 downwards.
AACACAACTTATCTCATCATAACTAATCCCAACATAACTTATCCCATCATAACTCATTTTCAAACCAAACGACCCCTTAATAACCACGGGAATTAACAGCAGCTATATAAATACACGATAATTAGATGCAAATTTAAAGTATGAAATGTTCCCCTTATCATCTCTCATAAAACAAAATTTGTTCCATTCATAGTTTCAAACAACCCGGCCAAACAAAAACAACTTAAATCTGTAATTTTGAAGATGGGACTTGACCAAGAAACTGGTAATCCCAATCCATGATCTTTCTCTAA
>NC_064282.1:17118368-17131026 GCF_019186545.1 Solanum stenotomum | reverse complement strand
TCCTATCCAATTTCATATTAATTAATTCTAGCTAACTTTGATCCCAAAAAATTGACATAATACATAAACATGACCCTTAATTTATTTTTTAGTGGATAATTATACCCTCCAACTTTGAGGGTGTACAGGTAAACACTGAAACTTGTAAAAAATTGAATAAGTAGGCACACGTGTTCTACATGACATAATACACGTAGGACACCATATAGGACACAAAATTGTCATGTAGGACGAATGTCTATTTGTTCAATTTTATATTAATTTAAATATCTACTTGTATACACCTAAAATTAAAGGTCATAGTTGTCAGCTGACACCAAATTAAGGGTCAGCTTTATGTATTATGCTAAAATAAAAATTCAAATCCAATCAAATAAACTTTAACCCACCATCTCTCCACCCTTAGAGAAATCAACGACAATAAGCGCTGCCCACCATCTCTCCACTCTCACTCTCCGCCACCCTCTCCCCGTCCTAGCGAGTAGCACCTGCCGGCGGCTCCTCTCTCCTTCCAAATCGTCCACTGTCCCTCTCCTCTTTTAATGTCAAGTCACACTCTCCTTGCTTATCTTTTCTTGATCAATTGTTGTCTTGCTTTAATATTTATTGTTTGAAAATTAAACTTACATATTTATTCCCTTTTATTTAATAATAAATAAGTTTAACTTGTCTTATTACTTTATCACTTAAAATTTTGTGTTAATAAAAGATCACCTCGCCAATCTTTGTTCTTTAATTTTAAAATAAAATCTTTACCTATTTTTTCATAGAGTTAAATTTAATTAGATTAATAACCAAAGCCTTTTTGTTATTGCTTTTTATTGTCAATTAAAAAATTAGTTAATGTTATAAAAGTTAAGAACAAAAAAATAATATAAAGATGAAAACAAGAAGAATATAAGACAAGATGAACAATATAAAATAACTTTCTTTCTTTCAAGTGTTCATCAAATCTTCAAGTGTGTACAATATGAACCATTATACCTCTATTTATACTGTAACATAGAGGCATACAAAACGTTATTCATAAACATGACATTAAACAAGAATATAATGGAGGAAGTTATGAAGGTGAAAGGTTACAAGAATAATGATCATAAAGGTGGTGGTTATCTTCATAATGGAGGAGGTTATGCAGTAATTTCTTGGTGTAGTGGACATTCACACTATATTATTTTATAACACTCCCCCTTGGATGTCCATAAATAATATGCCTCGTTAAAACCTTACTAGGAAAACACCCTGTGGGAAAAGGTAGAAATTTGAATTTTCAAATCAGGATAACACACGCACGCACTGAGAATCTCATAATAGTGTTTCATTGCTAATAAAATTACTAGCCAAAAGAAGCATATCGACGATATCAAGAAAACAACAGCTCACCTATAAGAACAAACATTAGCATAAATTTTGTACAATTTTCTTTTTTTTTGTAATACAGAACTCGTAAGTACGGCGGAGTCATCCTTATTCCAAAGTCTGTAATGTAAAGCTCATTCTTTTCTACTAAAGAGAAAAGCTCATCCTTATTTAAGTAGAATTCTCCACATTGCCCCTAGTTTATCCTTCAGCGTAAAACATACTAGTTGTTTTATTGGAAGAGCTTAGTGAGATATATATAAATAAAATAATTATTTCATTGTACCATTTTTTAATATAACAAATTAATTTATTGCAAAATAATTATAGTTAATAACAAGAATAAATTAAATAACATATTATATTTCAATTAAAATTGATAGTTATCGATCGACAGTTATGTATTATGCCAAAATAAAAATTCAAATCCAATCAAATAAACCTTAATCGTCATCTCTCCACCCTCACTCTCGCCTCCGCCACCCTCTCCCTGTCCTAGCGAGAAGCGCCAGCCGTCGGCTCCTCTCTCCTTCCCATCGCCCATTGTCCCTCTATCCTCTGTTTCGATTTTGTTTTTTTTTTTGATATTCTATTAAAAGATGGAATCCAAGTTAGTTCTTTATGCATATAATATAATTGGTAACCGTCTTCTTTGTTTGCCTATGAATATGATGGTTATATACCTCATATTTTTGGATAGTATTTGTGTGTTTTCTTTGTGTTTCAACACAAGTCTGAATATGAGTCCAAAACGAGAAGAGTTCGCCAAAATCTGAATGTTTTATTGTTAAATCTTATTTTTTCTTTCAAATTATTTATGCAATTTGTAAAAAGTTGTATGCACGCTCTCGTAGTAATAAGAATGAATTCGGAGCTGCTATCATTTAGGGGGTGAGTAATTATATGCTACGTGTTTTTTTTAATTTTTATGTCTCGCTTTATTATTTTATTTTTGTGCAAGTATTTAAACTGAAGTTCAATTGTTAACTTTTATCAAAGTCATTGTTCAATTTTATTTTTTCTTTATAATTTGAATAAGACATGACACTTTTTATATAAGTACTATCTCCTAACCTATAGTTAGTGGGAAAGTAAAAATGAATTACGAGGTCTAATTCTATTTTAACTAAATCGATGCGTCCCCGAAAGTATCACTTACCAAAGATTTTTCAAAAAGAGATTATGCGTACTTATACACAAATATATTTAGGTGTTTATATTTAAATCTTTCAATTATCTTTTGAATACTATCATTATTTTCTAAAACCAGCCTCAAATAAAAATGTTTCTATGATGAAGAAGCGCGATTAATAATATCGTTGGTATCATTCCTAAGTACTTAAATTCTCTTACGGATTGACTTAAACCTTAAGTATTTAAATAATTATAATTCAACTCTTATAATTTTATTTTATTTTTATTTTGGGGTAGATAAGTTCATATTCGACATTTATGATGTTTTCATATCTTTTAATGTCAAGTCACTCTCCTTGTTTATCTTTTCTTGATCAATTGTTGTCTTGCTTTAATATTTGTTGTTTGAAAATTAGTCTTACATATTTATTCCCTTTTATTTAATAATAAATAAGTTTAACTTGTCTAATTACTTTATCTCTTAAAATTTTGTGTTACTAAAAGATCACCTCGCCTATCTTTGTTCTTTAATTTCTACTATATAGAAATGTGAAAGGTGGGACGACCAAGGCTAAAATGGTAATTTTCGGAAACAACTGATCTCTCTCCACCAATCTAGAATCATCCAATGCAAGGTATTTAACCCACTATAAACCATAAATCTTCATTCGTCGGTTCTTCCATTTCCACAAAAGTGAAGCATATAGATTCTTCAAAATTCCTGGTATATTATCTTCCAAATTTTGCTACAAAACAATAACAGCGAAACATATGGATTCTTCATAATTCCAGGTATATTTTCTTCAAATTTTTGCTTCAAAATTCTTTCAGTTTCTTTTTTAAATACTTCAATTTTACAACTCAATTCTGTGCTGATGTCTTTATTATTCTATCTCATTCTCTTTCTCAATTTTATGGCTGAAATTCATGGGTGATGTGAAGGTTTACATAAGAAAATAACAAATTACTAAAGTGATTCGAGTTCACACTTTCTGGAATTTAGCTGATTTTTTATCAATAGGTTATAGGTATGCATGTACCGATTTGTTAAAGGTTATTTGACATTGTTGTTTGGATCCAGTTATTCTTTACTCTAGCTCTCCATTCTCTCTGGGTCACTTCTTCTCTGTATTAATGTCTATGACATTGAGACTCTTTTAAGAAGAAATAGACAATTGTTAAGGTCTATAGTGATTAAAGCCCTTTCAATTTAGAATTGAGTTTGTTTGTTTTACTCTAATTTCCTTCATCCCTCAAACGGAGCTAAGATTTTTATTAAGGCAATTCAGAATATAAAGAGCTAAACACACATAACAGAAATAAGGAGTTTCAACTCTACTATATATACATACGAAATAATTTTGGCCTTATATATAGGGTAAGTTTTTTACTATGAAACCCCATTGGTACCCTGGCTCTGTCCCTACCATCAAATGTGATTGACTTGATTGACGACCTATTGTCATTTAAGTTTGGACCACAATCACTTATCAGAACTCTGTTATGATTGGTCGAATGCATAAATTTGCATATAAGTGGAATAAGTAAACAGTTGACAATGACTTTTGATGATCCAGAAAGAAAAAAAAGAACAATTTAATGCAATATTTACATTTATATTATATATGTACACGAAAATGGAGTGACAAGATACNTAGGAGTTATGACTGCTCAAAGTTGGCCAAAAACTCACTGATTTCCACACTTAGCCAAATTTTCAGATTTTTGAACTTAGCCAAATTTTCCAGATTCTGGACTGCCAAATTTCCAGATTTTAAATTTTTCCAAAAAATGACTATTTCCAAATTTCAAGCTTTTTCATATTCATTTTTAAATTGTCGGATGTTACAATTATTTTATCACTTAAAATTTTGTGTTACTAAAAGATCACCTCGCCTATCTTTGTTCTTTAATTTCTACTATATAGAAATGTGAAAGGTGGGACGACCAAGGCTAAAATGATAATTTTCGGAAACAACTGATCTCTCTCCACCAATCTAAAATCATCCAATGCAAGGTATTTAACCCACTATAAATCTTCATTCGTCGGTTCTTCCATCTCCACAAAAGTGAAGCATATGGATTCTTCAAAATTCCTGGTATATTCTTCCAAATTTTGCTACAAAACAATAACAGCGAAACATATGGATTCTTCATAATTCCATGTATATTTTCTTCAAATTTTTGCTTCAAAATTCTTTCAGTTTTTTTTTATATTCTTGAAATTTACGACTCAATTCTGTGCTGATGTCTTTATTATTCTATTTCATTCTACTTCTCAATTTTATGGCTTAAATTCATAGGTGATGTGAAGGTTTATATAAGAAAATAACAAATTACTAACGGGATTCGACTTCACACTTTCTGGAATTGAGCTGATTTTTTATCAATAGGTATGCATGTACCGATTTGTTAAAGGTTATTTAACGTTGTTGTTTGGATCCAGTTACTCTTTACTCTAGCTCTCCATTCTCTCTGTGTCACTCCTTCTCTATATTAATGTCTATGACATTGAGACTCTTTTAGGAAGAAATAGACAATTGTTAGGTCTATAGTGATTAAAATCCTTTCAATCTAGAATTGAGTTTGTTTGTTTTACTCCAATTTCCTTCATCCCTCAAACGGAGCTAAGATTTTTATTAAGGGAATTTAGAATATAAAGAGCTAAACACACATAACAAAAATAAGGAGTTTCAACTCTACTATATATACATACGAAATAATTTTGGCCTTATATATAGGGTAAATTTTTTACTATGAAACCCCATCAGTACCCTGGCTCTGTCCCTACCCTCAAATGTGATTGACTTGGTTGATGACCTATTGTTATTTAAGTTTGGGCCACAATCACTTATCAGAACTCTGTTATGCTTGGTCGAATGTATAAATTTGCATATAAGTGGAATAAGTAAACAGTTGACAATGACTTTTGATGATCCAGAAAGAAAAAAAAGAACAATTTTATGCAATATTTACATTTATATTATATATGTACACGAAAATGGAGTGACAAGATACTATACAACTTCTCTTGTATGAACTGATACCATTTAAATATAGTAGAAGCTATCTAACGGTAGAAAATACATGTTTCTTGTTAAATGAATCAACTGCACAAACATTAAAATTGAAAAAATCCCAACAACATTTGTATATTGAGGACAAAATTACATTGAAAACTCAAATAAAGTGGTGGTAAAATACCTTATGCAGGCTACTGGTTCAAGTTGAGTACATCACTCATATTGGTATCTTCAAAGGTTCAAAATGTAAGTTATAATTCTTTTCAGTCACATGCAATCAAAATTGTACACAAGTTATACGTTGACGTGCAGGTAAAGAAAGAGCTATTCTTTTGGCTTATCATGATCTTGAACGTGATCAATAGAGCTTAAATGTACATTTAACAAGCTAAATCTACTGATTTAAACCTTGCACATGTTTAATCAATGTAGACAATACCTCTAAATTGTTAGATAGTGAGTTTGTTTCTGATAGACCTTCGACTTAAAGAAAGAAAAATTACAACATTAATCTCACACACTAAAACATAACTCAAAAAATTATGTGATCTCACAAATTAATTTTTTGATATTCTCCTTTATAGTAAGAAAATTTATTTGGTTAGTTCTCTCCATTACCTTTCGCTATTAATTGCACAATAAAAGAATATTTTAGATGAATTTTGAATATATCGTAAATAGTTGTGAAGTTTTTGATACTTTTTTATGCTCATACACAAAGTTAGGCATAATAACTTTGACAACCTTGTAATTACCTTATCTTTTTGTTGTATATAAACAACTTCGGAATGAACATCAACTCACTCATCCCTTTGAAAGCATCTAAAGCAAGAATCAGTGTCTTCATTCTATAACTTATCTGGTATTCAAATGATTCATCACATGCTTTAAGCATGTTATACCTAAGAGATCCCAAAATCTCCTATAATTTTTTGGAAGTTTTGGTGTCACCATAACTCTTTTGCTGCTTATTATCTAAGAACTCTTTAGTCTAAAAGCAGTAATAATGTACTTCTATTCTTGGTTCCTTCTTTTTATTATACTTTTATCTCATTGTCCTTATTTAGAGGTTCATTATATTTGTCATATTTAGGTGTTTTCGTAGAGAATGACATTAAACTATATGTTTGAGAGACATTCGTTGAAGCCATTAATATTGCGAACGTAATCATTATGGGGAGATTATGGTAATCATTGTTTTGTATCACTGTTAAAATTTGGTCATTTAACTATAAAGAAGATATAGGAGTAACTATTTGAATGTCCTTACTGCATATTGATCATTGTATGTTTTTTCGGAGGTCAATTCTTATCATTCTTAGTGTTTTTATTTGCTTTTTTCTTCAATATTTTTTTTTTGGTTATCTGTTTCTTAATTTTGATATATCTTAAAATCTTGGCTCATGTTATTTATCAAGGAATGAAGTCTGCTACTGCGTGGATCGTGATTTTCCTTATGTTATGAGCAATCATGAAAGTCTTGGACTAATTAAGATAAAATTTGATAAGAAAACAGATTCTTAAGGGATAATATGACCTTCGAAGTATAAAATATTATCATATCTTCGCTTATGGATCTTCTTGTTTCCCCTTCTAAGATAATAGAATACTCAAACAAACACAACTTATTTTAAGGAAAATTTTACTTACTCGTGTCCTTGATATGTTTAAAGAAAATTGATACAGTGAGACACAAACAAGTTGAGTGGAAAAATATCTTGACTTGTGTACTGAAAAGAATTTTACAGTGTTTGTGATTGTATTAATCCATGATTTCTCTTATCCAAAGTTTTTCTTTTTGTCCTTCTAGAAATGCACATTTCCTATTTTAGATAATGAGTAACATCCTTTGAATTGTTCTGCTATTTACTAGAAAAAGGAGTTTGAGGTGTTAATTATCACTGAATAGAAGGGGTGTAAATAGCTAATCCATGATATCACTAACAATGAACATCATCTTCTTTTCAATATTTGAGAAATTGATATCTATGATTACATAATCTCTCCTAAAAATAACTTTGGAGTAGTTGAGGAATAATATTTATAAGAATTTAAGGTGAAATAGAGACTCACATTTATTCCTTACTTCAATCGTGGTATGCCTAATATTGTGTTACTTTTATAAGAACTGTGATAATGAAAAAAAAATATGTCATCTAAGTGATATTTATACTATGTTCTCTGTTTCTTGTGTACTTGTTTTTGAGATGGAAATTCTCTTACAAGCTTGACTCTTATGTTCGTAAGATTATATATGTAATGTCTTAGGAATTAGGATAGTAAATGATGAATGCTTTCTTTGAAAATTCAACCATTAGATGGGATATGTACAAACACGATTTGGAGTAAGTGGGGTCCTAAGTATTCAAATTTCATAGAAATTTGGATAGTATTCTACTGAGTACTTTATTTTATGTTTATGTTTCGCTCCTTTTCTATTTTGTTATCCATTTATCCTTTGGCCTTTCATTAGTGTTATTTAATTATCCCGAATTTTGTTGTGTGGATGCAGATTGTCTATGGATATAGATACTCCCAATCTTCCTAATCCACTTAAAAAATTTGTTTAGAAATTCAGCTGCATCTTCTTTCTAATTTGAAGCAGTATTGCATACTTAGAATTGAGGGAATGCATAGTCATTATTCCTGTTTGAATTTATTTACTTAATAAAGTCTTAGAATTGAAAACAAATGCTTTTAATCTATTTGTAAAACATGGTGAAATCTGAACTTTTAAGTTCTTGAATGGAGAGGTTTTTTTGCAGTTTGGCATGAATTGTGAACTTGCTGGTTAAATTTTTTTCTGATACATTTGAATTTTGATATGTAAATAGTTTTAAGTACTAAATGATGTTTTATAGTTTCTCACATCTAAATGATATTAGAAACTACTATAAGATACGATTCTATCCCTCTCACGCTTTTCTATTACCCAGATAATGCATTGTATTTAATTTTTATAAATATATATAATGTGATGACATCACAAGGACCCAAGAAAGAGAACAATATATGAACCCTCTATACATTTCTATACATTGAACATAAGACATATATGACTAAACGTAATGAATGGAATTCTACTTCTCATGCAATTGGAATTGCACGAGAACAACAACCTACAAACTTTACACTTCTTGTTCTATTAGAAGTCATGGAACATGTGCTCAATGAGTATTTGGTGGCAGAGCAGTGCATAGTTAATTAGGTTTGATTAACTACCGGAGATGTCAAATTTCAAGTTTTTTTAGAAAACAGTTGGGCTATATGGATGATCACAGTTTATGAAACCTCAATGCTTGATATAAGCTTAGGGGTCATTTGGTAGAGTGTATTAACAAAAATAATACTTGCATTAGTTTTGTGTATTAGTAGTACCTTGTTTAGTATTTGTTTTCATGCTATGTATACATTGGGAAGTGTATTACCAATATCATGGATTTCTAGGTATTAGTAATGTAAAAGGATTCGATGCATGCATTAGCATTTTAAAGACACAAATACTTCTCAAAAACAGTTTTACATCTTTTTCACCATGTGTGTGGAGGATTTTTTTTTAAATAATTATTTTTGTACAATACATGCTATTTTTAATACACCAAATCGAACAATGCATAAGAAATAATATATGTACAACTAATGCAAGCATAACTAATGCAAGCATTACTAATGCAAGAATTGCTAATACACTCTATTTAGCATTATTTTTATACACTCTACCAAATGACCCCTAATGTTTTGCCCTACCTCTCATTCAAATTGAAGAACCTTGCGATTTGACATATTTTTCCCTTTTTTCAAACTAACCATAACCAGCTTCCTTTTCCCTACGAGCCTCATATTACACTTAGCTAATATTGTTAACACTTGTAAATTTGTAGATTATTCAATTTGAATGGAAAGTATCAGATTTAGTATTGTAATCTTATTTTATAGTATAACAAAACGTGTCATATGACATTTTCCCGGTTGATTGTGGATGAGGGACTTGATTTTGTTATGATCATGAATAATTCTCTCCTTATGAGCTATTTTTTGAAATTGAGTTAAGCTAAAAGTTTATTTTTCTTATTAAGTAATGTTTGTAATGTGTTGTCTCAAAATTTCTAGCATTTTGCCAGTTTAAATTTATAAAATGTCATTTAACGCTATGTTTACCAAGTGTAAGAATAAATGCTAGGCTAATACAAGGAAGCTAAATTTGTTGAGCCCGTGCTTAGTACGGACATATTATATCTAATTTTTTAAAAAATAAAGTCTTTGCCTATTTTATCATATAGTTAAATTTAATTAGATTAATAAATAATAACTAATGCCTTGAGTTATTGCTTTTTATTGGTCAATTAAAAAATTAGTTAGCATATTTCAATTAGATTATATTTGTTTAGAGAAAATTGAATTTTATATGGAAAGATCCATGTAATTGAAGCTTAACGCACCCACCCACGCAATTTCTGATTCATGTTCACTTTTTTGGTCAGTTTCCGACTAGTACGTTGCCGCCTTCTTTTTCTTCCTTTCACATCCTTTCTCTCTCCTTCTTTGCTTCCTCGTTTCCCTGCTTCAATGGACAACACTGGTTTCCACAAACCTTCATCCTCATCCTACTCTGCCTTTTCTCATTCCAATCGAAGGTAAAAGAAAAAATCTACTTTCTTGCTGATTTCTCTGTAAAGTTTCAATCTTTAATTGAAAATTTTTGATTTTGAATCAATGACAGCGGTGGTAGAGGAAGAGGAAGAGGACTGGACACGAGGGATAATACAGAAAGATCAGGGGGCCGTGGCGGTGGTGTTGGAAGCTCCGGCAAAGATAAAATTAATGTTCTTGGTAGACTATTGTATGTATATGTCTTTTTCTCCTTTCAGGCTTTTAGTTTTTATTATGTGACACATGGTAATCAATCACCTCAATTCGAAATTAGTTGGGTTAAGCTATATGAATTTTATGTTTAGGTTTTTATGTCAGACCCATGATAGTATAGAAAGTTTAATCAATCAATCAGCAAATGCGTCCTCAATCCCAATTAGTTGGCTTTGGCTGCATGAATCCTCTATGCCCATTTTTTGTTTATTTCATGTCTTCATTTCTCAAAGATTCATAATTGATTATTTTGGGCTTCAACTTACAATGACCTTCGTCCATTTTTCCTGGTTTGAGACTGACATTGTTTTACGTAACTCAATCACGGGTAGGGGAGAGTTAATTCATGAAAAACATAATAATTAAAAAATAGTTTCTACCCATGATGATCAGTTGGAGTGATTAGTTCCAGTCTTAAGAGTAGTAACGATATGTATGTGTTGTAGTGTTTGGAACTATTGTTAGCTGAGAACCAAATGTCACTTGACTTGAACTTTCTAAGTTCTCTTATAAAAGACCAAACTTTGTCCAAACTAAATATGATTTGTGGAATATTCTGTAATGTTGTTTATCCTCATGACACGCATTTTGCGGCACATGGCCTCTCAGCTAAACTTGAATATGAGGAATGATGGGTATGCGAAGGTGCAAGATCTGTTAAAGTTAAACTTAAAAACATTTGCAAATGTCCCATTGATGTCACACACAGTTGATGATGTCAAAGAGGTTAGTCATGTGAAGTCTTGTGCTCCTTTAATTTATTGTCTCTGTTTCTTGTATAAGGCTGATGAAAAGTCTGATTTGCTTCTTATTTGGATTGCAAAACGTTTTTGAGTTAATTTAGTTGAAAATGATTGGTATCTTCTATTCTAGCTGGAAATTTGACAATGTCTGTCTTTTAATTGTCACAACTCACAATTGAGTTGATTGCTCCCTTTTCTTTTATTTGACATTTTTGTTCTACATATATGTTCTTTTTGTATGCTTTCTTATAGGTCGTACGGAAGGACAACAAGAAAAGATTCGGCCTTTTGGAAGAAAATGGAGAGCTTTTGATACGTGCCAACCAAGGCCATACAGTAAAGGTATTTTTTCCTCCGTAAAGTGGAGTAATGTTATTTCCTTGTATATTTTCGATGGAAATTAGTCTATCAATAAGTCATGGCATTCGGAGTGGAGGAATCTCTAAAGGGTACATCCACTATAGTCGGATGAAATTTTGATGAACGAAGAAGTAAATTCTCAACATAAGTGGAAATGAAAGAGGGGGAGAATGGAAGACTGGAATGTGAGAGATTGAACACGGATTTTATATTGTTCGTGCACGTTTGAAAGCACATTAGGTGAGTGTTTTTTAAATCTCTAAGTACATTTCATTTAATGCAAGCATTTACACCCTTATTTGACACATAACCAAACGAGACAACAATAAAAAAAGTAAATGCATTTAGACATTTAAATATGCATCTTTTGGCTAGTAATTTTATTAGCAATGAAACACTATTATGAGATTATCAGTGCGTGCGTGTGTTATCATGCTTTTAAAATTCCAATTTCCATTTTTTCATGATTGAAACGCTCATGATATGCAGACCATTGTGATACATGTTTTGCCCTTGTATGAAAAACTATTGTAATCAGACATCCAATGAATGATATTCGGCTTACAATTTAGCAGTATCATTAGTAGCTGAAGAATATTTGTTTTCCACTTTACAGATAGTTGAAACTGAAAGCTTATTGAAACCGATCCTTTCAGCTGATGATGTTCCAGGTAAGATAATTTTGTGCATTTAAAAACTTATAAACACTACTAGTTAGAGTAATGAAAAATTACTCTAATTTTGAGTCTGTCTGAGCTATGATGTAAACTGTTCTATACATTTTAAGCATCCTGTTCAGCAACATGTGGTTGACAGGGTCACAGGATCCGAAAAAGGCAAAGAGAAAAAGAAAAGGAAAACGTGTTTGGTCATGGCCCGAGTATTGAAAGTGAATACCTAAAAAGCTTCATAAACAATTTGGGAAACTTTAACTAAATATAAAAGGCGTTTTTAAAATCTGCCCTGCTAAGAGATGATGCTTTGGGGTTGAGCTTTTTTGTTGAGAGTCACATGAAGCAATACAAATCTACAGGGAATTGGCAAAGAGGCTATCTTGTTTTAACCGTGATATTATATTTTTTTCAAGGAAATGGCTATATCTATCCATTCCCAGATGAGAGTTCCTCTCTTTATCCAATGCTCTTGATTTCTATGATTTTTCTTCTCCTAAGATTA
>NC_064282.1:17069887-17118028 GCF_019186545.1 Solanum stenotomum | reverse complement strand
TAGCTGGAAATTTGACAATGTCTGTCTTTTAATTGTCACAACTCACAATTGAGTTGATTGCTCCCTTTTCTTTTATTTGACATTTTTGTTCTACATATATGTTCTTTTTGTATGCTTTCTTATAGGTCGTACGGAAAGATAACAAGCAAAGATTCGGCCTTTTGGAAGAAAATGGAGAGCTTCTGATACGTGCCAACCAAAGCCATACAGTAAAGGTATTTTTTCCTCCGTAAAGTGGAGTAATGTTATTTCCTTGTATATTTCCGATGGAAATTAGTTGGATTAGTCTATCAATAAGTCATGGCATTCGAAGTAGAGGAATCTCTAAAGGGTACATCCACTATAGTTGGATGAAATTCTGATGAATGAAGAAGTAAATTCTCAACATAAGTGGAAATGAAAAAGGGGGAGAATGGAAGACTGGAATGTGAGAGATTGAACACGGATTTTATATTGTTCGTGCACGTTTGAAAGCACATTAGGTGAGTGTTTTTTAAATCTCTAAGTACATTTCATTTAATGCAAGCATTTACACCCTTATTTGACACATAACCAAACGAGACAACAACAAAGAAAGTAAATGCATTTAGACATTTAAATATGCATCTTTTGGCTAGTAATTTTATTAGCAATGAAACACTATTATGAGATTATCAGTGAGTGCGCGTGTTATCCTGCTTTTAAAATTCCAATTTTCATCTTTTCATAATTGAAAGGCTCATGATATGCAGACCATTGTGATACATGTTTTGCCCTTGTATGAAAAGTTATTGTAATCAGACATCAAATGAATGATATTCGGCTCACAAATTAGCAGTATCATTAGTAGCTGAAGTATATTTGTTTTCCACTTTACAGATAGTTGAAACTGAAAGCTTATTGAAACCGATTCTTTCAGCTAATGATGTTCCAGGTAAGATAATTTTATGCATTTAAAAACTTATAAACACTACTAGTTGGAGTAATGAAAAATTACTCTAATTTTGAGTCTATCTGAGCTATGATGTAAACTGTTCAATACATTTTAAGCATCATGTTCAGCAACATGTGGTTGACAGGGTCACATGATTCGAAAAAGGCAAAGAGAAAAAGAAAAGGAAAACATGTTTGGTCATGGCCCGAGTATTGAAAGTGAATACCTAAAAAGCATCATAAATATTTTGGGAAACTTTAACTAAATATAAAAGGCGTTTTTAAAATCTGCCCTGCTAAGAGATGATGCTTTGGGGTTGAGCTTTTTTGTTGAGAGTCACATGAAGCAATACAAATCTACAGGAAATTGGCAAAGAGGCTATCTTGTTTTAACCGTGATATTATATTTTTTTCAAGGAAATGGCTATATCTATCCATTCCCATATGATAGTTCCTCTCTTTATCCAATGCTCTTGATTTCTATGATTTTTCTTCTCCTAAGATTACTGTCGTTTTAGCCACCTCAAATCCTTGATAAGTAGTATCTTTCAGGATTAACTTTGAGAGAAGAAACATATTTGAACTGAATGCTAGTAGCAAGTTGTTGATTCTTGTGTCTCATTAGTGTAAAATTTATTCCCTCTATATTTGATGTTCAGATTAGTGTAAATTTATTCCATCTATCTGTGATTTTCAGAACAAAATTCAACACAGCTAGTTAGGACTGTGAATATAGTTAAAACTTTTAGTGACTTAACAATGATATGAAAAATATTACAATTAATATTTTTCCTTGAAATAGACTTGCAAAATATTACAGAATTGGGCTGAAAGAATGATATTAGATCTTCCATCGACCCCAACTTATATGACGAAATCTCAAATTGGTGACAGTTATTCTGAAAAGATTGTGTCTTTTTACAATGCAATAACAGCTACCAAAAATAAATTTCATTTCAGGATAATGTACTAAAAGTTGAGTATTAGCGTTAATAACTGTCTTGACCTCAATAGATAGTTATGTATATAAAATGAGATCAATTCCTTGTCTGGTGCTGAAGAACAATTTTTGCATCAATGTCCCCTTGTGTCCTTAAAAAATTTCTTTCTCCATATTTGAAGTTGTGGTTTTCATTTGTGGCAATGTGCAGTTTGTGTACATGGCACTTATAAGAAGAATTTGGAATCAATTTTGGAGCATGGGCTCAAACGCATAAAAAGGTTACATGTTCATTTCTCATGTGGCTTGCCAACAGACGGCGAAGTAATTAATGGTAAGATACCTTACAGGATCTTAAATCTATTGTCATTTTCACTATTTACACTACTGTCATAAATCCATCGACTCTGAATGTTTTTTTCATGGCATGTATAATCCATGTTCCACACAAATTTTTCCAACTGGATCACCAAAGATACAGTTGTTGATCTAGTAGAATCCTGACATAATACTTTTAAGAATCATTCCCCTTAGATATTGGAGTTTCTGATCTCCATGTGTAAACTTATGGGTTGTTCATCTTTGACCTTCAGTATCTTCCTCTATCAGCAGCCTTTAGCCAATTTACCTGAAGTCTTGGTTTGCTTGGATGACTAAATATTCTTTGTAATTGAACAGAAATGAGGCGAGATGTTAATGTCCTCATCTTTCTTAATGTGAGAAAAACTTTGGAAGGTAATTTGTTTTGATTTGTCGAATTCTAGTCGAGTTTCTCCAAAGTATTATGAAAATTTCAATAAAATGGAATGAATTAAAGTATAAATTGGTGATCAAACATATTGTAGCTTGTAATAGGTTTTCAAAAAGTAAGTTATCAAGAAAGAATATTCTTTTCTCAAAGTGAAGTCTTAGCTTATTTCTATGTTCTTTATTTAGATTCAAACACTAATCACAAAATAAAGTATATTCAGAAGTTGATATGTGTGCTGAAGTCATCCAACTAGTAATGTTCCCTAAGACAGTTATTTAACATGCCTGGGTATAAACAAGTTATTTCAGAACATAATTTTAACTTGCACACGTGAACTTGTAACACATGCTAAACAAAAATGAAATGTGTTCTAGATGATTAAACCATAAGCAGTTCACCACGAAGTAAAATAGGTAAGAATGAGCTTATAAAACATGCAAAACAAAATGAAATGTACGCGAGATGATTAAACCAGAAGCAGTTAACCACCAAGTAACACTCTTCACCTGAGCAATCCCATGAGAATCAGGAAGAATAACACAATTTGAGAAGGTGTCAAACCTTTTTTGGCAAACTTGCAGATGTTATCCTCAACCTGGAGCAAAAGATAGTACTGTCACTATAGAAAAACTGAATGACTGGATCACATTTCAATGGAGCGTAACAGCATCAGTTGGGTAAACATTTACTGTGACGCGTAAAAGAGGTATCTTTAGGAGACACAATCACCAAAACAAGGTACAGTCCCATTGTTTTTCTTTAACAGCATATGTAACACTATGCATACTGGGCAAGATTTTAAAACTATAGCTTGAAAAAAGAAAAGCTAAATGTAGTTAGATTCCGCTAGCAGACGCAAAGCTAAAAGTCCACAATGTATGTATGACAGTTACACATTAAGGGCCAATTTTACAATAAATCAATAATCAGAAGAAACTGGGAAATTCAAAATTCTTTAAACATATATAATCAACTATCAGCAATGCGAATATTTGCCCTACCAAGGTATTCTATCTTTGTGGTGGCGATCAATAAGCGAAAATTAGGATCCAAACAAGGCATTGCTACAAATCTCTACATTTTTCTTACCATTTATAATTAATTATACATATGAAAAGAAACAATAGAAAATAAAGGAACTAATTCCTTACATCAGGAGCAGAGATTTTCAGCCAACTTGGTGGAGTCCTCTTGTATGGAAGAGCTGAAGCTGAAATACCCTTACTAAGCAACAAAAAAAAGGATTGAAAATTATAAGTATAAATGTAGAATGAACAAAATAAAGATAAAGAGGAAGAAAGAGTAGACGAACCCTCAACTGTGCATACGACCCATGGTGGCTGTTTGGCGGTGTGACGGTGGCTGCCGCGCTCCTGTCGACTACAAGTAGCAGTGAAATCTCTAAAATGACAAACTGAAGGGGAATTAGGGTTTTCCCTATATATAGCTTCTTTATTTGCACTGAGGTCCTTTGGTTTTTAGGATGATTAACATATTACACCCCTGATGATAAGTGATTTTCAAGAACCCAAAAAAATAAAAAGGTTTAACCGCCCCTAAAATTGGCATCAACTTCACTTAGACATCTTAATTAGACTTTGTTCATTTTAGATATCTTATGTCAGTCCTTTTTTTTTTTGACAAGTAAAATTTTATTTACCTTTTTTTTTTTTTTGACAAGTAAAATTTTATTTACCAAGTAAACTTTACAAAACAAATAAATCAGTCGGTGTGGACATAAGCTCCACCCATGCTAAACCAAAATCTCATAATTGCTACTACATTCTATGGAAAAGTATTACTCCCTCTGTTTCAAAAAGAATGATCTTCTTTCTTTTTTAGTCTGTTTCAAAAAGAATGACCTCTTTACTTTTTTTGTAACATTTTAATTTCAGTTTTCCACGTGGCATATTTAAAGCCACGAGATTGAAGGGCAATTTAGTACATTTGACATAACTTTAATTTAGGACCACAAGATTCAAAAGTCTTCTTTATTTTATAAAGTTTCGTATCAAGTCAAACCAGGTCACTTTTTGTGAAACTGTTAGAGTATGTCATTTTGACACGTTTTGCTGATATGGTAAAGTGAGTGTGATACACTTATTTTATTTTTTCTCTTCTTCTTCCTCATTTTCAGCTAGCACATCATCTTACATTTTTCTCTCTAAAAATTTTTAGAAAACTCCATCAAAGACTTTTTTCAAACCTTCTATTATCTGTGTTGGAAAACATAATGTTAATATTATTGAACATAATACATACTTGACATCACCAGTTGATGGCAAGATAAATTTTGCATATNATTTTGCATATAGAAAGACTTGAAATAGTACCGATTGTTCAGCAAAACAACTTTAAGAATGTAACCCCCTTTTCTTAAAAGAATGGAGAATAGAATTAAGTATAAAAAAAAAAAACCTACAATCATGATTTTAACATATTCACGTGGCCATTATTACTTCTCAAATTTCATATTTACAATTCTAAATACTAAATTAAATGAAGAAATAGGAGAAAGGTATGGTGAAGATTGAAGAAGACGATGAAATCAAGTGGGTATTACAAAAAAGATCATGAAAATGGGGAATGTAGCGGAGAAGATAACTATATAGAGTGGGAATGGGCGAAAAGAAAATGAAAAAGGAGAAATATGAAAAAGATGATTGTGTTGTGGTGAGAAAATTTTGATGAAGAAGATGATCGGGGTGGGTGGGGGAAGAGGGGTGGGAGGGGAAATCTTCAAAATAATTTATTTTTAATTAGTCAAAACCCTTTCTATTTGACCTTTAATTTTTTTTTGTGCGTTTAATGACATGGCTTTAAAATGAGATGGCATGACATAATTAGTCATTTAATCCATGTGGATATGTTTGGTCAACACGCGCGTATGATCAACAAAAAGTTTGTGAAAATGTGCCAAAATGACACAACGGGGCATGACATGAAGTGTTTAGGGATGGGCATTCGATCAGTTCGGTTCGGTTTGTGAAATTCGGTTCGATTTTTCAGTTTTCGATTTGAAAATAATATGAACTAAAACTGAACTGAAATTAATTCGATTCAATTCAATTTTTTCAATTTCGATTCGGTTTATTTCGATTAATTTTTTCGATTTGAATATCATTAACACATACATGAATGCAAGAAAAAGTGCAAGTTGCACTTCTTAGACCATCTCCAACCCTACTCTATTTTATTCTCCATTTTCTATATTTTGAGAGTAAAATACAAAATGTCATCTCCAACAACTCTATATTTTACCCTCTACTCTCCAGTTATAGAGAGTTGAATAGTAGTTCTCCAAATTTGGAGAACTACTATTCATACTCTCTATTTCACTTTTTGAATATTATATTATTATTTTTACTATTTTATAATTAACATATTATTTTTCATATAAGCCTATTAATTAACATTTTATATATACTACTTTCATCTCGAATTAATAATATTTTATTTTATTTTTATTTTTCATCACTTTGTGATACGATTTGATGTTATTATTAGTTTTCACTATGAAGAATGCACAAAATTTAGATGATAAGTTAAAAATTTAATTAAAAAATATAATACATAAAATAATAATTTAAATACAAGGTAACAATACAATGCATAATATAATAATTTTAAAAATCACAACAATAATTTAGTAACCCGGAAGGTCGTTTCTAGATTTAACGATATTTGAAAAAGGAATTAGTGTATGATTTAGAGAAGTTGTGGTTGCGATTGCGATTGTGCTTGTTGATTTCTTTTTTCAATTATTCGTAGTTGATCTTTAGAAATTTAGAATAAAATATAATTTAATATTAAATAAATAATTTTAAAAAATTGTAATTTTACATTACATGAAATTATATAGGATGATTGTTTGAAAAAAATAAAATTATATTATGGAATAAGAAAACAAAAATGAAATAGAAATAATAATATAATATTGATGAGAGAGAAAAAGATTCTTTTTTAGAGAATAATGTAGAGAATTGGATTGGAGTTGATTGTCTAAAAAAATAGAGAACTCTATATTTCTATATTTAAAGAGTAAAATAGAGTGTAGAATTGGAGATGCTCTAAGTGCTTACTGCCTGACGCCTATGGATTCCCAAGCAAGCACAAGAAAAACATTATTACTCATGTCATCCATCAACTGTAACGAGCACAAGAAACAAATATAAATAACTTGTATATCATCAACACATACATGGACATTAAACACAAATCACTAATTTACTACTCCCTCCGTCCCATTTTATGTGATGTAGTTTGATTCGACATGGAGTTTAAGAAAGAAAGGAAGACTTTTAAAACTTGTGGTCCAAAATGAATGATAAAAATTTGTGTGGTTGTAAATCATTTCATTAAGGGTAAAATAAACATTTTATAGTTAAATTGTTACTAAATATAAAAATGTGTCATTCTTTTTGGGACTGACTAAAAAGAAAAGTGAGTCATATAAATTAGGACAGAGGGAGTATTCAATCTTTTTTTTACAAAGTGACACTTCAAGTTCAAGATGCAACAAAAATCTAAGAAAACAAGAGAATTAAACATCAACGACAGTACAAAACAAGAATCAGTAGTTCAGCAATACAAAATGATAATTAATAGTCAAAACAAGAATCAACAACACAAAATAAGAATCAACAGACAGCACTGCAATTCAACACTCCAACTCGATCATAACTCAGAAGAAAGTTGGCATTCCAGTTTTCAGTTTCCACAATCGCAATTTGTAGTGAACGATGACTTAAGAATTAAGACTAGTGAGAATCACGGCCAAAAAATCGCGGCCAAGAAACGATGGTTGTTCTTCACTCTTCAGAATCGTGGCCAAGAAAGTTCGGTGTGTTAGGGACTTAGGATTTGAGATATGACTTTGGGATTGGGACTTCAGCTTTGGGTGGATATTAGGATAATGTAAATTGTAATGGGCTTTATTGGGTTGGGTAGTTGGGCTTTTCAGTTAAACTATTTACATAAAAAAAAAATATATATGATAATGTATTATATGAAATTTGGTTTTTCGGTTAACCCAAAAAAAACACTTAAAAATCGAAAATTGAAACCGAAATAAAAAAAAATTGATTTGGTCGGTTTTTTCGGTTTCGACCAAATTATGCCCAACCCAAAAGTGTCTAAAATGAAAAAAAAGTTTAGTTAAGGTGTCTACGTGAAAATTGTTGTCAGCTTTAAAGGGCCACCGATGGGTTAAGTCAAAAAAAAAAAAAAAGAGGAAAAATTCATCTCAACCTTTTTTACGTTACACTTTTGAGATAAGCATGTCTATAAGATTTATTTACCTATTTTGTTAACTAGAAGTTTGAAAATAATATTTGAAAAGAACTAGGTCTCAATCATATTGATTTTAAAATTTGTATATTTTGCGTAATTTAGTTGAGTACATTTTATTTATAAATTTTTTTTGCTCCGCTTAAACTTGTTTCTCTCAAAGATTTATTTTAATGATAAATTTTATAGAAATTGAATGATCTTATTTGATAAAGTACCCAATAAATTATAAGTCTCTGTATTTCTTTCATTATATTGGCGGAATGACCTGGGAGACTCTCGTACTTGGTTCCGTTTGTAAGTTGGACCCTTGTACTTCTGACTTTGCCAACTGAACCATTAAACTCATTCAAACACAATATTTTAAACCTCTTTCTCATCAGATGTGTGTGTGTATTACACATAAAATTCCACGTCATTTTTTTAATGACACATCAGTATTATTATTATTTTTCAATGACACATCAGAAATTAAATATTTTAAAATAAATAATATTTTTTAAAAATGGTGCAATTTTTTTCTCTCTCACTAAACTCATTTTCCATATTCCCTTTTCATCCTCTTCCTCCCCACCCTATACTCTTCACCCCAAAAATAAAAATCACTATTTTTCGTCTTCCTCACACTCAAAAATTTTCTCAATGACAAAATGTGATAGATTATAATTAGCTCTTACATATGCTTTTGGGTTCTATTTATTTAGATTTGGTAAAAAGATATATCAAGAAAACTTCAAATTGAAAAAAAAAATGTTTATAAGTAAATTCAAGCAATAGATCTTGAAAAAACAAGTTTTAAAAAAAGTGAATAAGATATTTTTTAACAAAAGCTTTTTTATTTTGATTATGGTAATAGAGTGTATGTCAAAGAAGAAGAAAAGAAAAGGGTGTGGGGCGGGGGCTGGGTGGGTGGGGGGTCTGGGGCTGAAAAGAAGAGGAAAAAGGTGGGGCTGGGGGATGGGCTGAAGAAAAATAAGAAGAGAGAAGGGGTGGGGGTGGCGATGGGTTGGGTGGGCTGAAGAAGGAGTTCTTGATTTTTATTTTTTTTAATTTATTATTATTGTTTTGTATGAGATTTGTAAAATAAAAAAATTGTATTCACTTGCTTCAATACTCGTGTGATCACGTGTTTGTCCAACTCAGTCATTTTAATGCTACATAAGCTCGGTCAATGGTTAGAGGGGTTTAAAAAATAGAGTTTTATCATGTTTAAGAGTTCATTTGGCAAAGTAACGAGTATAAGGGTTCAACTGACAAACAGATACAAGTACAGGGGGCCTCTCGGGTCATTCCGCCTAATATTTAAAACAAATTTCTGAATAACAAATTTAATTTCTTTAGTTTTATGATATAGATATTGATAATAGTTACATTAATAATGACAATATCGATACCAATAGTAGTAATTTTGAATTAATTGGCTAATTGTGATGATACTTGATTTTAAGTTAAAATGTTTTTTTTTTTCTAAAAAAAGAAGAAGAAGTCAGAAACCTTTAATAACTTGTAACGAAAGGCCAATTCAAACAAGCTCTTGGTGGCAAAATCTGTTGGGCCAGTGAAGCCAGCCCAGTACAGTGAAGTAGGGTTGGGCTAAACTTTGGGCCCTTCAAAAGTGAGGCTATATTAAGCCCACTCATTTGGCCCACCAACCTTCATGATTGAGTCATTGTTGCATCAATAATTTTGAATTGTTATGTTGTTGGGTATCCTGACATTTTTTAAAAATCTTTCATACCCCAAAAAATAGTATTTTATTTTGTACCTATTCTCATTTGTCATCGACTAAGATATTTTTATTAGAAAAAATATCAAATTTGCCCTTTAGCATCATTCAAAAACAAACAATTTCGTACTTTCTTATTCGATTAAAAAAAAATCACCTATAGTAACGTTCATTTTAAGAGTAACTATGTACAAAATTTTTTCTATAGAGAATTTGGACTTGTGGGGTTCACCATTAGTTAATTACTTATCTTATTTTTTCTTTAAAGATTTCTATTCTTTTCCATAAATATAAAATTACAAAGGCAAATATATATGGGAGTTATTGAATTTATGAATGAACCAAAAAATGTAAGTTGAGTACAAAATTAACCAATTTTGAACAATACATGAAAAAATTTAAATATTTTTCCTTTAATACTACTATTGGAGTATTATTTTGTCCAACAACCAAAACAAAACAAAAAACTAGAGATGCCATACAAAATTCTTTAGGCACCCAAAAAAGGTATCATAATTTTTCCCAACTGTGAATCCACATGAGAGGACTGCTGGTGTCACTTCTCCCTGACAAAAAAAGTAAAAATAGAGTTAATGGAAATTGCTGTACAATAGCCATTATTGTGTTTCTTCTAGGTCATAGGTCACATCTTTATTTCATTTGAATTTATAATTTTATACATAGTTCATTTTATTTTTAATGTTATAAGAATAAGCTCAATTTTTCATTAACTTATCCATTTTAATCAAAATGACTTGTCAATTTGTTCGTGTATTATGCATTTTATTATTAAAATAGAATATTAAGTGCATAAGTTAGTGGGTGTAAATTGTGGTAGAAGATGACTATTGATTCTTGTAATTTATATGACCATTAGTTCTTGTAACTCTCATGATCATTAGTTTCTTGTAACTCATATGACCATTAGTTTCTTGTAACTCATGTAACATCTATCACATTTATCTACCCATATTACTACCCCTCATTCTACCTATTGATTATATGGAAGATTTCTTCACCTTTAACTAATGGTGTTTCTTCCTTTGTGAAGTATCTCAAGAAATATGAGAAGTGTGAAATAATATTTTTAGTGTGTAGTAATGAAAGAGAGAGTTGAGACAAAGACAAAGAAAATATTCTAAGTCTTCAACTATATTCACTATATATAAAAAGAGAGTATTTATATATGTTGAAGAAATGTGTTCTTTTTGTGGAACTTTGGACTCTTCAATTAATCCGGAGTTGTTTGAGTTGTACACGTTGTTGGGCTATTGTATCCTGGAGGGGACAAGTCAAGAGTGATACTGCTAGATCGGTGTAGATTATGCCGTAGTGAGTTTGAATCTCCTTAAAGAGAGCGAGATATCTGTGCCTCAGCCTAAAGATTATTTATTCATTTTTTGTCATTTTATTATCAACTGTAATTTGTTGTATTTGTGATATATTACACCAATACAGTTCAATATGTCGAACTTCTTGCTTTCATTAGTCACCAACGTCTTTACCATATATATCGCATAAGTGTATAACTTATCGTTTCACTATATAATGGATTGTGTTAGAGGGTGAGATGAAAGCATAATAAAAACTTGTCCACACTTGAAGTTGTACATTTAATGAATATATGATACATATCTTTACGTATACTATTACTAAATAGTAATAAGTATTAATTATAAGAACCACATATTATAAGTACTAAATAACCATCTAACCAATAATATAAATTATTACAATATGATGTAAATAATAAGTGCAAATTATTTTTTACAAAGGAGGAGTGGTTGGTTAGGCCATCTCATAAATGTGAAATAGTTGGTGCGTAGTACATTGATTATAGAGCCAAAAGGTTATAATTTCATTATATAATTGGAAATAATGAAACATACTATATATAATTCACAAGTTCAAATGTGGAATAATGGATATAGCATTCACAAGTTGTGTTTTATGTGGTTGGTAAGGACAATACACCAGTAGCACCTTTTTCACTTTTTACTATCAACTTATATGTGAAAGCCAAACCAAAAAGACAATCACTACTCCTCCACTTTCACAAAAAGTAGCTTGGAAGTTCATTCTCTTGTTGAATTAGTGATACATCACTCTCATTTTGCTTTTTATTGTTTACCTTCAAATTACATTGCTTGTTGCTACATAGTGTTTCCAATTCTATACAAAGTATAATTTCTTTGACATGTGCTTGTAACAAAAGTAGTATGGTGCAACATAACATATTGTCTTAAAACTTTAGGTCCTCCTTAGTTATTCTTTCTGAGTTCTTGTAACATGTTTGATTTTCCAAATATGTTTGTTTAAACCTTAGGTCTACGTTTTTCAAATATAAATGTTCTTTCGCTCGTAACAATTCAAATCTCAATTGGTGATGTAATTACAATATTCTTTTATTTTTAATTAAAGATTTCGAAATTAAGCTTTGTGATCGAACAATTCACCTTTAAGAAGTATTTTCACTTTAGTGACTCTTATAATGATTGAATTATAATGAATATTAGATATGAGCCAAAGAGTTTCGAATTCCATTAGACTATTGATCATGGGTCATAAACTGATAATAAAGGAAAATAGAATTTTTGATCCTTTAAGTTATTAGTAAATTTATTTTTGATCCATATAAATTCAATATAGTTAACCTTTAATACTTTAGAAAAATATACTTTTCATCCCTTCATGTAAAAGTATGTTATAGCTAACTTTTTATAAAATTATATTATCATCAAATATTATGGGACACTAATACAAATTTAGCATAATAAACGAGTAGTTAAAAAATCGTTTGGTCATAGATATTGCAAGCACTTTTTGAATTATGTTTTGGCAAAATCTTTTTAGCCATAAAATTTATTTAATTTTGGAAATTTTTTTGACAAAAATTCCAAAATTTCAAAATCTACAAAAACTTATTTTTTGGGACTAAATATAGATGTTGAGTCCTTTAAATTTTTTAAATGAGATACTTTTAAACCTTTCAAATAGTACAAAGGTATTTTTGGACCTTTTCCATTTTCATATTTAAAAAAAGGTCATTTATATATGATGACTCCAATTGATTGTTATCATTTTCCCTTATTGCATTCATAAAATTGATATCTACTCCGATACAATTGTAACTATCCTATTACAATTTATCTTAGAAAATCATATTGATTTAGCCCACATAAGTTTTTCACCGACAATATCTTACTTGCTTAACCTATTCGTTCGTATGATCGGAAAAATCAAGTTCAATTATATAACAATTTATTTTAAAAAATTGAGCTAATCATTATTTTTATCAAGTTATAATGTATTCTAATGTGTGAAATGCTGAAGCTAATTATGTCAATTATACTTTCTTGTAGGATAGACGTGATTATAGTTTGTGTGATGATTTGAATAATGTATTATCTATTTTTTTTATAAACACGATAATTTTGTACCAAATTTATGAATATTTTTTATAGTGTTTAGATTTTATGAGTATAAATAATGTTTCATGTTTTCAATGAAATATGTTTTTAATTCTATACCATTTTTCTTGGTAATAATTCCATAGCTTACCCTGTCATGGGTCCTTTTCTATGCTTTACTCATCATACTTCCTTTTTCTTTTTTATTTTTCCCACAAAGTAGGCATTGGAAAAGAATTGTCAATATAGACACAATATCTTCCAAACATGAAAATGACTATCCCATAAACTTTATTCACCAAAATAAGAAAAAAATTCCATGTGATTACCTTTACTGAACATAATTAATTTACTACTAATTATATTTTGTCTTCTTGTAATTTCTTGTCAAATCCTGAAAGCAACCCAACCCATGCTTGTTTATATATTTCTGTGTTAATTGGTTTTTTCATATCAGAACTTTTTTTTTCTTTTAATCTCTGTTAAGATTCCCTTAGTTTTGTTTTGTTATATGTATATGATTATAATTTTTTGTTTTGTGAGATATATTAAAAAGAAGAAATATCCATTTTCACCAGGGGACTGGTAATATGTTAAAAATGAAAATAGCCAAAATTAACTAGTATAAACTAATAAAAAAAAAGAGTTATAGGAACTCTTTATTGGACTTGATTTCATCAGCTGTAGGTAATTAATTCCATGTGATGTTTTTCTTTTTTCTTAGACCAAATTTATTTAACACATGGTGCAACTTATATTGATTTCAATCAGTAACTATTATAACTTTTATAAGATTGATAAGAATTACACCTTATTATAGTTAACAATATATCTAGAAATAGTTATAAAAAAACAGAATACATAAACATGACTCTTAACTTGATTTCAGTTGATAACTATGACCTTTAACTTTGGGTGTGCACTAATAAACACTTAAATTCAGACACATTCATCCGACATGGCGTCCTCCTACATGAGAATTTTGTGTCCTGCGTGACATCCTACATATATTATGCCACATAGGACACATGTGTCTACTTGTTCAATTTTATACAAATTTAAGTGTCTATTTGTGTACATTCAAAGTTGAAGAACATAGATGTTAATTGAAGTCAAACTGAAGGACATATTTATATATTATGCCTAAAAAAATGATACTCCCTCCGTTTTAATTTGTTTGTACTTCTTTTGCCAAAATTTCTCGAGTTTTTCTAACTTGTAACTTCACCGAAATCCCAATTCCGTGGCTACCACAGCTTTACACAATCGATCGGATGACTTGACATAAAGTTTTTTTTTTTAAAAAAAGAACTTTTGAATCTTACAGTTTTAAATTTAAGATACATCAAATATATTAAAATATCTTTTAATCGTGTAGTCTATATAATGATAGTGCCATATAAAATGGATTTTTTTTTGTTTATAAAATAAATAAATGACTGAGATCAGCATTTCTTGATTTGGATAAATTACTACATAGAAGTTTCAAAAGTACAGTATTAAATGCCTTGAGCAATAAATTTTTAAAATTCAAAAACTAACCTAACCTGTTCTCTTTACATACACATTTATGAGAAGTACCAGTACTTCCTTTCTGCTAGTCAGAAGAAGTAGTCCTCTATTATTTTTGACTTTATTTAATTTTAAAAGAACACATAAAAATGAATAATTCCCAAACCTTAGTACCTCAAAACCTTTTTGTTCATCCCTCATAAGGAAAATCATAACCTTTTTTTCATCCCTCAAAGAGTTAAAAATAATAAGTATCTACTACTCTTCCATTTTTATTTTACATGTCATACTATTATTAGTTTACAAATTATTTAACCAATCTTTCATATATAACTCTAATGTAATTTTGTTTTTTTCTCTCTAAATAATAGAAAATGTATTCCCTTTGTCACAAGTTATGTGATCAATGACACCTTTCCAATTTTGAAAGACAAACAAATATTTCCTTTTGGTAATAATTTTCTTAATATATCTTTTAAATATTTTAGTTTATTAATTATTATGATTTATAATAATACTTTTATATAGTTTTCAAATGTATATGTTTCGTTTTTAAACACTTTAAAAGGATTTTACATCGAAATTCACAATCAAAATTTAAAAAGTCCAACTCTCAAAATTTGAACGGTAACATATAAATGCGACAAAACTAGTATTTTCTTTTGCGTTTTGATTTGTTTAAAAGAGAATGTCTCGTTCCTTTTTTGACAAATCGTTAACTCAGACTTTTCACATTTAAGTTTACAAGATTAAAAAATATTTTGATATATACTCGAGTACGCTTAATTTAAAATCATATGATTCAAATTTTTTTTTATTTTTTTTAAATTTCATATCAATCAAAATCAGACAAACAAACTAGATGAATTAATTGTTTAAATTTTGACAGAAATTTGATTCAAAATTATTGTTTTTCCCAAGCTAGCTAGTTACAGGTTACTGGTTACACCAGTTACCAAGATTCAAAATGGATTCTTCTTTCTGCTATTATTTTATCTCTACACCAGTTATCCATTATTCACACATTGCAATATCTTCTTCACAAAAGCCAACACTCCTTTCTTGAAATTTGTAATGAGCTTGGTCAAGTTGTTAACATTTCTTTGCAAGGCAAAGATCTTACTGGAAAAATCCCACCTGAGATTGGTCAGCTTCAAAGCCTGTCTGGATTGTACTTACACTTTAATAAGCTACATGGGGTTGTACCTAAAGAAATTGCCAACTTAACTCAGCTCTCAGATTTGTATCTTAATGTGAATAATCTCTCTGGTGTTATTCCTCCTGAGGTTGGCAACATGTCTAGTCTTCAAGGTAGGTTCTTTTTTGCTTTCCTGTTTTGGCTAGTTATGGTAAAAAGCCTCATTCTTGATGCTTAGTTTTGACTTAATTTGAATGAATGTTTGAACTTTGCCAAATAGATCTATACCTCTATTAATGAAATGGGTAGCTCAATAAAGAGTCCAATAAGTGATAATGCTGTTAGTTATTGAGTAATTTCACAATGCCTATGGCTTTTCTTGAAAAAAGATTGGATTTTTAGTACTCATTAGTCATTGAAAGTCTATATTAAAAAGGTTCTTGAAGTATCTTTTATGAGGTGATTTTTGTTCCTATGTAGCTTACAGCTAGGTGCTTAGAACATAAAACACTTGAAAAAGCCGCCATCTTTGGTTTTATGTTAAGCTTTTCTCTGTCATTTGTCTCTTTCCCCATTGATTTGAGCTTCAATATGGGCTAATGCTTGAATAAAGTTTCAACGAAGATAGGCTCTCGTGACCATTGACAAGAGAAGCTACTTTATATCTTCCGCCACTTTCTACTCTGCGAGTATTTTTTGTCCTTGGCAAAGTTGTCGCCCTTCTCTTGGACCTCCTACTAATCATACTGTAGGGACTTCTTTAATTTACTAATACTACTCCCTCTGTTTCAAATAATGTGACAGTATCTGATCACACACAAAATTTAAAATAAGAAAAGAACACTTGAAATTTATAGTCCAAAAACAAAGATTAAATATTTGTGTGACTCGTAAATATCTCGTTAAGGGGAAGATAAAGACAGACTAAAAAAGAAAATGTCTAATAATTGCAGTATGATTTTTTTACTAAAATAATTCTTGGGAGTGGGAACCTAAGGTGGCTAAGGAAATTCAGAGCTGTAGCCTATTGGAATAATATGACTTTCTCTTGTAGGCTAACTCTAGTTTCGTACTCTAGTTGATATCATGTAGAGGGGTGACTACACATGTTTGCCTCACTGTAATTTGAAAAATCCATCTACCTGTCTATGGCCTAATTTGAAGAGGACGTGAAATAGTAAACCTTGGTAGGATTTCCAACTTGGTAATTCTGAAATAATTTTAGATCTTTCATTGATAACCAGCTTGAGAATCATTATGTGAAGGCATAGGGAAGTTCATAATATTTTGTAAGTTTAGCCGTTTCAAAATCAACTTCAGACATACGAGTTTGAGGAAGGTAAAAGAGTGTTTAACTGTAGTTCTATATTGAACTTCTCTTATTAGATACATTGACTTGAATTTACAAGTTGCAGGATTGTTTTTCCTGGTGCTTTGCTAATTACAGAGGGACAGCTTAAAATAATTTTCCTGTCCAGAGCTAAAAGATGCTAATGACTAGTTAAATTTGGATTCGCGAATGGAGGTAAACTCCTCGAACACAAGGAGAGACCTCACAGCTATACACAAACCATCTGTAATGTGGAATATATTTCTTCAACTTGATCATGGGATTTGTCTCCTACAGAGAACTCATGGACAATTCCTTGGAGCTCAATCCTACTGCTGCCAACAGTTTTCTTCAGGTCCTTTTCTTTCATTATTGTTCGAACCCTTCTAACATAGTCCCACTTACCAAATTGAGCATATATGTTAGACAAAAGCACGTAGGAACTTGAATTATGAGAATTTAGTCCAACTAGTTGCTTATCCGTTGGGTCTCCAATGTGGACGTTTTCTTGATTCCTACATGAACTTAGCAATGTTCGCCAAACTACATCATTAGGATGGGTTGGCATTTCATCGACAAATTTTATGGCCTCTTCCACATGCCCTGCTCGACTAAGGATGTCAACCATGCATCCATAATGCTGGAGCGTAGGTTCCATACGATGTGCCCTTCTCATGATCTCAAAACAGATCATGCCTTCCTTTACCAGTCCAGAATGAGCACAGGCATTCAAAACCGCAATAAATGTGATATCATCTATATCTAGTGAAAGTCTTTCCATCTCCATGAACAATTCGAAAGCTACGTCCCCAAAGCCATGAATAGCCAAACCACCAATCATAGCATTCCAGTGATCAACATTTTTTTCTTGGATGTCATTGAACACACCCATTGCACTATCTACGCTGCCACATTTTGCATACATGTCTATCAAAGCTACACCAAGCTTTCCAGCCACAAGAAACCCATTCTCCTCTATATAACAGTGCAGTGCAATCCCTTCATCAATATAACCTAACTCTGCAACTGCAGAAAGCGCAAGCAACGTGGTGGTACTATCAGGAGCAAGACTACTCCCTCTTAACATATCATGAAACACTTTTAATGCTTCAAGGCAGTGCCCATTCTTGACATACCCTGCCATAATAGCATTGCAGGAAATCACATCTCTTACAGGCATGTCATCAAAATAACGTCTTGCAATATCAATCTTACCAATTTTTGCATACCCATCTACCATTATAGCCCAGCTAACAACATCCTTCTTCGGTATCATGTCAAATAAAGCAGTAGCCTTTTCAGCGTTTCCACTTTTAACACAACAATAAAGCATCAAATTCCAAGAAACCAAATCCCTTTCGGGCATTTTATCAAACAGTTCACAAGCAACATCAAACCCTTGATCCAATTTGACATACCCAGTCAGCATAGCATTCCAAGAAACCAAATTCCTCATCTCTATTGGCATAAAATCAAACAAACGACAAGCAACATCAAGCATTCCACATTTCACATACCCATCAATCATAGTATTATACGAAACAGAGTCTCTCATACACATTCTATCAAACATGTGGTGGCCATAGTCAACAAACCCACACCTCACATACATGGAAATCAAACAATTTTGCAAAAACACATCAGACCCAAATCCTATTTTCCTCAATAACCCATGAACCTGCATTCCTCGCTTAACAAAACCCATTCTTGAACACGCTTTCAAAACTATAGATAAAGAATACTCATCCACAAAAACCCCATTTTCAAGCATCAAACAGAAAACTTCAAAAGCCTTATACGGGTCATTTCCATGTGAAAATGACTTCATTATGACATTCCAGAGAAATGGGTCTTTTTTATTTCTCTTTGAACAACAGAAATCGTCAGAAAAGAAGAGAAACCGAGCAAATTCAACGATGGGTGTGTGAGGGGAAGAAGATAACTTCAAGATAAGCTTTGTGGTAAAAAATGGATTTTTTACAAGTCCTGTGGTTATCAATTGAGCATGAATTTGATCAATGTCCACTTGTGTTTTGCATTTCTGGGAGAAAGTCAGTGTTGGGTGTGCTAAGTTCCATGCTTGACTTGAATTTGCTACAAGAAGCATCAGTTTTGGTGCTTTGAATTCTTTGTTCTTGAGCTATGTACAAAGACTCTAGTGTTCGTTAATTTCTTTAACGGCCAATAAAGCGGTAAAGAGGATTGATAAGTGGATTTTGCCAGTAATTGGGCTGTAACGAATGTCCGTCCATAAAAATACGGGAACTACATAAATAGGCAGCAAAATACAAAATAATTATAATTCTATAGCTCAATATAGACTAATTCAGTAAGTATCCATACACCTAAAATAAAGAGGAACTTTCACATATAGCCACTCAAAAATAACCTAATTACTCTCTATAGTTATAGTTTAATAATTACAATTCGTAGCTACATGTTATAGAGAGGCGAGCGAAATTGGGAGAGAGGAGAGAGGCGAGCGAGAGAGGTGAATTGTATATGTATATCGGTTAGATAATTGTATATTATACATATGTATTTGTATATATGACAAGCGAGATTGGGAGAGGGAGGAGAGAGGCGAGTGAGAGAGGGCAGAGAGTGGGAGAGAAGTGAATTGTATATGTATATTGGTTAGAAAATTGTATATTATACATATGCATTTGTATATATGACAAGCGAGATTGGAAGAGGGAGGAGAGAGGCGAGCGAGATTGGGAGAGGGAGGAGAGAGGTAAGCAAGAGAGGGCATAGAGTGGGAGAGAGGTGAATTGTATATGTATATCGGTTAGATAATTGTATATTATACATATGTATTTGTATATTCTGGCGAATTATACATATACAAACGTGGCTAATTATACAAACTCGAAGTCAACCCACGTAATTAATGTATAATGTTAGTCACGAGTGGTAATTATAGGAAACTATAGCTATAATGAGTAATTAAATAGTATAAGTTTGCTTAACCGCGCAATTTTTCCTAAAGTAAATTGCATTCCATGTCCTCCTTTAGTTTAGGTCCAATTCCCTTTTAGCCTCTTTAAATTTAGGTCTAATTTCGCTCCAGTCTTTTAAATTTAGGCTCAATTCTTTTGTCCTATTATTAATTATTTTTGATCTTTTATCTCATTTATTTGTTTTTGTCCTATCATTAATTACTTTTGTTCTTTCTCATTTGTTAGTTTTTTTTCTTTTCTCATTTGTTATTTTTATTCCTTTTTATACTATATACTCCTATAGTATCATTGATTAATGAGTAATTTCTTAAAAAGAAATCTTAATGATACTATATATATATATATATATATATATATATATATATATACACTCTTACGGTATTAATGACTATGAGTAATTTCTGAACAAGAAATTTTAATTATACCACAACAATATATAAATATACTTGTATAATGACTAAGGAGTAGGGTGTGAACAAGAAATCTTAATGATACCACGAAAATATGTTTATACTCTTATAGTATCATTGACTAAATATTAGTTTAGCGAAATAATCAGTTGAGATATTTATTATAATTATTTAAGAGAACATCAATATAAAAGAATATATTTATTTATAATTAATCTGTATTTATGAAACATTTGCTAAGTTTCGGTATGAATTGGATAGTCGGAATTGTATTGTTGGGTCGTAGAAATTGGATTGCTGTGTCGTAGTGAATTGGGCTTCGATTCAACGAGTGGGGAAAAATAGGGTGTTGCACAAGTAGGACAAGATATATATATTGCAATCCTTGCCGATTTAAATGGCCCGAATTAATACTAATTAATTAACAGGCATATTAATCTTAATAAAATAAAATAATTTATTTTATTATAAACTAAATAACTCAATATGTAAACTTTTAATTCAAACTATACTAATTTACAAAATATTTAATTAAAAATAAAATCTTTTGAAATGATTTTCAAATATTTATAAAAAATTATAATATTAACGTTAAAACAACTTGAAAGAATTTTTGAGGAAAAAAGGAATGTCAATCTCGATTACAAAGATTGTTGATTTTGTTTTTATATAACCCTGTTAAACAAATTTCACTCGTTGATATTATTTTTATTGTCTATCGATTAAATCAATCTAGGTCCGTCCCGAGGAGGAGATCAAGATTTTAACAGATCCTGGCAAAGCTACGTACTAGCAAACAAATATAGACACTATAATTACCATTTTCCCTACTTCTTCTTAATAATTTACAAAGTCTAGACTACTCTGAAAAATTGGAAATTGGATGTATATTTACAACAATTACTAGTAGTCAACAAAGTGGGATGTAAAAGGTACATATAAATTCCACCTAATGCAAAAATATTATCTCGTGAGATATATAGTCGAAGTGTGAACGACTCGGACACTTATTTTGTATTTGGAGAAGTGCTGACCCTGTAAAGATGTTCTTCCCCAGTGCATTCATCAACTTCAACAACCCAATGACTCCTCCTTCCACCCCCAATATTTTTACCTTGTGAAACCTTAATTTTACTAACTAATAACCCTTCTCCAATTGGTAGAAAATAACCTTTGTGATCAAAACTTAACCTAGGTCCTTCATGTAGGGCATTGTACCCTACAATAAATGCACTTTTAACATTAACACCTTGTTGTGCTGCTTCAAACACTTGTTGAAAATCCTCCAATTTGCAATCAATAAGTACAAAATCAGCTCCTTCATAGTTACTTGCCAATAATGTTTTAACATCATCACCAATCACAAATTCAACATTTTTTGCATAGTCTCCCAATATTATTGTTTCTTTAATTGCATGCATTTCTTCCTTGCTACGTAATATACACACTACCCGGCCACCCGTTTGATGAGCCGCTGCTACTAACCCTAGTAGCGCGGATCCAGGGTGACCGGAGCATGCCATCACCATGAGTTGTGAATTATTTCCACCCGCCATGGCTGATATAAACTCCGTTACATCAGGTGCTTTTCCTCTTTCACCCTAAATTTCCATAAATTCAAAACAAATTTTTTTAGTATATAATTGAAGATATACAAGCGATCTGAACAGTAAGGATTCATATATTCAATTCAAACGTGTGTTGAATTGAGCTATACTAGCAATTATAATAAGTGAGTACTAATAATACTTACCATTTTGAGAGTTGTGAGAAAAGCATTGGTAGCATTTTCAGCAGACCAGCAATCCATTAATTCTTTCACAATTATGCTATAAGTGTTTTTTGGACTGTTTAAACAAAATTTATAGGAAGAGCTTGATCTAAATTTATAGTCAAGGAGACAAGATTAATTAATTGTGTTCCATCAATTCTTTATAATTAATTATGAGGTTAACTTAGAATAAGAGTAATTGCATCGGAACAACTGAGGAAGGTATTTATGAGAAGTTTCAGCCATGCCAAATGGCATTAATTATTGAATCAAGATTTCAAATTTATTGACTAAACTAGAGAACGTCACTTTCTTAATAGTGTGTTACTTACGAGTGTATTTTACGCGTTCATTTTTACTATTCACTATATTAAAAATAAAATATTACTTTTACTTCTCTATTTTACGTATAAAAAAATGATTATTTTTTCTATTTTATCCTTAAAAATAATTTATTCATTTTCCAAGTCCAATGAAACTATACATAATTAATATGGATATTTTGATAAAATATTTACTTTATTTAGGTATATTTCTTAAAGGGCAAAAGGACAAATGTACCCTGAACTATCGTAAATGTTATGTAAATACACTCCGTCATACTTTTGGGACATTGGTGCCCCTGCCGTCTAAAAACTAGAACATATATACCCTTTATACTAACTGACATACATGTATCATAATCTTATCCACCAACTCGACATTCATTAAATATCGGGTCGACGGAAAAGATTGCGCCACATTTACCTATTTAGTCTTCCGTTAGAGTGAAGGGCATATACTCTAGTTTTTGGACGGCAGGAGCATCAATGTCCCAAAAGTATGACGGAGGGTACCATTTACGATAGTTCGAGGGTATATTTGTCATTTTTCCAAATGTTAAAAGAATTGTAAAATCTATTATAGACAAATAAAAATGAACAGTTGAAAAGTTATATTCGTATCAATGTATGCAACGAAGTAATAAGTGCATGCCATACACAAAAAGTTTATCGTTTTATCATGATTAATTCAACTTTCAAAATTTTTCTTTTTTCTATTTCAATTCAAATGGTGTTGAAACATTATACATTACTCTTATTTAGTACTTTTGTTGTCCCAATCTATATGGAGTAGATCAAGATATGAGGATCAAAGTACTTAAGTTAATTATGAATACAGATACAAATTCTTCAATTTTTTAAAAAATAATTTTTATATATTTGAAAACGGTACGGAAAGCATTATAATGTAACATAGCTAATAATTCAATAAACAAAAGTTTGAGAAAATTATGATGAAAGAAAAAACTATTTTACTTTTTAAATAGTACTTAACTCATTTTATATACATTAAATAAGACGAAATTAAAGGAATGTTAGCTCTATTTATCACTCAATAGTGGTAATTAAAATGATTTGATGTACACATACCAAATAATTAGTTGTTCCAATATTTTATATGTTTATGTTTCTTTCACTAAATTAATTATGGTTAATCCATTAGATACGTAGTTATTAGGACGACGAAAGGTTACGTTTGAAGAAAATTGATTCTATCTTTATATTTATTTTTTTGGTTAGGTCAAGTCACATGATTCAGCTCAACTCTTTCTTAAGAAAAAATATTAGAAATTCTATTTGTTATTTTTCTCATGCATGCTTTCATTGGATCAAATTAAAATTGTGGTCTTTTTCTTATGGAAAAAAATAATCACTTTAGTCTCTGAAAACGGAAAGTATCTTTCTTCTCATTTTGATTTTCTATGGCATGGCAAATAAACTAAGATATATATTTGGAGTAGATAACACCTAGCTAAATTACTTAAAGTATTTATATAGATAATTTTTTTAATTGAATTAGGTTTGTTTGGACTTCAAGCAAGTAGGTAAATGCAGCACTAATAAGTGCTCTTAATCCACAATTACGTACTTCTCAGTTCTCCTAATTAAATGACACATACACAACTTTTTCTCTATTACGTATTCTTTTACCTTTTCCTTTTTAACTAAAGTATGATATTAGGTTAATTTGGCAGGGCTGAACTATGATGGATATCGATTAATTATTTTTTTATAATAATATATCTTAATGGACAATTGGGCATACACAAACTCTCCAAAACTCTTTTTTTTTTTTTTAATAACGATAGAATCCCAACTAGTTTGATGCATTTAGTCTATTTCAGTGAATATCGATCGATATCTTTTTTATTGATAACAGTCATGAAAAACTTTATCGAGTAAATTGGTTTATATTAAGATCAAAATAGGCTTTACTCAACCTCAGAAAAATAGTTCAAGGGATGAGGATTGTCAAATATGAGACAAATTTGCCCTTCTTGCACCCATCGATGTGGAATAATTCAATACCACCTAATCCACCCACTACAACAAAAATAACTTTTAGCGGCAATAAATGTACACATTAATAAAGAGTGCTAAAGTCTTTACCGGCATTAGTTAAATGCCATTAGATCCAATGTCGCTAAAGCATTTAGGAACATATACAAAGAGAGCTAATTGCTAACGGCACTTAAAGATCATTTTTGATGTAGTGACCGCGATCAGACATGCCAACTTGAACGTAGGTAAAGGCTCAACATTGGGTGAAACAAGAAGTATTGACTGAGCCCGACTCTAACAAAATGTTAAGAAAATAGACACTAAACCTAATTCAACCACAAAACTAGTTCAAAAGATGAAAACTATTCAAAATATATAAGGAGGCGAATTTGCCTACTATCACCGATGAAGGATCAACAATTTAGGTAGATCAAAAAATTAGTCAAGTGAATCCATATATGATCTTAATTCTAATTTTATTGACATCTAGACTATACTATTTCCTAATTAATTACAAGCGTAACAAATCATTAACTTTTAAATGACATGAGTAGTGACTACACAGTATATGCCTAACGCAAAATTAAATGCTCCAATTTTCAAGTGTGAATACTGTTAAATTTACGATTATAATAAAGCATACGATATTATGTGGTTATTTTCAAAGTCACACACGCATACACAAATATAGTCATAATATATTATTTAATTAGCTATTTACGTAACCCTAATTAATTTAAACATCTATCCCTTTTATTCAGATTTGGTGGATTTTTTATTTTAGAATTCTTTACTAATTATAAAGGATCTTTCTATAATTTTCTTCTGACAAGCAACTTGAAATTGGTCTACATACACTTTGTTTTGACTAAAACCTCTGCTACTTACTTATAGGGAGGCATGATCTATAATTCTATATATTTATAATTGATAATTCATTAACCAAAGTTCTCAACTTTGTGGGAACGTAATGCAGAAATGTTCTAGAATTTGAGTGTATTTTAATAGTATAGTCTTTTTAAAATGACTTTTTTTCTTTTAGTACTTCTTTAATTTTAACTTTCTGCATGACAGAAGAAATTTTATTGCTATAAATTACAATATCGTTCACTTAAAACTAAATTTTAAAAGTATGATAGTCAATTGATTATTTC
The DNA here is from genome assembly GCF_019186545.1 of Solanum stenotomum. Classification (NCBI taxonomy): domain Eukaryota; kingdom Viridiplantae; phylum Streptophyta; class Magnoliopsida; order Solanales; family Solanaceae; genus Solanum; species Solanum stenotomum. Next base: position 17,092,398 of record NC_064282.1, on the reverse strand, counting down.
TTAAATATTTCCAAATTTAGTCTTTTAATTAATTGATTATTTCTTAACGGAAAACTCAAAACTAAAATTCTCGAGGTACGTTAGTTTTAGCTGTAATGTTTTGTTCCAAGTGAATCATACTATATTTTGCTGCAACCTAAGGGAAGAACAATCCTCATATTTTAATTTTCTACCAATTTTTCTTCAGACAAGTTGATCAAATGTCTACGTTATTTTATGCACAACCCTACCTGCTTGGATCCTGTCATTCTTTTTTGTGCTTCACGATCAAATATTCGAAATTAGCTGACTCGATTAATTCAAATTTACAACACACCAAATAATATCATATCAGTTAAATATTACTCCAAAGGATAAATTATAATTGAATTCCTAATCTAAACTTCTAAAATTACTTTTGGAGTCTTTGACCCAAACTACTTTGTCTTCCCAAACTTTACTAACCGCTTGTTTGAATTTCTCACGATGTAGTTTCATTCAAAATTTGAAAAAGAGTTCTTTTTTTTTTATTTTTATTTTGTTTCATATTAATTTATACTAAATTGTTTCTCGTTGAAGACTGCAATTCATAATATTCTGCTTTGACAAATTACGTATTATCTAAGCTTAAAGTACCATTTTATATGATACACTAAGATATATATAATCTACATTAAGTACAAGAATAGAATCACACTAAAAAGTAGCATTATTATTGTTATGGTATAGCTGTATTTATTATCCAATGAATATGGAGAGTGGTTAGATTCAGCCCCTCCATTATCATTTGTCAAAAAGCAATCACAAATTCAATGAATAATATTTTTATTATTTTAACTTTGGCTGATTTAAATCTTCTAAAAATACACAAACACATCGATAAGCAGAGCCACCCCTCTTTAATTCTTTCTATTTATCGATTTAAGTAATAGATATCTACTAGTGGCTAGCAGGAAAAATGAAAAGAACACCAAAACATCCCTAAAACTTGCAGAATTCGTTGATAATTAGAATAGATACGTAGATCACTCACACAGTACATTACTCTTGACTTCTGATCAAATCCAGTTTTTCTGATCAAATCCAGTTTTTTAACGAGTCTTACTGAAACATGCTCGACGCGAACCGACAAGAGACACTAAACTCTGATAATAGAACAGGTCAAAACATGTAAGTAGGCTGCACTGGTAGGATATAAGAGGTACCACTAATTTCATCATCAAAGGAAGCCTCCCTCTACTCCACTGGGACTCTTCTTGTGGCTCTCCTAGAAGAATCTTCCCCTGATTCACTGACTTGCGCCACTGGTCCTGCATATCCATAGTACTCCAGAGCTGGATGTTCATAACCACCCAAACCCCTCCAATTTGCAAACTCATCCCACAAGCTGCTTATGGACCCTACACATGTTGAATAGAATGTCAAAACTACTCTTGCAACATATCAGTGCAGTCTGATTAACACGAGATTTAGCTCCTTCCGTCAACAGTAGCATTCTTGTGTCGATTTAGTTGAATACATTATAACACATATTATTGACTTTTGGGTCAAAAATCATACAGCATAACCATAATACTCAAACAAAATGTGTATGTTCAAATTCTCTGACTATAGTGAACAGGGAGCTCATATAATCCTCGGTAACTGCATTGGGAGATCCACTAGTGTTACATCTGTAATTGAAGCAATGCTGCACATTTATCAGCAAAAGATACCTACTCATGACTTTAGTAATCATAGTTCAGTCACGAAGTTATGGTCTTGTTTTTTTTATCTAGAAGCTTCACGTCAAATATGGTCTTCTTGCTGGACTCGACTGGCTAGAAAGTTCTGTTATCAGTAAAGTATACACTTTTTTTGTTTTGAATAGGTGCATTTATGCAGGGAAAGTTTGGATAAATCATTAACTCTTATAGCTGTTTTAATGTTTCTAATCTGAAGCAGCTACAATTTGCTCCTTTTCTTTATGAAATGAGAGTCTATGGTAAATAAAGCGGAGAGCCAATGCAATGCAAGGAGAAGCATGTCAAGCATTACTTCTGCTTCTTGATAGCTAATTTGGATGAAGACACTAACAAGCATATAAAAAAGATGTAGTAATCTTCATATGTCTAAACACACAAGAAATTAGTGAAGATTCCCAAATAAAATAACATAATTAGTTGTTTGAGACATGAAAATGTAAAGCTTAGGTATGTGGTCGAATTTTAGGCTAGAGATATTTGTGCTCCACACTGATCTCAGGTGGCTTTGATCTTTTAAATGGAGTAAAGATCAGCCTATATAGCTAAGCTGCTCGAGGACTCAAATTATTTCACCCACTTGTCTTCTTCTGCTCCTGAGCAGTGTTCAATCACATTTTTATGGTAAATACATTGTTGTCAATTTACCCTATCAGAGTTCCGAAGTAGTACTACCACCTATTTGTTTTCTTCTGCCTCATAATCAGTGATCTACTAACAAACAGATTAGCCAATATTTACTAGGACACAAACAATTCATATGGACTTAATCAGAATACCTGTTCATTCTCTAAAATGTACCGTATCCTAAACAGGCACTAAATCGCCTTTGTTTCAAAGAAGTTAATAGCTTCTGCCAACTGTTCATAGCAAAATGAACTGCCTGCTTTAAAGAAATATGATTATAGCTACTAGAGAGTCCATTGGCTGCAACACCATTTTGCATCTATCTTGTGAAATGCTGAACAATTAGGTTAACTGGAAAATCATGTTAACAGGACAGAAGCAGCAAAAATTTAAAATCTCTTGTTCTTGTATTTATGTATGATGTCTGGATATGAATGACACAAACTTGAGAAAATAGAACTCAAACAACCTACCTTGATTCTCCAGCAAGCTGAAACCCTTATCCCTTCCAGGCAAATACTTATCAGCATTAGCTTTCCAATTTTGTTCAAAGTCACCAAGCTCATCTAAATGTAAACCAAATACCATTATATTAGATCTCCTGTAACGCATTAGGCATGTCATCTATCATGTTGTTGAAATGAAAATACCTTCGTCGAGATTGTGCAAAGTCTGCAGTGTGTCCTCTCGCCCATCTGAACTATGCTTTGTTGTGACAGAATGGCCCTGCATAAAGCTCACGAGTTGATGAATATAATCAGGATGACAATGCACGCTTTAATCAATTTATACAACTTCCGAGTGGCGTAGAATCCGATAACCTGACAAACACCTAAACGAAGAATTTCAATCTCGAAAGAATTTACATCTGAAATAACCTAAAAGGTTGAAGAGGACCACTGAACTGTGCTCCTTAACTATACATTTATTAAGAAGAGAAATACCTTGTTGTGAATCCCTCTGGAGATTGTGTGCAGAGACTCCCCAATCGTCTTGTCCTCTTCTTTCATTTCGGCTAGAACCACCTATGCAGAAAAACAAAAACATAACAATTATGTTTAAAACAATGTAATAAACTAATAATCATGCTAGAAGTAAGAGTAACTATTGATCTGATCTAAATAAAAACTACTCACCCCATCAGGACCAGTCATTCTGCCTTCGGAGCAAGTATAGTACATTCCATTTAAACCACCATAAGAAACTCTGCGGTAGCTGAAACTCTGACTCCCTGTAAAGTAATATCACAAACATTCCATAGACACAAAACTTGAAATGTATGCATAACAATAATCAGCTAAGCTTAACACTAAGGAGTCGTTTAGTTGGTGGTTAGAGTTCTGCAAGTATTAATAACATAGGAATTAGTTACGTGGGTATTAGTAATGCAAAGATCAGTTATGCCGTGTTAAATTATTCAAGTATTAGCAATACATAAATTCCTTTGTAACTTAATGTTACAACGAAACACTCAACCAACAAACCACTGTATTATTTTTATACGGGGTGATTTTATGCTGGGATTAATTATGTCGTAGAATCAACCATACATACAACCCCTAAGTTAAAATAAGAGCACTAACCATTTGATTTTTGACTAGGTTTCTTGTTCTTAACAACCAAGTCTTTTGTTGGTTCAGAATTTTCCTGAGCCTGACCACCATCACCTTCAGGATTTAACTCTTCAATGGTAATTTGCTTCCGAGAGTCTTGCTGTACGTCAAACGGGTCGTTCCAACCAAACCAACCACCAAATGGTTCAGTGAAAAATGGATCATCAAAAGGGTTTTTTCCACCAAATAGCTTCGACATTATTCACTGTTTCAAGAAGATGATCACTGTGAACAAACCCCATAAAAAAGAAAGTACAAACCCCATAAAAGAGAAAGTAGCTACCTTTTCACTTCTTGAATAAAAAACTTAGAAACTTCATTGCCACAACTGAAAAGAATTTCCTAAGTAAATTTCAAGATTCAGAATTGGGAAAATCAGTTGAAAGAATTCACCTTTGAGAGCTTCTGCTACTTGCTTGCCTCTGCTTCCTTGGGTGTGAAACAGGTAAAAGGCAGTGCTTTAGTGTTATAATATATGGTCCCCATAGTGAATATGAGTGAAGCTTCTTGAATTTGCATTTTGCCAATACGAGATTATGAGTGAAGCTTCTCGAATATGCATTTTGCCAAACTATTTTGACCAATTACTCTTTTGTTTTGTAGTACTATTTATTTTGTTTTGGTTTCTAATTACACCAAACTCTTTTGGAGGTTTAAATTTTGTACAAGTACCTCTATTTTCTACAAACAGAAATAGATCGAAGTACTGTTGCTTTGAAAAAATTCAATGAAGAAAAACCAACTATTATATAGTTAGGGTCAAAAACACACTTAAAAATCTCAAATTTTTATATTTCATACTTAAACTATCAAAATTTCCTTCATGTTTATTAAAACATACTTCAACTATTACTTAGTTGGTTCACTTTTCCTACCTAAATGATAAGAAAAGTGAACAACTTATAGTTCAAATATGTTCCAATAAATATTTGACAAATTCAGACAAAAAACTCACACCTAATAGTTAAGTATAAAACTCAAAAAATTGAAATACTTTAAGGTATGTTTTCAACATTCCATAACGGATACTTTGACTAGATATACTTGTTATTTTCTTCTATATTGCTTGAAAGAGTACTATTTAATCAATTGTATTATGTGAAGTCGAACAAAAACATCTCTGGATAAAGCATTAATATTACAACAACCCCATATACATCGATCCCTTCTTTATAGACCTACGACTGCTTTTATTACCTCTCACCAAGACCCTAAAGCAACTACCAAATATAGTTTAGTCCTCTACTTCTCCATTCCATGGCTCGATATCAATCCGGAGAACACGTACATTCACTCTATATTGATCCGAACGACCTTCTTTGGTCTTCCACTTTGCGTCCCTGACTGAGCACTGTTGTTACTTGGTCTCACACCACTAAATGGATCTCGGAATCCAGCTTCCCAATTCGTCAGCCAATTACTGCTTGTTCCTGCATAACCGAGATAGTATACTATTATGAGGATCATTGAAGCTTTAGTTCCCTTCAATATAAGAAAACACATCATTCCTAAATATCTGAATTGGCAACAAAAACCTACAGGAGATTGGCTGGTCCAAGCTCATTTTAGATTTTTGTCGACTTTGGGGGTAAACAATTTTGTAATTGTAACTAATAACCCATTAACAAAAGATTTCAAACAGGTATTTTCTGTGCCAGGTTCTTACAGAATTGATATTCAACGGATTAGCAACTTGAGAGTGCAGTAAATTATGAGTGAAGAGTATTAGCAACAGATTAAGAAGCAGCTCTCTTCATCTGTACCAATTGTTGACGAAAGGTGATCAATTTGTGTTCAAGTAATTCTTCACAGAGTTGCCTTACTTATTACATTTGTATGTCACTACAATGCTTGATTAAACGCTATTCCTTATAAAGATGAGGAAAATCCAGGATTTTAATACTATGGGTTCACGACTCGTGTTCTAACCAATGAACCTATCACCTAGTTTGAGTTCTCTAGGTTCATAGTTTAGTATTTTAAGCAATTAAAAAGATGTGTGTTCAAATGAACCCACATCCATACTACAAGATCCACCAGTCTCGAGCCAGCTCAGCTTAAGTCTGGCGGTAGGGATGCAATAAAATAAACTGAGAAGACTGCAGAAATCCATCAGATATGTGCAAATGCAATCTGGACGTAGTCCTATTTAACATGAGTAGAGAAAGGCATATCCTTTTGCTTACTAACCTGCATTTGCGTGGAAATCAAATCCACTATTCCAACCAGGGATTTCGTTATTAGCATTGCCATTCCATGTCTGTTCAAAGCCAGCTAATTCATCTGCACAATAAAGAAACAAACAACACAAGATGAAAAATCTGCAGTCCAATGGAAAATAAAAGCTGAGCATCTAAGCAATCTTATTGAAAATGCTACCTTCTTCTAGATTATGCAACGTCTGCATTGTATCCACCTTACCATCTGAGGCAAGTTTCCTTGTCAACGAATGCCCCTAGGAATGACAGAAAAATGTCAATAAGAAACTCTTTTGTATCCGTCAAAATAAGGTCTCTGTTAGGGCAAAAATTCAAATACCCCCCAATAATACACATGGAAACTATGTTTTAGAATTTCACATCACTGCTACCATGGACAAAGTGGTGCCAACCTAGGAAAAGATTCATTTGAGAAAAGTCAGACCAATTAATGTTGTCCGCTTGTGTATCGATATTGTAACAGATTATTAACATCTCTCTAGCGCAGAAAACACAAGAATTAGAATCCACTAAGATGCGCATGGCAATCTAGGAGCTCAATAGTTAGTAGCCAACTCTTTTAATCCTCAAAACCACATATACTCTCTCATTCATTTTAATCTGTCGTTTAAGGTTTTTGCCTACCTACTATAAGAATCATTTGATAGCATTAATCATAAGGAGCATTTGACTAAATCACCATCACCTCTTCCTTAAATAAGTAAATTAATGATTATATGCCTTCTTAGAATAGGAAGGACACTACCGAAAGAATAAGTTAATAAAACATGTATTATAAAACTTCAAAACATAAAGCAGACCATAGGTTCTTCAAATATTTTAAGAACACTGCCAAATATCTAAGACTACTAAAACATATATTATACCTTATCCTGAATTCCTCTGGAAATTCTATGTGTTGCTTGACCAGTTGTGCTATCTGCTTGCTTGCTCTCCTCTAACACCCTCTGTTTAACAACACATACACTGTCAGAACTAGTAAGAACAAGAATATCAACCCAGGATACCAATTGAAGAGAACATACTCCATCATTTCCAGCCCTCCGTGAGGTGGTCGCAGTGTAATATGTCCCGTCTATTCCACCATACGTAACTCTTCTATAGATCATGCTCTGAGGCTTCGATTGCGTTCCTTCCAATTTCATGTCTTTCATTCCACGAGTCACATCTTTGCTTATGATCTTGCTGCTCTTGCTATGGTCTGCAGCATAAGTAGGATAACCAGCATGAATTCTACCATGGACAGACACCATAAAAAACGCGAGTAACTTGTTTATAGAACTAGTTATACCATTCTATCATGGAGCAACAGTGAGGAGATCAAAATCCTCAAGAACACACAGTGTAGTGTAATCTGTTTTATTGAATCTAGTTGAGGATAGAAAAGTTACCATCAGTTAGGTCTTCAGGATGTTCAACAAGTGGATTTCTGTTAGCATAAGCCCTATCTCTTTTCTTCTTAGAGCCATTCACGTCCCCGTTCCCGTTCTCCTCATCTGGTTCTAGCGGTGCATCTTCGTCGTCATCCTCCGTATCAATCTCTTGAATGACTGGCCTATTAGATTCATCATCAGAAGGAGTTATTGGATGTAACATGGAAGATTGAGACGGGCGAGAGAAGAATGGATCATCGAATGGGTCTCTTCCTCCAAATCCAAATATACTTGACATTATGCCTCCGAATCGACTGTTGAAATTGTCCCCTCTTCCTCTCTGCATATTCTCACAAACAGCACACTCTAGAACTTCAAAAAATTGTGCGTAGATAGCTAGGCGTTTTGTATTTGAAAAGGAGCTGGCATGAGAGTGACACGTGTTGGGGGTCTAGATTCTTCCCTTTTTCTGTTCCTCTTTCAACTCAGAACCTTCCAGTCCTCTCTTTTCTCCATTTTCTTTGGACATATATAATACAATATAAAACTAATTAAAATGAAAATACATAAATATTGAAGTTTAAAAATCATTCAAGAATTAATTAAATGTGTGAAGTTGTTAATAAAAGAAAATTATTAACGGAACATTTATCAATCATTTTGGCAGGCTATAAAATAAAAAACTATATACCAATTCATTCTAGTTAAATATATTTTATGAGTGGAAATATCATTTGTGTATCTAACTTTTAAGTAAAAATATACACATCCTAGTATGCAACTTAGATAGAGTGACAATACCGGATTATGCAATTTTAAGACAATTCCAAGAGAGATTAGAACCACTTTACACAAACAATTACGAACAATAAAATTACATTTTAACACTGAAATCAAAGATCAAAATCTACATTTCTAATCAAACAGTTGTGATGATCATCTTACAAGAAAACCTGTAGTCAGACTTTAGACATAAGCAAAACTTCTATCTTACAGAACCCATTATCAATACATCATTGCATCATCTGGCAATATCCTCTTTGTGTAGTTTCTGCACAGCGCCAGTAGATGCGATCGCGGGATGGGCATCATTAGGTACACTACTCTATGATTGTTACAAAAAACATACTCAGCTTGGTAACGTACTTGATGACACCTAGAATTCTTGGGATTCGAGTTCGGGCTTTGATGGGTATTCAAGACCATGAAGAGCAGGCATCCTTCTTAGATCTTCTTCTGAGTAAGAAGGGATGAACCAATAGTGCTTGTCCAGGCCAAAAACCTGATGCATAAAATTACAACCTTAGAAGGGTCAAATGAGATGGATGTAGATACTCAATAAAGAACTCTAGCTAAAAGACATCAAACAACTGTACATGAATCTGAGGAGTCACAAAAACACAGGCACACAGCCTATGCTACAAAAGCTTGGGATTTGGTCTTTCCCAACAGTAACTTGTTTTGCTGTGGCAAACACCAACACCTCCTTTCAAGACAAACGTTTGAATACTCGGAGACCCCTAATGCATTCTTTATATGCTCCATATTAATGAACAGGGAATTCAACAAACTGATCCTGTGGATCTTTAAAGGAGAGTGTATCAAGGACCAATGCCAAGTGTCGGGCAGGTAATAACTAAGTTCACCTGAGTGATTCAAACAACTAAAGGTATGTGAAGGTGATAGTCAACAGAAATACTTTGGGTTAAAGGCTAGGTGAGTCAGACCCCACCACTTACAAACTCTCTTTTCAGTATTTTGGTACTGAGGTTTCATGCATATCTTGTCTCCTTGATTAGGTTCTCCATATCCCTTATCTTTAATAAAAGCAAAACAAGATAAATAGAAGTACCATTGTTTTGACCAGGTTGGTTCCCATATGCTGAGGCATATCATGGATTCTATAACTAATGTGATATAATGCTAGAAAACAAAGACAATTGAGATACAGCAAGCAGGTTAAGAAGGTATAATCAAGTTTTGCTCCAAGCTTTTCTATATATAAAAGGTACAAGCATACATCGATGTATCACTTCTTTATATGATGTAATCACTTTTCAGAAATTGATTCAAACACAGGTGGTTAGCATGAGTAGATATACACGTTCTGAGTAACAACTGAATTGGTGTTAACGGCTTCCTAACCCTATATAAAGAAGTATTCCTCTTTTCCCCTTTATTGCTACGGTGAAGCTTTCAGTTCGATTCTCTACAAGTATATGTTAGATTTAACATAATTGCCATGCGCAATTGGAAGTAGTCGACCCAGTCTCAAACATGCAGACCCCAAAAAATGGAGAACATGGATAGCACCTGGTAAAAGAGATTACTTCCCTTGCAACATTACCAATTTTTATTTTATTTTTTAAAAAAGAGATTACCGCCCTTGATCTTGTACCTTTACACGAGTTTTTAATCTATAATTTAGATCATAATGCTACATAAGACACATCAATTTTTACCTTGCAACTGAGAGCAATCATGGTAAAAGCATACAATTGACAATCTCAATCTTTTCCAAACTTTACTAACCTGTTCAAAATTCCTCTTTCGACCAAGATCATAACGCCATTTTGGAGTGGTCTTCTTCTCATATGCCTGCAAGTATAAGAAGTGTTTTAATGCGGCAAAGAATACTCAGAATCCTGTCAGTAAAGGGAGCAATTAACTGCGGAAACTTCAAGTTCAAATATCTTGAGGGATTCTCATTTCTTATCCAATACATTTTTCATTTGTGATTTATTTCATACCAAGGGAAGCACAAGCAGTGGCCTCAAAGTAGCAGTTGGTTCATGAAACCTAGAATCCGAAAATAAGAGGTTGAGCTTCAAGCATCTAATTGGAGGAAGGCTTATCATTAGAAGATTTAGTGCCCGTTTGGATCGACTTATTTTAGGTGCTTTTAAGCCAAAATAGTTTTTAAGCAGTTTTGAAGTGTTTGGGTAAAGTTAAAAAGTGCTTATAAGCACTTATTTTTTTTTGAGAAAGGTAACATTACTTATAAGCACTTATTTTAAAGCCAAAATAACAAAAATAAGCCAAAAGCCATAAGTTAGAAATCCTAACTTATGGTTTTTGGCTTATAAGTCATAAGCCAAAAGCCAATCCAAACAGGCCCTTAAAGATGTGGTTTCTTCAGGTAAACCATGTAGTTTAGTGCAATAGCCACGGCAAATGTATTTTCCACCATTTCAGAATGGAGTTTGAAGGGCCAAAGTCAGATTTTAAGTGGCATCGGCAGCAGAAGGATTCTATGCAAGGAGGCGGCCTCTAGTAATTGTGAGGCATAGTGATAAAAGAGAATACAGTCCAAATATGGATAAGAAGCCTAATAAAAGGATAACCAACTTTAAATTTTCCTCTGCTATCCTGCCCAAGTCTGGCTGAAGAAGAGTTACGCGATCATTTTCTCCCTTGGGAAGCCACCAATGGATCCTCCAGGTAAAATGTTCTTCGTAGATTTGAGTTTTGAAAGGAAAAAAAAGATGTGGGGAAAAGCAAATATGGATGAGGAATCTCTCTACTTCAATTTTGTTTGTTTGTTTCTGTTAAGATGTCCCACATTGGTAGAGGGATGGGAATTTGGTTTCCTTATATGGACTTGGACAAACCTCCCCTCATGAGCTAACTTTTGGGGTTGAGTTAGGCCCAGGTGCCATATCTTTACATGGTATCAGAGCCAAGGTCCATCCCAATTTGTTGTTCACCGATGATGGCCCCCATTTAGAAGTGTTCACGCTCCAGCGTGCGGGGGAGTGTTAAGATGTCCCACATCGGTAGAGGGATGGGAATTTGGTCTCCTTATATGGACTTGGACAAACCTCCCCTCATGAGCTAGCTTTTGGGGTTGAGTTAGGCCCAGGTGTCATATCTTTACAGTTTCTTTTTGTGGGGTAGAGAAAATATGAAGAGTCTGACTCTGACCTCCGTGATTTTGCAAGAAAACGACTTTTATGAGGTGGTCAATCAAAACGAGCCAAAATAAACATGCTTCGACAATTGATCTAGCAAACAAACCTTCCTGAACAGCTAAACCCAAGACACAGATAAACACCAATTTTTAGCAATAATTTCCCTTTACGATAAGTGATAGCAGTTCACCATTAAACTTTGAACCCAAAAGTCAGAAAGGCGTAATACCTCAATGGTTGTGGTATTACCAGCCACCAATGATATGTGCATGATCAGAAATCCCAATACACTCAAAGCAAAAGCAAGATTGAAGACTGCGATTCACAAGAATTGTGTAAATAAATAGCAAATTGCATGCCTATGTAAGAGAAATCACAGGAGGCAAAGTTTGGGAAGCAGGGTTTCTACACCTTACCAAACGCAAGGAAAGTGGTAGCAAGAGTGCCTGGAGTCCCAGGTATCTCCCCATCACTGAAGAATGCAATAAACTGTGGCAGTAATGCTAGAGTCACAAGAGTAGTCTCAAGGAACGTGTAGAACTGCATAAAGGAAGACATAATTAATTTGGGAAGAAGGGTCAATAAAGTATTTATTGTCAACAAATGGAACATTAATAGTGGATAAGTATCTCCATTGACAATTGATAAATACAATCAGCTAACAGGAATTCACAGGCATAACATGCAGAAATAAGATGGGAACTATTAACTCAATATCACAATGCAAGTTAATTGGTCAATCAATTAAGCATCAAACGCGAACTAGTAGGTAGCTGCATCATGATTTGATTAGTTTTAATCTGCCCAACAACCTACACAACTCTGTTTTATCCAGTCTTGGTGCCAGCTATGCAAAGCTCACACAGGCAGAGTTGGTAATATAAAAGGAAAAGTAAAATTTGGCAAAGAACAAGGTTACAGAAATTTGAAAATAATTCCTCGCTATGGTCACAATATATTTAAATATGATAATGCTCTGAAATTAATGCAAGTTAAGTGGTTTGTCAGATCTTCCAAATGAAAATAGCCAGTTCTTTCCACACTTGTACAACTAGCTGGATAAAAGAAGTCACAGCTCCTCATGATTGTGCACTGTTGGATCAATAGGTGAATATGATTTTCCAGTCACAGTTCTTTTCTACTGTCTGTTTAGCTTAAGAAGTTGGTCGAAAACAAAACCTTTACAACTTTGTGGTATATCCATTGAAATACCGAAAAGGGTGCAAACAGTGCAACAAGGAATAAATTGCATAGCAGAAGGGATAGTAGCTATTAGAATAGAAAGCTAACAGCAAAGGCTGAGAGCAGTCAGTGCCACAGAGAAATTTCATATTTGCTGGTACCCTATCAATTTTGCTAAGGTTGCTGATAGTAGAATATTATCAACTATAAGAATAGTGAAGCTTACCAGAAAAAGAAGGAAATACTTGTAGTTTAGTGCTCCAACGCAATTGACAACCCACACGCAATGATGGTCCATCTTTAACACACATCTTCCACCTAAAACACGGAAACATGAACAGCTCAATCTCAAATTGAAAAAAAAAAAAATAGAAACAAAAATCGTCACAGAAGGTGCATAACAAGAACTCACAAACAGAACAATGATGGCACCGAGGTGGTTTCAACTGGTTGCACTTTTTACAAAACCGTACTCTTGGGTTGGTTGAATCAGCTGGTGAAGCCCCAAATTCAGATGCGGTTAATGGATCAGTGTCATCTCTTTCTTCATCCAAGTCTGGCTTCCAATTTGGAGGTACACTACCAGGATCCGTAAAAACGACAGAGAAGTAACTCCACAAAAGCATCACCAACTGCAGTTATCAAAGAACAACAACTCCTTCAGCTACAGAGTATAGATCACTATGCATCCATAGCCTAATTTGACTTTTATATAAATTCCAAAATTAGAAGATATAGAATTTCTAAGTGGAGAAAAAGATTTTCCATGATGGTTAATGAACACTACTTTTCCCACGTAAAGTTTGTGAATAAATGATTATATTATCACGAGCAAGGAATATCATCTCTATGCTAACGAGGTCGAATCAAACTCATATTTTGTTAGATACTTTCTGTGAGTGACAGCCAAGTATCGCAAGTGTATTGTCGATCTCCATCAACGTAAAAAGACCTATCCCGGAGAGCTTCTTCAATAATTGTCATTTTGCATTAACTATGATCATCTTCTCAATGTTTAACATGACCTAACTTGACATAGAAGGTGTATATCTTGTGCGCACGATTATTGATACCTTCTACGATCCGATTGGTCCCGGAAGTTAGATGACGCTCTTTGGGAGTATAGAACTGCATTCAAGACCCCGATTTGTATGTCCCCATATCAATTGGTGTTCGGTAAGTATTGGTAGAGAAAATTTACCGTCTAAAAAAGAAACTTAGAATTCTTCAATGCAATCTAAGCTACAAAATGAAATTTGCGGACAAGTATGTCTCAATCTCAAACTAGTTGGGGCTAGCTATATAAATCCTCCTACCCTTTTAGTGTCAACAACATATATATCGACAAATGAATTTTAAAAAATATGTTCTCAATAGAATAATTATTGTCTAGTCATCCTCTTCAAGACAGAGCCCATGCATGATGAGACACGCACCTTAGGGGCTTTGGTGCCTTAACTTGAGTGTTATCTAAGCGCGTGAAAAGCTCAGCTTATTTTGCACTTAGCTTTAGTGCTTACACGCTAAGTTGCTTGGACTCTGGTGCGAGTGTCCAATACGGGTGCGGATCTAAAGGTTGGATCCTTCATGATCTAATTTTTAAGATTCGGGGATATGGATCCATGTATGGATACGGGTGTGGGGCTTCGCCTAAAAATAATTAAAATATCTAACAATAGAGTTATAAAACCTAAATTATGAAATATTATGTGGAGAACTTGAGGAGAATCCTGGAAGGAGATCAAACGAACAGGAGTGACATACAAATTTTATATAAAATGTATTCCATTTCCTTCAATTTCACCTTAGCTTTTGTATTGATTACATAATTCATTAAAATTGTCCAGATTTTGGTCAAAGTACCCAAAATTGAATGACCAAATCAGACACGGATCCCACACTCATGTCGTGTCGACACGGGTGCGGCACCAAAAGTAAAGAGTCCGAGCAACTTAGCTTACACGTCACTCAAACTGAGCATTTGATAACACTCAACATCCACTCCATTTGACCGTGTTTCATTTCGCTACTCGATATTTATCTTTCAGGACAAATTAGGAGTTCTGTGAAACATATCGGATTCTGTAAATCTCACACATTATCCCTACACTATCATCAATTTCTGACCAAGCTAGACACTCTAATGTAAATTCAAGTAAGCACGATACATAAAAAAAATTAAACTAATATCTCATATACCTTACTTTACAAAAAAACCAAGAATATGCTCGTACATCCTATCAAAACCCAATACATCCACACCATTTAGCAGCACTCTCCTCAAAGAACTTCAGTCAAATAAAACACCCAAAAAGAACATTCTTTCCAATTTCCTCACAAACCCCACATACATCAAAATTCCTTTCCACCCATTAAAACCAATGATCAATAAAGGAAACCCCAATACAATAGAAGTCAAGAAATTTACCAAACAATGGAACAAGACAAGTACGGCAAGCGCGATGAGGGCATCCAAGATTCCAGAGCCACTGATGAGGGTGGGACCATAGCTGGTCAAAACGACAGCGTAATATGTAACACCGACAACGCCTAGGACCAACAAGATCATAATTGATCCCAGTCCTCTTAGGGCCGTACAGAATCTGAATACGTTCCAAGCCATCACTGTTCCAGATCTATACATATTAAAATCTCTCAAAAAAATTCACACGAAAAAAAAAAAGAATTACACAAAATAAGAATCAAAGGGGTTTGATTTCGTTTAGTTCTTGAGTGTGTTTATTTGATTAAATTTGGTTTTAATTTCTTTAAAATTTCTTCTTTTTTTCGGGTTTATGGATTCCGAGCAGAAAAAGTGGAATCCATGGTTGAGGGAAGTGAAATGATGGGGAAGAAGGGAAACTGAAAAGGGGAAGGGTAAAATTGGAATTACAGTATCCATTGTATTTGATAGTCAAGCTTGGCTAGTAGTTGGAATTACTTCATCTTAATTACATCATTATCAATAAAAATAAACGTATTTAATAGTCTAATGTCTGAAGTATTTAGATTTAGACTTCTATTAACTGTGCATAAATAAGGTTAATAGGAGTTTGACAATGAATTTTTTTAAGTTGAAGGTGTGTTCGGCATAGTATATGAATTTTCATTTTTTTAGAATTTGATAAAAATCCTTAGTTTTTAAAAAATAGCAAATAACTTAATTTATTTTTTATAACTCCACTATTATATAAAAAGTAGTATACAATATTACTATTGAACATTGAAAACAATCACATTGAACTATATTTCTATCTCCCATAACATCACCAATAAACCACGGTTTTCACTATTGAAACAAGTTCGAAACGTAATTTTTATTAAGTTGCAAAGTCTAAGAAACAAAATCAATTGTTAATAAATTAGTGTAAATCTACACCACTTTAAATCCTGGTTGTAGTAGGCATTTTTTTCCAGAAAAAGTTCATAGGTAAAATAAATGGGATGATTTTTATATATATAAAAAAAAAATTATGAATAATTTTACTATATCACCCTTAATTATTAATTGTAAGTCAACTAATTAATAAGAATGTGTATCCGTAATCGAGTATATTAAGATAGAGTATTTAAAAAATAAATTAAAATTACAAATAAAAATAGAAATTACTTATGCATTTAATTTTATAAAATTTTAAAAAAGAGAACAAACATTATTGTGCCTATTTGAAAAAAATTATTCTCGCCTTACTAAGAGAGAGAATATTTTTTACTTGAAACGTGTATTTTTCAAAATTCTTATAAGAAAATAAACTTAAATTATTTAATAATAATGTTAATTATTAGTAATAGGTGTACAAGTTTTTTAAGAACACAAGAAAAATAGGTGTATCATGTTGGGTTTTTTAATTTGATTTCCTATCTGATTGCTGTTGAATATTTTTAGTATAGTCTATATATGGATTCATATACCGCGAGATTTATTTTTAGGAATAATCTTTTTTCTTATTTTTCAATGTTTGAATTCAAAACATCTGATTACACGCAATGCTGCTATTGATGTCCTGTTGGAGTTGATAATGCACGATTAGTTGGTCGCCAATTGCAGCATGTTGGAGTGACCAACATGCACGTCCAATTCTAAACAATTATTGGTATCAAATATACTACTACAAATTACTTCCTCGTATCCTTAACTTTATTTCCCCAACAACTTTCAATATATTACATAGTACTAAAATAAAAAAGCAGTACCAATAATCATATATATATATATAAAAGAGAACCTTAGGTCCGCCTATGTGGAGCTACCACAAATAAAGATTCCTTTTTAATTTATTTATTTCCAAAATTAGCCTTCTCTTTTATGAAAATTTGTGACTGATATTAAAAATTTTGACTTTTATGAAAAATTGTGACTTTTATGAAGAGTTGCGACTTTTATTAAAAGTTGTGACTTTTATGAGAAGTTGTGACTTTTACGAAGAGTTGCGACTTTTATGAAATGTTGTAACATTTATGAAAGGTTGTGACCTTTCCGAAGAGTTGTGACTTCTCCAAAGAGTTGTGACCTTTCCAGTAAGGCACAATAAGCATTTGTTCACACTACCCTTTGTTGTCTATAAATAGAGGGGTTCTCTCTCATTTTAAAACAATGAAAATTCTGAACTTCTTCTTCTTCTTCTACACAATTAAATATTTGTGTATTTTGCTCGTGTTGAGTGGCTCACTAACACTATTGTTTTTGTATTATTACACTGGTGAATAAAATTGTTTCATCCTGAGAGGATCTATTGCTTTAAACCTCGGGTACTAGAGGGGAATGACTTCCTTAAGGAAACATTGTGCATTCAATGAGCTTGATTTTTCCTTTTTGTTTCATTCTATAGTTATAGATCCTTGTATGTTTTTTTACAGTCATTAATTGTTGTTTTTAAGTACATACACTTCTTTACAACATTCTCCAAAGAAATCTTTTCTTCTCCAAGAGATCAAGCCTAGAAATTTATATGATTTTTTATTGTTGTCATAATAATGTTAATATTAACAGGAGTAAAAAAAAAAAATAGAAAGTCAAATGAAAGAACTAAAACTAGAAATTAATTACAATTGTATGATACACAATAATGACTATTCTCTCGCACCAAAGTACTCTTTTGAACTTTTTTCCCATTATCTGTTACTTCTCTTTCACCCTTTTCAAGGATCCTTAATGTTTTGTTCGTGAACAACTTCAATTCCCAAACACCATCATAACTATATTACATATGAGATTTGGATTTCGGAAGATTGCATTTTAATTTTAAAACACATAATAACTACATATTACTTCTTGGTATATCATATGATTATGGAACCTTTGCTCTTGATAAACACACAAGTTATATATATATACACTAATGAAATTTGCAAAAAATAAAATTGAGAAAAATATTTATGTGACTCTCTAATTAAAGACACTATGTAACCATGCATGCATATAGCTTATAAAACTAAACTAACATTGTAAAATTTCAAAAGCAAATTAATGAATCTGTAAAATGAAATTATGTAAACTAGGAGAAAATAGTGGTATGATTTGTAATTTTGCCTTTTCTTTAGATAAAACAAATGGTAAACTACAATTGAATAACCTCTATACTCTTGAAAATAGATTTATATAAAAATGCTATAACATCAAAATACAAGAAAAGTTCTGTTCTAATAAATTTTAAAGAAATAATTTAACTGCGCGAAGCGCAGGCCAATTTACTAGTCACATGATAATTTCAAACTCAAAACAAATAAGTAAATACAACTTAACGTGCAAGATAATGTGATTTAACATATTCAACAAAAATATTGTTTGGTTACATTATTTAACCTAATCCATGGATTAGTTATACCTCATACAAGGTCTTATTTTATCCATAGAAAAGGGAGGGATAACTAATCCAAGATTTAATAATCCTTGGATAAGACCTCTAAATGACTAAACTATCCCCAAAAATTTTTTCCTAATTTTTTTTTTGTAATTTAATGCTCTTTTTTATTTATATGAGAATATTTATAAACATTCTTTTAAATTCTCCAAATTCATTTCATGTAATGTGATGATTTCACAAATTAATATTTTTTTCTCCATGTTTGATTTGTTATATTGGGTTGATTTTTTTCGGCTTTTTTTTTATATGTAATTCGTCACTTGACCACTTGAACTTTTTTTTTAAAAAAAATAAGCATCGTGTATTTGAACAATTTAAGTAACCTTAAATCTATGTTAAGTTTAAAGTATATTTGACCAACAAAAAAATAGAAATATACCATGCTATCAAGGATCTCTATGGTGGCATATCACACCTCAAAATTAATAATAATTTTTTAAATATATTTTAGTATTTAACTTGACAATTAAATGAAATATAAAATCTCATAATAACTCAAGGGTATAATAGGAAATAAACTTTTTCTAAAATTTCAAACCAAACATAGAATTAAATGGGAAACAATGAACCAAACACTTGATAAAAACTAATCACTGCATTACTAATCCATGCATTAATAATCCCTGCATTATCAAACAACCCCTAAAGGAGATAGAGAATCTTTATAGATGTTTTACTCCATCGCTCATCAATAAAATATATCCATTAAAATTCAAACGAAAAAAATATCTCAGTTTACTCCAACAAATAAATGATACTCCATGTATGTACAAAAACGAATAACGATAACATACTTAATGTAATTTCACAAATAGAATATGAAAGAAAAAAAGAATAGAAAAGAAATGCACGGTTAGAGCTCTTTGTGCGTCCCCACGAAGTTTTAACGACCTTTTCAGACTCTCTCGATTCTCCCCTTCAAAAACGCCTTCCCACTATTTTCTCCCTCCACTCTCTCTCTCTCACTAAATTTCAATTCAATTTCTTCATTCCAAAGATTCACTGAACAGAATTTCCAACGACAATGTCTTTTTCAGATTCAGAAACGTCCTCTCATGGAGGAGAGTATAAGAACTTCAAGCAAATCAGCCGTGATCGTAAGCTCTTACTTCACACATATTGCATTTATTTCAAATTTATTACTTTGACATTTCTACTGTAATCAATCCCCAATTTTTAGAATGTGGTATTCGTAGCATTCATTCCAACTAGTTTGTGATTGATATGTATGAGGATGCGATGCGTTCTGGTAACTAGCTATTCTTGTAAAGTCAGTTGTTTAATGTGATCAAGTGCTTTCTGAATCATGAATCCATACCTTATAATTTGTATTTTAGAAGACTAATTTGACCAAAACTAATTGAAGGGGAGCCTTGGCGTAACTAGTAAAGTTATTGTCATGTGATCAGGAGGTCACGGGTTCAAGCTGTGGAAACAGCCTCTTACAAAATGTAGGGTGTGGTTGTCTAGAATAGACACTTGTGGTTCGGCCTTTCTTCAGACCTTATGCATAGTGGTAGCTTAGTGCACGGGTTTCCCTTTTTAATTTGACCAAAACTTTCTTGGATTTCAAGTAGGAGCTGATAGGGTTCGAAATTTAGTGCCTCCAAAAGGGGGATTGGGGTGAGGTGGGGAGAGTTGTTTTTGTTGCTTACATGTGGAGGCTTACACAACTTGTTTCCCTTTATTTTTTGGGGTTGAGTTAGGTTCAGGTGTCATATCTTTACGTGGTATTAGAGTCATGTCCTTCCCCGTTTGGGCCCCCGGTGCGTGTTCCAATCAGCCTGAACGTGAAGGGGCTGTTAGAGTGGGTTACAGTCCCACATTGGTTGGGGGAATGGACTGGTGGTTTGCTTCAATGAACTTAGACAATTCTCCCCTCATGAGCTAGCTTTTGGGGTTGAGTTAGGCTCATATCTTTACACTTTGAAACATCTCATACTGTAATAAGTGATTGGTTGCCTTCCTAATTTATTGTGTATCAAGATGAATCGTTAAGTTGATGCACAACAATGAGTAGCTGATGGAGAAATAATCTCAACCGATATAACTCTTCGAGAAATCAGTAAGGTGACTAAGGTCATATAATAGAAGCCTTTTTACCCATGTGGAGTACAACTCTTTTAATAATTGCAGTGTGGATTCAGTGATTCACCTAGCAGTTGAACTACTGTAAAATGGAAGAACAGAGATGCAAAATAGGAGACTGTATTAACCAGGAAAATCATCAAACCTTTTGTTAGCATCTTTTCAATCTAGCAACAAGAAGTATGTTCCCCGAGATTACTGTTTCTTAATGCATCAAACATTTTAATTCTATTGCAGCATTGAATTATGGTATTACCACGAGATTACTATTCCTGATGCATTGAACTTGTCCCTTGATCTCTGTGGGTGTCTATGGCATTTCACACTGCATTAAAGATGAGTTTCGACTAATGTGCTGACTGTCTTGATGTATTTTTGTTCTAGGACTATTACATGAAATGCTTCGAACTTCTGATTCAGGAGATTCAAGATCTTCATGGAAGGTATGTTAACAGGAGGAATTTATTACACGAAATCAGTTTGTTAAATTTTTTCTTTTCTCCTTGAAACAATTATATTTCGTAGCCTTAAATACTTTTTTCAAAAATCTTATCTCTTAAAGAAAGACTCTCATCCAGATGTTTGGGGAAAGCAAGTATTTTGTTATGTTGTTTTTTCCACCAGCTTCAAAATGTCTTACCTCATGCACGAAGGGCTTCCCAACTAGTAGGGGTTAGGGGGAGAGTGGTGTATACAGTACACAGCCTTCTCCTTCCATTTCTGCAAAGAGGCTGTTTCCGCTCCTTGAACTTTGAATCAGGGGGAGCAACTTTATCATTGTGTGAAAACTAGTTTTCTGTCCTGTCAATGCCAAAATTTCTAGAATATCTATTGTTTACCCATCTTTTCAAGTTTTGACATACATGGTCTGTAGTAAAATATCTTCCCAATATGACTTGATTAATTTAACATGAATAGTCTAACTTGTTATCTGTGTCATAACAGAATGATTGATCATGTGTCAGCGTGAATATGTTATAGCTGTGTGCATGTATGACATTGCTTGGTACTGGTTTGCGAGTTAACGCCAGCCCACAGTGAGATTGTCTAATAACCTCAAAAGATAGTGTTATGAAAGAAGAAATGCACTTGCATAAGAATAAATTTAGGAGTCACTGTTGTTATTGGCTTCTGTCTCTATTTTTCCTTTCAGTTATGTGCTGCCTTTATGTCTTGACAGCATGGGAGACTTGCAATTTTTAAAATTATGCTGCTTAACTACTTCTTTGCAGGTTCTTATCATGGATAAAGTAACGGTAAAAGTGATGTCTTCCACATGCAAAATGGCTGATATCACTGATCAAGGAGTTTCATGTGAGCTCCGCATGCAATGAACTCTTTAAGTTTATCTGTGTCATTGTAGAACTAGTTGACAATCTAACCTCACACAATTATCAAACCCCTTCAGTAAACCAAGAACAAAGAGCATTTTTCAATGAGAAGTGAGTGATGACTAGTTTCATTAGGTTATGTTTCTACTCCTATTTCTATAAAGAAAAATAAACGTTTTAAGGCACCACAAAAGTTACTCTGTGATCTCTAGTTCTACCCAGTCAGAAACATAAGGTTTATTGACTTTGTCACGAAATCTGGTGGAAATGAGTTACAAAGTCCCATGTAGGGTATTTTAATTGGTTGTTAGTTCTAGCATGTCCTAATGATTAATTTGTATTTATTGTGACAGTGGTGGAAGACCTTTTCAGAAGAAGACAACCTTTGCCAACAATGGATGCTATATACTACATCCAACCGTCAAAGGAGAAGTATGATCTTTTTCTTGAAATCCGTTCTCTACATAATCATCAAGTGTTTGATTTTGTAAACAAAGCACGAGAACTGTGTATTGACTTTATACATGATCTTGAATGTTCTATGCACCCCCCCCCCCCCCCCCCCCCCCCCCCCCCCCCCCC
>NC_064282.1:17029165-17069876 GCF_019186545.1 Solanum stenotomum | reverse complement strand
CCCCCCCCCCCCCCCCCCCCCCCTTTACGCCTCACACTTACCTCCAAATTCCCATATGAGTTGTACCCATTTCCAAAATTTTCTGTTCATCATTTGCGTTAGTCATAAGCTGTTAATAAATTTTGATCAACTTTTATTGGGTAAGAGGAAGGCTGGAAATGAAATAAGGCTTTTGTTTTAGAGGACTTTCACTTGGTCTTTCTACTTCATAGTATCTGGTTGTAACCATGCTGCTAGGGATACAAGGAACGCAGGGCAAGATTGATGCACTGTTTGGTATTTATAGATTAAGAATAGTATAATGGTATAGCCCTGTCCATTGAACCATAACCTGTTCTTTATTTAAGTGTTGGGAATAATAAGGAAAATTCTAGTACCTACTGATCTAGGAACTTTTCATCAAAGAAAATAAACTTTTATAGTCGAGACACAAATTACTTTGATTGCAAAGCTTACCATTACAGACATCTGACTTTTCCACTCTTTGCTAGTGTGATAGTCTTCCATGATCTAGACATCTCAAAGCCTAGGGAAAGGAATATTCCAGTGATAATAGAGGGAGATTCCACTTCCCATATTTATTAAACGAAGTTCCAATTGAATCAAACAACCTCCTCTCCTCTTAAATATAAGTCTCAAAGTCTTTGTTTTGGCCTCTTCAATCCTCTTTTTCTGTTTTCATGCAAATTCCTCTCTCCTTCAGTTAATAAGTAGGAAATGGTCTCAGGCATTCTATAATCTACTTGACCGAGTTTAAGAAGTTTTGCTTACCTATAGTCCACCAGTAATGCCTCCATTTGCTTCCTCTTTTCAACTTAGGATGCCCAATGCCTGCCATTTCTAAAAATATTTTTGAGGTCTTACAAACCTTATAACCTGGAAGGAGTGAAATACAAAAGAACAACTACCTAACTAGTTTCACATAGACTTCTTTTGTGGCGAGATGCAATTTTTTATGCTTTAGAAGGGCATAGTCCAGGAATCTTGGTCATTTTCTATTCCAATGGAATTCCTGGGTTGAATGTAGGCTGGAGAATATGTCTTATTTTATAACCGTACTTAATAATCTTGGATGTCACGTGGTCTGCTATTTAAGTTCTGATAAAAAATTTGAAAATTCTATGCTAAAAGCTGAGAAAAATATTTTCAAATGATCATAGCATTTACCCTGGATTGCAGGTTGAAAGCTTTGTGCATTTAAGCTTTACCAGTTCTTGTAATGAGAGATTATTGTGCACTAAGATCCCTACTGGTTCACTGCCTATCCTGTCATAATAATGTAGAAGAGAACCTTTTTTCGCACTTTAGGATGTTTGAGTAGGTGGAAGCCATATTTCCCTTTTAGTTGTTTCTCAAAGTAGAAAAAAAAGAGATTTTATTCAACTCTGCATAGTTCGCAATAGTCAAAGACTGAGCTTGATGCCATCAATGCTTGGATTAGACTAGAGATGATGTGCTTTTTCTCTCTCTCTCTCTCTCTTTTCTTCTAAATACCCTTTGCTGTCCATTTTTGCAGTTTAACTTTAACCTAGACTATGGCCATGCTTTGCATAGGATACAACCTGTCTTCTATGCCTGTTTACATAAATACCTTTTTCTGTTGTGTTATCTTCTCTTTTCATCAAATAATGCTTAAAATGGTAGGAGTGAACAAAACTGACAGAATAACCTTGAGAAGAATGTAACTATAAGGACAAAAATTTCATTTTAGAATGAGAAAAAAATTATGTTCTGAGAAGATGATTAAAAGACAAGCAACCCTCTGCTTCAAATGTAAGAAATGTATTGATTTGATTATATGAATTAACAAACTTGAAACAATTGGGTAAAAGATAAACAGTATTGGATGAAATTACATAAACAAACAAAAGAATGTGCATGTCCTTGGAACTACTAAATAACAATGAAATTAGTTGAATTACATACAAATTATCCATTTGAATAAATAAGAAAACAACGTAGTTCATTTTTAACTAAATCTGTTTAATTACTCAAAGAAGCAAATTTAAATATTATTCTCCACGTGAGATTTGAAGGAACAGGACCTCATCTATGGCTTGAATAAAGTTTACACATTTTGGTACATGATGTGGACTTCTGCATGTACTTTCTTCTCTGTTATGTTTGATCTCTAAAGTCAGTTTATTCATTGATTCTTTTCCGAAACATCAGATCATTTTTCCCTCTGCAGCACTTAAAAATGAGAACTAACAGTTAAAATTTGAGTTTGCAGTGTTGTCATGTTCTTGTCCGATATGTCAGGAAGAGAACCTTTATACAGGAAGTATGGACAGGATCCCATTCTCCATAAAATTTTGTGTACCGTATGTTGATCAATTTAATTGAATCCTCTGGTTCTTGTCATCTTACTTATATTATTTACCTATCTTTTCAGAGCATATGTATACTTCAGTCACCCAATACCTAAGGACCTGGTTGCGCGCATCAAGAATGACACAAGTGTCATACCCCGTATAGGTGCACTAGGAGAGGTAATGATCACATGTCTCTGTCTACAATACTACATGCATCATGAAAATGATCTCTTCACAAGTTTGACTGAATCTTCTTTTTCCTTCTTTTTTTTTGGCACAATGCAGATGAATTTTGAGTACTTTCCAATAGACAGCCAGGTAATTTGGCAAATATCTCGATGAACACCTTTTTTGCTTTACTTGGAGCATTTAGTTCAATATTTGTTTATAAACTGGGAATTATATTTATTTATTTTTACAACTTTGACTAATGAAATATTATGAAGACATGAAATGGACCTGAATTGAAAGGAATAGATGTAGAAGATTCACATAGCGGATCTCAACTAATTCGTAATTGAGCACTCATCTGTTGATTAATTGAAGAATTATGCAGATAGCGACTTTTTTAATCTGTCCGTTTTTATCACAGGGATTTGTCACTGACCATGAAAGAGCACTTGGAGAGTTGTTTGGTGAAAGTGCTCAAAATTCCCGGCGTGCTGAAGCGTCCTTGAATGTAATGGCCTCAAGAATTTCCACTGTCTTTGCTTCACTGAAGGTAACTTGAACTTCACCAATGCTCTTTCATCTGAATTTTATAAACAAACCAAAAGACTACTGGTAAAAGCCTTGTATTAGTTTATGTTGCAATTATTCTATCAAAAAAAAAAATTGTTGAAAAGGTTGGTGCAATTATGACTCTCTTTAGGTAAAAGTAAAGTATTTTGGTGGTGTAAAAGACATTGCATTTTCACGAATGTCTTTGATTTTTATTTGGGTCTCTTCCAGTTACTGTTCCCTGTGACCAACTTAGTTTTGCTAAAACTCTTGTCTTTACATCCAGGAATTTCCTTTTGTGCGTTATAGAGCTTCCAAGGGACAAGATGGGTCAACAGCGACAAATTTCCGTGAATTAGTTGCTGGAAAGCTTGCTACAGCCATATGGAACAATATCACTACGTATAAGTCTAGTATTCCTAACTATCCACAGAAGGAGACATGTGAATTATTGATTCTGGACAGATCTGTTGACCAGGTTTGTAATTGATTTTGTTGATAAAATAATAATCAGCACTATCTATGTTTCGTTTTTAACTTGATGAAATGATGAATCTTCTCGTTTAGATTGCTCCTGTGATTCATGAATGGACATATGATGCCATGTGCCATGACCTGCTTGATATGGATGGAAATAAATATGTACATGAGGTACGCATTGCTTCATGTTCTGGATCTCTTATATCAATATTCTCCTGAAGTTTGACCGAAATGTATTCACATCAGGTTCCTAGCAAAACAGGTGGTTCACCTGAGAAGAAGGAAGTTCTTTTGGAAGATCAGGATCCTGTCTGGTTGGAGCTACGGCATACTCATATAGCTGATGTAAGTTTCATGAATTACCTTATTCCTTTAATGCTTGTGCATGTCATATGTACTTCAACTCCTAACTTGAAGACTTCATCAGGCTAGTGAACGACTCCACGATAGGTTTACAAACTTTGTTTCTAAGAACAAGGCAGCACAGATGGAGCAGAGGTTGGTGTTTCTAAAGCTATGAAATATAATTTTTATTCCTTTGAAAACTTTGTGGAAACCTGCATCTTAATGAGTATAGCACGTACTCTGCTCCATGTTTGTGGATGATGCAGCATTCAGTCACTTGTTAATTGTCTTAGTTGTTACCAATTGATCATAGATGTGATTTGTTAACTACAGATGAGTAGATTTACAGAATTTTATTCATGAAACTTCCTTCTGATGATTTCTCAATTCAAATTTATTTTTACTTAGAGATGGAAGTGAATTATCTACACGGGACTTGCAGAAGATGGTTCAAGCATTGCCACAGTATAATGAACAAAAGGAGAGACTATCTACCCATGTCGAGGTTTGTTCCTTGGTCAACTGGATCCATGTGTGGACTTCTTTGTTTCTTTCAAAAAGCAAACTTAAAGCTTTATCCCTTCTTCACATTTAATAGTTCTTATGGAGTAACACTTTGACAATTAAAATCGTTCTTGAATAGAGGTGGACTATAAGAAATTAGACTTTGAGGTACTTCTGGATGTACGATTCTTAGGAGCTAGTTTCATTGGTTTAGGTTTGTATTCTAAATTTGTATAATCCCTAATAACAGCCAGCCCTTCTGTGGTAGAGCTCATGGGGATGGTCATATCTTATTCGTACACAAAACCTGCTGCAAGTGTTTAAAAGTCATAGCATCTTCCATGTCGTTGGTCTTACCTATGTTAATATCCATATAGTTATTCTTTGGTTATTTAGGAACAATTGAATTTGACAATGTGATGAACCTGGCCTGCAATAAAATGCTGAAGTTTATTTCGTTACTTGATTGATCAGATTGCTGGTGAGCTTAATAAAATTATCCGAGATACGGGTCTTCGGGAACTTGGACAGCTAGAACAGGATCTTGTCTTTGGCGATGCAGGAACAAAGGAAGTTATCCATTATCTGAGGTCGAAGCAGGTGAAAATTTTTGTGCTGGCTCAGAAGAAATATTCGAACTCATTGTAATTTCCACTACAAGGCATGGTCTAAGTAACAACTTTGCTGCATGCAGGATACTTCAGGTGAAAATAAGTTACGCCTGATGATGATTTATGCATCTGTGTATCCAGAAAAATTTGAGGGCGACAAAGCAGCGAAATTGATGCAGGTATTTACTACATGCTAAATTTTTGAAACAGTCTGAATTCCATCTAGCATATCATTGAGGTTTGTTCAAACAATCTTATGGTAGATTGGCACAAGTATGTGGACACATAATAAAATAACTGGAGAGTTGTAGTTTTGTCTGTTGATTTAAGGGGAAAAAAGAATCTTTGGAAGAGCAACTGGAATGATTTCGTGATGCATCAAGAAAAATGATGCCCGAAAATCACTGAAGAATCCATAGAATGCTTAGTATCAGAAGAGTATGAATAGGATGTTGCAAACAATATAATTTTCCAAGTTCAAATGTTGGGGTTTCTATGCATGCTTCCAAATAATACAAGAACAATAAAAAAAGTAAAAGAAAAGATGGTTTCTATGAACAACAATGCAGTTGGCTTAATTGAGGCAGTTTTCTGTTGTGATTTTTCGAGCATTTATTTTACCAAGTACAATTATAATGTGTCACTGGATGTAGTTTAGAAAATGTGACATATGAGAAGAAAATTTTGGAGTGAGAACAATAGATCAAGAGGAAAAGTTCTAATTTCTGTAACAATTTCACCATGTGGACCAACAAAAGCTATCTCCTCTACATCAATGCTCTCAGGATTTCTTGGCCGCCTTGGTTACTATTTATAGAATGAACCGGTTTTGGAGAAAATAGTTCTCAACCAAATGTTTTTATGCTATAAGAAAAATATGGCCATCCCTAGTTTATCCATATTCTATGTCCTAGAATCAACTTGTAGAGTTGTTTTTTTTTGTCTTAAATGCATGGCTATGTTTTGTATTGGCTCATTTGTACTGCTACTTGAATCTAAGGAAAGTTTGAAAATTTTAATATAGATTCTTTTTTCCCCTAGTTAGCAAAACTGTCACCTGAGGATATGAAGGCTGTGAAAAATATGAGAATGCTAGAGGGTTCAGAAAAACGGAAGCCAAGTGGAAGCTTCTCCCTGAAGTTTGATTCGCAAAAGGTAAACATTAAAACTATCCTGGAGTCTTCAGCTCTCATAATGACTGAAATGAGACCTGACAGTTGCTAGATTTTGTTGTTTGCATATTAGAAAGGGAATGCAGCTAGAAAGGATCGAACTGGAGAGGAAGAAACATGGCAGTTATTCCGGTTTTATCCCGTGATAGAGGTTTGCTATAAGACTTCTCAATCCTCCTTTGTATATAATTTTGCAGAAGTAAACTCGCAAGATATTTCATCTTTTGTTTAGTGCTTATAAGATTGGTAGTATAAGAGGGTTGCAGTTTTTGTTACCAGCCATATTATTATATCGTCTTCATTTTCTAGATTAGGTTGACTTTTAATATGGAAAAGCAAATTAACTACCAACTTTGCGACCAGATAGAGGTTAACTTCAAATTTCTACATGAACTGTAGGATTTAGGTCCTAATTGACTTACTGAATCCACTAAACGACTTAGCAATGAGAATATCTAGAAGATCATATGACTGGAAGATCTTATTGCATGCTCCACATAGAGGATACCTTCCCAGTACTTTTTTGAAATGGAAATTGCTTAAAGACCAATTCACCTGCTTACCATTGAAGGGTTCTGAATTATATTCCAGAAAACTACCATACTTGGAAGCAGGGTCAATTGCCATTGCCTCTCTTTCTAGAACTCTATTTTTGAATTTGGGGACTACAATGCTCACAAAGAAAGAAATAATGCTTTTATAAGAGATGCTTCTTCAAATTGCCATGTGTGAAAGCAGAATACATTCAGCTTTGATTACATTGTAGACTTCCCAAATGATTCATGTTTAATCAAATAGCTCTTTGAATGGCTTAGCTCATATTTCATACTTCCTGAATGATATAACCAATCTTGCCTCTTTCAGGAGTTGGTTGACAAAATGTGTAAAGGTGACTTGTCAAAAGATGATTATCAGTGCATGAACAGTTCTCAAACTGCTCCTCGTGGGGTCAATGGATCTTCTGCAAGGAATGTCCCACCAAAGGCCACTACTGAATCTACTAATCCACGCTCAGTGAGATCAAGGAGGACTCCAAATTGGGCACGTTCTCATACTTCTGATGATGGATATTCAAGGTTCTCCTGTGGAAAAATCGTCTTTATTAGAGTTCCTTTTTTCTTTTTAACCTAGAAGATTCAGGCCTCCTGGACTTCCATATGAAAAAACTGTCACTTTTTAGTAAAAAGAGTACCGTATTTATTCATTTAATTTTTCATTACTATTTTCCATGGAGTAGGATTTCCATAGCATGCAGCATCTAATTTTAAATATGTTCGAAAAATTGTTCATTGCATATTTAACATTCCTCATCTTGTCTTGTGTGTCTTTGTTGGAATTTTCTCTAGTGACTCTAATCTCAGAAGTTTTTCAACTGATTTTAAGAACATGGGACAACGGATTTTTGTTTTCATTATCGGTGGTGCAACTCGATCTGAGGTAATTCCGTAACTTTTGATTTCCATCCACTGCCTTTCCACTTAGGCATCTGAAATGGTATATTGTTGATTTTCTTCTATGCAGCTTAGGGTTTGTCACAAGCTTACAGCAAAGCTAAGGAGGGAAGTAGTCCTTGGTACAACTAGTCTAGATGATCCACCTCAATACATCACGGTAATAATACTTCATCCAGGAGTTTTTGGTGAGGTGTCTTTGACTTCGATTTTCTAGAATTCAGACAATCTTCCTCTCTTAAAATAAAATTAAATTGTGTGAATAATTCTTTACATGCTTGCAAAACATTCATCTTAAAATGATCAATCTTGGTATCAATCACTTGGAGACTTCTCTAGATATCATTCCATTATTCATGAGCTAAACTTTTAGTTTTACATAGATGAGTTAATTAATCCATGTCAGATTAACCACTTCAGTTTTGGTTGTATGAGAATATTGAATCTTTTAAAAGGGTCTTTTGCGAAGGCATGCAAGCAAAGTTACGTATGAATCTCTGATAGTCCTTCTCATCATTTCAACATCCAAATTGTTTGAAGTGTAATCTTACTGGAGAAGCAGCTTTTCAGGCTATTATAGTGTTATAAAAATTGCCAAAGTTAGAAACTGTGGTGATGGCTGAAATCAGAAAAAGGAATTAGTGCATCGCTTTCGTAACCCTAATAGTCAAGTGAAATATATCCTCAGTCTGAACTCATCTCATCTTGTTTCACAGAAACTGAAACTGCTATCAGAGAAAGAGATTGCAGTAGATCCTGGCCTTGGAATTTAGTGTAGTATTTGGGATTTGTAGAGTACCTTTTTTCGTCGACACCCAGAAGGTCAGTGAGAAAGCTAAACCGATCATCGCTTTATGTTTTTCCTCTCCTTTTTCTTCCATTTGAAGAAACTACTTGATCCCTGCATCCAAAACCAACTTTCTTTAAATTTTAAAAGTGCAGGATGCACATGGCAGTTGCCTAGTTTCTGGTGCTTCTTTTATTGTTTTCGCGAGAAGAATTTGATTCACTGCAAAGGCATATATCAATTTTAAAGAAGGCTTCATGCTACTGGAGTCTGGATTTACACATGGCAGTTGGTTGACTGCTTTTATACTAATCTGCAGCTTAGGTAGAAACTATCTATAAAAGAAGATATTATATAAACTTCCTTCCAACATTCATGAGGCTGTGAAGGAGTTAGAGTACAGGTTTGCGTTTTGTTTAAAACTTCAAACACTAAGCAGGATTACACTCTTGAATTTTTGTAATTGTATTAAATATAGTTGGCCAAGTTTGTCTTAAAAGGCATGTATTAAAAGAAGAAAGATTGTTTGTATCTGTAAAAGGAAATTTTCTGTTTTAATAGACTATCTTCAATACCTTTAATTTGGTCCAAAACTGGAGTCAATTGGTACCTTCTCAGTTGATCAAACTTTATATATCATTTGCTTACTACTAAAATTTCTAGTTAAAATTGTCATAACATTACACTTAATAGTGCTGAATGTAATTCTTTTCAAGGCACAAAATTTTTGTAAAGAATTTCATACGGCAAAGGTGTTATTATTATAGGATATTTCATCTACTGAAAATCAAGTTACTTGACAGAAATCAAATGAGAATGAAATGAAATGTCACATAAATGCTAGCTTTGATATTCATAACAGTCCAACTGCAAGAGGAGATTTCATCAATGGGCAAGCAAGATTTTTAAATAAAATACCTAGCAGTTATTTACAGAGATTATGGATGTTCTGGAAACTCTCTGTTTGTTGAAGAGTGGTTATGGTAATACTTGTGTGGTAATTGAAACAGATAATAAGTTAGTTCATCAAGCTCTTGAAGGAACATTTTAATAATTCTTATTTTGTTTTCCATTTTTCTAGTTAGAAAATCACTGAATCAAGGTGTAATTGTTGATGTTTTACACCTTATTTGGATGGTTGTTAGTCATTGTATTGTTTTGTTAGTTCAAATACAATGTTTGTTTTGATTGTTACTTAAATTTTATTATATCTTATTGTTTAAATTCATCATTAGGTAACAACAAAAAAACTCATTTTATGAAATGACCGATTTAGTGTGATCGCATCGTTACCTCAACATTTTCTTCTCATTTTTCTTTATTTATTATTTAATAATCATATTTCATCTTTCATCCTACCTTTTCATCTTGACCCCGTACCTTACTTTTCTTGTAGATTTATCATTCAAATTATAAATATGTGACATTATATAACGATGGAGAATAATATAATCTATCCAAACACTATATTCATTAAAACAATACTATAACGATACAATACATCTTTTATGTACTAACTAATCTTCTAAATGGGGGTATGTCCCACCATCTTGTTTTTTCTAATGTACTAATTGAGAAGACACTTTTAATTTATGTACTAATTAATCTTATATCCTAATAATCCTACTTCTCGTCCTCCACACCCTTCTATCAAGGCTCATATTATACCTTATCAATTTACCCTCAATATTTTTTAGGCATATCTCTACCCATCCACAAGCCTACTAACGTGAGTCGTAAATGTTTTTTTTTTTAACCCAGGATAGTAAAACTATATGTACTAAGTACTATAGTAAATTTATAATTAAATTTGTTTTTACTGTTACAGTGTGTATAGATTATAGTTTTTTAATTCCTCTAGCGAAATGTACACACTCAACGTGCATTTAGCCGCAGCTTCGTGCTTGAATTGATTACACTTGAGCTACTGCTGAAAATTTCGATTTGAGAAATCCATTTTCGAGATTTACAGCATTCAGCAATGGATTCGATGCTTACGATTGCGATTCTGTCGGCGATCATCGGAATTGTGATTGCTTTTCTAGTTTTGGGGAACTATTTCCAAAAGAGGAAATCGGAAGTTGAATCTGT
Source organism: Solanum stenotomum (assembly GCF_019186545.1). Classification (NCBI taxonomy): domain Eukaryota; kingdom Viridiplantae; phylum Streptophyta; class Magnoliopsida; order Solanales; family Solanaceae; genus Solanum; species Solanum stenotomum. The sequence continues at coordinate 17,059,400 of NC_064282.1, read as the reverse complement.
CGCCAAGCCGGAGACAATTCAAACGAATCAGAAGACTTCAAAGCCTCAGCATTCTCACAAAAATACTTCGAAGAAATCGCAAGCTAAATCACATTCTCACACCGCCGATCATAAGGTAAAATTGACCCTTACATTTACTACTACTATATTTCTTTTTTAATTTTGAAATTTCTCTCTTTTTTCCCCTGGCTCTACGGTTTGTTCATGTTTTTGGTTACTGAGTAATTTAAATCTCTTAATTTTGCGTTGGAAATGAGCAACTCTGTTGTGACGCTTCAATCTCAAATTAGTGGAGTTGGCTTCTTTGTAGACATTTTTGTATCAGTTTAGCTCTAAGGCGCACTTAATTTAGCATTTTTGTCATAATTTTTTAAGCAATCACGCTACTGCAACACTTACCTTTTTCCCAGGCTTAGGACAGGATATGTCCCCAGGCAAGCAGAGATAGAGTGTGTAAACTGAAAAAATATATTTTTTACTAATTTCTGGTTTCTGGAAATTGGAAGTTGTGGATGGGTGGAAATTTGCTCTAGCTGCTCTTTTTCTTTTCTTCCTTTTTATCATACATTTCTGTGAAATGATACAACCCATGAAGTGTAATCTTATGATTAATGTGAAACTTATCAAACTTCTTCCAAGTAGGTATGGCTTTTTTCTTTTTTTCTTCCTTTCTGATAAGGTAACAAACTTATAGTCAAATTACTCCCTAAGCACTAAGATAGGGCTGGACTTGTACATCAGTCAAAAAGTTCAAAGATTTTGTATCTCTTAAGGCAATATAAAGGCAAAAGATGGTGGAAAATTGAAAAGAAAGAACAAAAAAGTAGTTTGAAGCTCAAAAAGGGAAAAAAGTAGATTCCTGAATATGTCAGAAGCCCAAAATAGGCTGAACAGAACAGGACCAATCCCGTAGCTATATATTGTTAAAAAAGGGGTAAAGATGATAATATGCTGTCGTGGAGGTCTAAATTTGCTGCAGTAGGAAGCTTGATGTGATGTGTTAAACCAGAAAGTCAAAGTTGTCGTGGAGTTCTCTTCTTGGATAAGTTTCACCTTCCTGCAAAGCAACCGTTGCACCTTATATAGGGTAGAATCAGTAGAAATGGTGACCCCAATCGGTGTATTGGCAATTTGAGTAGTTTCCTTTAATAGCTTCAATTTGCTACATCCTGTTTCTTCCTTCAAAAACTTCACTTTTCTGTGAGCTCACTTTTTTCCAACACTACGTATAAATAACTCTCCGTCATTTCTCATCCTCAATATATTTCAACAGACTAGCCAAGTTGCTTTCATCAGTTTAAGGTTTTTCTGGATTTCATTGCAAATATAACCTTGAGGTGTGTATTCAATGACCAGGCAACTGAAAAGTGACTTTTGGTACTGTCTATTTGCAGGATGCAAACAAAAGGCATCACCCACTGGACTTGAATACTCTAAAGGGTCATGGGGATATTGTCACAGGAGTTTGCTTCTTACCCAATGCACAGTCTTTGGCAACTGGTAATTCTTGGTTTTATGCATTTGTATTGTTTGAGCTCTAAGCATTCTGAAACAGTGAGGGGATGCAAGAACCTTTAAGAACATTGTCTCACTTATATTTTTGGTCTGTAAGAGAAAATACCTGTATGTAGATAACTAGGTAACTTAAAGATATGACTTGGCTGAGCCACTCATTCACATTTTACATACTTTGATGGCCTTGGTGTGTTACTAATGAAGGACACTTTTTTTACTTAAACAAAATATATATGTTATCCTTAAACTTATAATTAAAGAGAACATGCTTTAAATTGTAGTCATAGTTACATTCTGCACATCTTCTATCACTTCAAAGGATCTATGGTTCTAGAAATAGTTGTTTACATTCCCCTTACATATTTTGGCAGGAGGATGGGGGAGATAGATGTCAACCTTCCATACTAATGTTTTTCTCTTGCAGCTTGTGCTGACGGCGTTGTTAGGATCTTCAAGTTGGATGATGCTTTGAGCAAAAGCTTTAAGTATGACTCTTACTGTTTTATTATTATTAAGGCAGTAATCAAATTTCTATTAAGCTTCGAGCAGAAGTTTTATTATTACTGTTATAATTATTGTTAGGTGAATTTAATTGCCAATTTCTAACTCTAATCCAATCTTATTCAGGTTTCTGAGAATTAATTTGCCTGCTGGAGGTCATCCGATTGCAGTTGCAGTTGCTGATGAAGCTTCCTCGGTTGCAGTGGCATGCCATGCTCTTTTTGGTTCTTCCTTGTACATGTATGGTGAAGAGAAACCTAAAGCAGATGCTGATTCCAAACAGGCCAAGCTTCCTCTTCCACAAATCAAATGGGAACAGCATAAAGTTCATGACAAGAGAGCAATCCTAACTCTAGTTGGTACCAAGGCAACTTATGGTACTGCTGATGGGAGTACCATCATTGTTTCATGTTCTGAAGGTAAGGTTGGATAATTCTTATGAATTTCTTTTCAAGTTACCCAGAGAACTTTTGAGTTAAAGTTCAATGGATATCCTCATTCTAGAAAAAACTTCATGGCTCATATTTGTAGCTGGAGAATGCATGCTTATGGGAGAGCTATCATGTATTGTATTGATTTTTAATTCTATAATGGTGTTTTTAAGTTTATTCGATTTCATACTGTAGCTAGTGCTGATTGGCCTAACAACTACCATGCTTAGCTTTTATTAGTACGTAAAGTTTTATTGAGATAGCAAAAGACCAACACTAAGTTAGTCCTGGATTAACAAAGATGTTCCATCCTTTATAGTACTATGTATTTGAATATTTAAGTTAATTCCATCTGGATGTCTCACTGTTTACAGCAAGTGATTTACACTATTGCCCTAATAAACTAAGGCATGTGAACTTCTAATACTTGTTGATATAGTCTTCCCTTAGAAGCATCTACAATTTCTTTTAGTTTAAACTACCCAAAGTCCCAAACTATACATGCTGGAACTGTCGTACAGATTTTCTTAAGCTCCCTTGTAATTTTCCATCCTTCCCAGAAGCAATACAATTCTTTTTGAGGTTCTTGAAATGACCCTCCCTCAAACCAAATATCTGCAAAAACATTCTGCCTATTAACTATGCAAGGCAAAAATAAGCGGTCAGTTTCTTTATCATCAAACCCACACAAATATTACTTGCTGCACATGTGAAAGCCCTCTCTCTCTCTCTCTCTGAAGATCTCGCTGTTTTTTTTTTTTATGACCCTGGTGTTCGGGCCAGCTTTAGCGCACCTCGAACCTGCCACCTCCCACCAGCAACAGTACTAGGTAACTCTATCCACCAAGGGTAGGACAAATGGGAAGAATCACTTAGTGTTTTTTGCCTCCACTGAGTTTTGAACTGCGACCTCAGGGTTCTCAACCACTTTATTAACCACCGGGCCACACCCTTGGGTGCAATCTCGTTGTTTTAAATAGGCATCATGTAACAAAATCCAGCTGAAGAAGCAACTTTACTTGTGCCATATACTTCCAAATCAAGGTTCTTGGCCTTCGAACAGAAAAAGAGACATCCTTATTGGGTAACTTATAACATGATTCACAGTGAATTTTCCGTTGTTAATTGCAGTCCATCTGAGCCTGACAGGAATACCATTAAGATGTGTTGACTTTCCCAACTCCAAAAGAAGTTGGGCCTTTGGGCCATGCTTTCAACTTACCACTTGAAACAATTCCTTCCAAACCCCACATTCCGTTTATTTTCTTATAGCCAGCATACTTAATTCTGACTGCGTTTTGGCATTGTAGGAGATCATTTGGTCTGAGATTGGACAAAAGTTTGTGGACATTATATCTAATATCTTAACAGTTGTGTATATCAATACATCAACTAGCTCGTAATTGAGAGTCTTGGAAGATAGACAAAGTCACTAATTACTGGAGCTGTTAGTTACCTACTTCCCTAACATATTGTCCTTAACTACAGTATCATGATTGAAAATGTTATAATACCAAAACCACTTTTCAGTCCTGCACTAAAAGGCTTTGCCATGCCACAACTTGGTAGTTTTTTTTTTTGTTGACTTATTAAAGAAGATGAATCACATTCTACCATAAAGTTGAGAATTTGTAGCCTTATTAGAGTTTCAGAAGCAAAATTCAGATGGCAATGAAAAGTCAATACAATTTATTTCTCGTGCACACACAATTCATTCCAAGTGCTTAAGTTTCCTTAACTTTAAACCATTTAATAGTACCACTTACTTTACAAGCGAATTGATAGATTCCATTTGAAATTATTATACGATAAAATGAAAGCGTGGAATCAAGTTTCAATTTATCAGTCAAAGTTTTGACTGGATCTTAAGATCAAATGGGGATTGTACAACTGGGTTGAAGTTGCTTCACTTAGTCCAAATTATAAAGTTTGATGATGCTACCTTAGCTTGGATGTTTGATCATGTTTATTTCTCGGGTTCTCTATGGGCTCTGGGATCAAGCACTTCTGCTGTTTGTTGCTGTATTTGCAGGACGAATCATCACAGCAACTCAAAAAATTGTTTGCAGAAAGTTTTGTTGTACATGTCTTAGACTGCCAGAATTTAAGATAATGATCGTATGATGCAAAATCTTTTAAAAATGTTGTAGCTTAGTAAATATGTCATTGTGAAATTTTTTTATGGATGAAAGTTAATGATCTTGCTTCAAGCAATGCTCTTAATTGGTGTTTGTTGGAAAAATAAATTCCAATCTGATCTCAAACTTAAATTAAAATTCTTTTTGGAAGAAAATGGATGCATTTGAACGCCATGAAGGTTGGTTGTGATGTTCCAAGAATCTTTTATGTACTATGGACACAAGTTTGGGTTTTGATGGATATTAATGATATGACCATAGACATATGACACTGTGACCAGCTATTTTAGTAATGCCTGAATTCCAGTACCTCTTTTTGTCATAATTCTCTTCTCTGCATGGCAATTTTGTTTCTGTGATCTCATATCCACAAACATCTCTACAACCAGATTCTTCTCTTCCTTTCTTTTTTGTGTGGAAGAACCTTTTTTTCCCCATAGAGCAAAATGACAAATGTAATAATCCGCATCTGTATTTTTTGGTGTTTAGGTACTGATATTGTGCTTTTTCACGGAAAAAGTGGCAAGATTGTTGGAAACGTCGATACTAATCAACTCAAAAACAACATGGCTACTATATCTCCCAATGGACGTTTTATAGCTGCCGCAGCTTTTACCGCTGATGTCAAGGTGAAATTAAATGTTGCCACCTTATTATTTTGTTAGACTGAATTGCTTTAAGCTTTTATAAAGAGTCTCAACAAGTGATGTGCTACATTTTGTGTTAAATTTCAATGGTAATTAAGTAGTAGGAAAATATGTTTAGGAAACTAGTTAGTAATAAGAGATATTAGAAGATAGAACAAAAGGGAAATGCAGGTGTCTTTTTTCCTGTTCAATTTTTTTGGGGGTGTGGCGGGTGTGGTTAGATAGGAGAAACAAAGAGAGCAGAAGCTAAGTTATACTAAACTTTTGCATTAGTAGTTTCCTGAGACATTAAAAATGTTTCCACAGCGTCAGCTACATTCTTTTCAGTTGCTGTCATGTTGTTTATTGTCAAGTGTCAGGCAGTCTGGCATATTAGTCGAACTGTTATGTACAGTCTTGTCAATCTGGTGGTTGGAAGGGCAGTTAGAACAAGGAGCTTGTGGTGGAGCTATTCAAGAAAATAGAACATATGGTTATTGCCTGGTTCAAGTCATCTCATATGCAGCTGGGCCAAAGTTTGGTCAAAGATGATCAAATGGTGTTTGCCATTGATTCACTCAAGAACATCTTTCAGAACCATGTACACCCACCATCCATCCATAAAGGATGATCCAAAGGTTTCTCCTATGTAATCTGAAGAGAGAGAGAGAGAGACAAATGGGGGATCCACACAAAATATTTTCCTTATGTGTTCTGTGTGAATAGCTAACACTTCCCAATCCTTCCAAAGAAAGGTGGAGATTGCATCGTCTAAGTTTATTTAAGTATTACATTAACTCTAGGAGATTTTATTTGTCATTTAGCCAAAAGAGTCAACTAAATTGGGATAAGTTATGAAGGAAAAGTAGGTTATATAGATTTGGGGTGGGGATTAAATACTCTGGTAAAGCTTTCATATCTTATGGTGTGGTTTGAGTCCTTTTATGTTTTATGCGATTTACATCGCACTCCTTTGTCAACTTGGGAAGGATTTTTTCATATATTTCTGACTCGATTGTTGGATGCCATCAAAGAAGAGTTCTTGAACAAATTCTGTCTTTTTAACAGGTTTGGGAGATTGTGTACTCGAAGGATGGTGCTGTAAAGGAGGTTTCAAGGATTATGGAGCTCAAGGGGCATAAGGTAAATGATATCACGTTGTTGCACTATGAAAGTCTATTTTCATCTACTCTTTTTCTATCCTTCTCTAGGATTCTAGATCAATATTATCCAAGTTCAGGTGTGTCTGATGATATTTCTAGGGTGAACAAGATGTGAACAGGCTTATTATTGTCCTAATTTGTACTTGGGTGAAATTTTTTAGCTTAATGTTACTCCCTCTGTCCAACAATACTTGTCCACTATTAACTTTGCAGGGTAATTTTACTATATCACCCTTTGAATATAATAAATACTATGTTTTTGAAAAATGTAATAGAGAAATAACTATAATTAATGATAAGGGTAAATTAGGAACTAAGTGTAAAATTATCCATTGATTTCATAAAGTGGACAAGTATTGTTGGGCATTCTTTTTTTTCTTTTTTTTAATTTAAAGTTGTTGGGCATTCTAAATAGTATAGTGGACAACTATTGTTGGACGAAGGGAGTAATATTTTAGGGAAAGGAGACACTTTAGAAAATTCTTATGGGAGTATCAGTTTGAAGTATGTTGTTTCAGCAAAGACCTTCGAAGATTCAAATACCTTTGTGGTTGATTGTAGATTGGGACCATCTCCTTTAATTTGTGTTCATGATTAAGCTGATGAATGCAATCTTGAATTTATTATGAGTAAATTTTAGGTTTAGCAAACATAAAAATCATATTTGTATGATATAGCTATAGTTTGTATAATTGCGCAAGTTTGCTATGGAGCATCAGATTTGTATAAATCACTGGCAGGAGCATCGAATTTGTATAAATCGTTGGCAGGCCTCTCGTTTGTATAAACGCGATCTGTATTTATATAATTATAAGCGTATAGGACGAAAATATATGTATTTGTATTTGTATGTACAGTTTTCTCTCGCTTTATACAAACACAAATGCAATTTATACATTTGTGTTTGTATAAAGCGAGAGAGGCGAGGGAGAGTGGCGAGCGAGATTCTCTGGCACTCTCCCTCGCCTCTCTGGGGAGAGAGACGAACGAACGAAAAGATATGTATATATACAATTTTCTCTCGTTTTATACAAACACAAACATAATTTATACATTTGTGTTTGTATAAAGTGAGAGAGGCGAGAGAGAAACTGCCGAGCGAGATCATGAGAGTGGCGAGCGAGAAATCTGGGGAGAGAGGCGAATGGCAACTGTTGGCTACAGGTTACAATTAAATCAAACTATGGTTATAGCATTTAATTTGTATTAATAGTTTGTTATTTTATACAATTTTCCCTTTTATTATAGGTGTACAATACTCTCTTCACAATTGATTCACAATTGACTCTGTCATTTAGTTTCAATGAACTTTTGTGATTGACCTTTTTTTTTCGTATTTGCTGCTAATTTGTTGCTTTGTTTAATCATTTCTGTATATGTCTAAATTTTATATGGTTGCTGTACAGAGTGCAGTGACGTGGCTATGCTTTAGCCCGAATTCTGAACAAATAATCACTGCATCGAAGGATGGTACCATCAGAATGTGGAATATTAATGGTATATCTTCCCCTCCCTAGCTTTATTTGTTACTAATTTACCATTATTACCTCGTCTAATTAATTTTCCTTTGGCTCTTTCATGCAACATTCTTGTTCAGTGCGCTATCACCTTTCTGAGGACCCTAAGACATTAAAGGTGTTCCCTATTCCCCTTAAGGATGCAGGTGGTACAACTTTACACTATGATCGTTTATGTGTATCTCCTGATGGAAAGATATTGGCCACCACTCATGGTTCAATGATGCAATGGCTATGTATGGAGACTGGGAAGGTTCTGGAAACAGCTGAAAAAGCACATGATGGTATGCTTTTCAAATAACTTAATGCCTTTATCAAAAAATGTTCCACCGTTTTCATCCTTTTTGTATGTGCAGAACCAGTCTGTAGAAGTTCCTCTGTATTTGAAGCAGCTATGAACCTATGACTTGTTGCTTCTTGGCAACAGTTCAACTTTTTGTTCCTTTCCTAATAGATAAGACAGCAAGAACCTGAACAGAATACATTAGCACATCCTTGGATAGGAAAATAAACTGAAACAAATAGCAGAATAGGAAAACCATAAAAAATGATCATCTAATAGAAATACCATTGAACCCTTGGCCGAAGTATCACAATTCATTATTTAACCTGTGTTTTACAACATTTATTGTATGTCTAAACACAAAATAAGAATTGTATTAGAAAAAACGAAGAAAGGAATGAGTCTACTGGGTGGGTGCACAACAATGGAATGAGTCTGATTTACAAGAAAACAAAATATGGGGAAGTAGCAAGGGTTCCTGTGAACCCAGAGTGTTCAACATGGCTCTGCCACTGTGGCTGGTAGTCCGGCCATACCAGTCATGCTATCAACTTGTGTTGATTTGAAAATTTATTGTCTTCCACTTTTTGTGTACAGGTGATATCACTGACATGGCATGGTCGCCTTCTCCGATTCCAATGGGTAAGTCTCTTTCCCATCCCAAGTGAAGTTTTTTGTTATGCGTGATTCTATTTTATTTTATTTTACTGTCTACATTAGGTCATAAAGAGGATAAGCCTTTTTCCCGAAGTCTTTTGTCACTAAGTCAAACAACAGTTTGTCTCTTTTGGCTGGCATCTTGCTTTCGATGTGTATTCCTCTTAGTTTGAATGTCTTTTCTGGAAGTCTTCCATTTTTTTCCTATATATTTTAGCAAGTATGGAGATGAGACTTGCATTCTATCATTAAAGCTATGATGGAGAAAAGTTTGAAAAATTGGAGTGAAAAGGAAAAACTTAATAGTAGGAGCAAATCCTTGTGGTTTAGGAGGAAGCTATCAATTTACACTTCCTCCTGCTGTTGAAAAAATTGCACTCCCTCTGTTTCAATTTGTTGTTTTAATTTGACTGCCCACTGAGTTTAAGAAGTAAGGAAGACATGAGAATCTTGTGGTCTTAAACTAAAGATATGTAGTATACATCAAAATGTCCTTTAATCGTGTAGTCTTATAATTTTGTGATCTTAAACATGTCATGTGAGATGTTTGAACTAAAGAGTCGTCAAATTAGGAAGGAGGAACTCCTTTTTAAACAGGCTAAAAAGAAAATTAAGACAAACAAATTGAAATGGAAGGAGTAGTAGCTTAATAACCAATCAGGCTTTAAATTCATATAATGCGTTTAGGAAAGATTTCCAATGGCAGCAAAAAGTTTCAACAAACGTTGATTTCTGGAAACGGCCTAACATTATTAAGCTGCTTTTCTTTTTCGTTGTATCAGGTGACAAGCAAGTTCTGGTGTTGGCCACAGCCAGTGTCGATAAGAAAGTGAAGTTGTGGGCAGCTCCATCCCTGAATGCATCATGAATGAGCGACGGAACCTTTCCCCATGAATGACACAAGTATTTGATGTCTCGACCAGTTTTTTGAACTAATAGATCATAGGGGGACTGACGATCAGAAGAGGAGAATACAGCCGAAGTTAGAGGATTGAGTGCTTACATCTTTTGAGGGCTTTTGTTATTCAAAGATTAGACTTAACCAGAATGTGGTAAAGCTAGAGGAAATTTTTGATGTTTAATTTGATGTTATATACATGGGTGGTAGTTTTCTCTGTCGAGTTCTGAGGAATGGTGAGGTGTTACTGATCTATTTTAGAGCTTAGAACTGGTAAAGGGTACTTTTTTCTGTTTCAAGTCAAAAAGAAAATTATATATCCTGTAAGCTCCCTTTTTTGCAGAAGAGATCTTTTCTGTTCTTTTTATTGAAAAAACAAAAATGGGGGTAAGGGAGGGGGATTATAAGGTGGGAATTAAACCATCACCAACAAGGTGAAAGTCCATGTGGTGGGAATCAACTGAACTACAAAAATTCTCCGATATTCTTTTTCTGTTTTCGGTAAAAACCAAAAATTAAAGAGAATAAAGAATATGAAATTGGAAATCCCATTTTCAATGTGGATAGTAAGTGGAAACAGGACCTGCTTGTTGAGTCTTATCAAAAGATACTTAGTAAAAAGTTAGCACAAAGGGAATTTGCAGAAATAGTGATGTTAGAGCATTTGAAGTGTCGAAGAGGAAATAGAGACAAAGCAGGGAAGAGTAGGGATCTTGAAGACGAAAGGTATTAAAAAAAATACTTCCTCCACCTTAATTTATTGAGGCAATGTGTGATACCGTGATTGAACACAAAAAGAATTTTTTTTTAATACTTATGGTCTAAAAAATGAGTCATAGAACTTTGTGCGACTAATCTAATAAGAAATTCAATGGAGTATTAAATTAGAATAAGTCATAATAAGAAATTCAATGGAAATATTAAATTTTTTTTAAATAGCACGTGACATTGGAGAGTAATGAAAAAGGAAGTTTGTAAAAAAAAGCCAGAAACGCCCACCGTGGGGCTCGAACCCACGACCACAAGGTTAAGAGCCTTGCGCTCTACCAACTGAGCTAGACGGGCTAATTGTTAAAAGATATACTTAAGCATATTAATTAAATAGTCCATGTTACAGTCAAGTTATTACAGGTTAGGTGGGCTATTTTTGCAGTTTTCTTGTTAATTATGTGAAATTAAACTGATTGGAAGCTAAAAGTAAATATGATCTTTAGGCCAGATTTGGTCTTTAACTCCTCAATTTTCAACCTTTAAGAGAGTTTTTTCTTTTTTCAGAAAAAATAAAACAAGAATGGTTTTATTAGTCTCAATTTTAAACTATATATTTTTATAAGAGAGAAGTATTGAAAACACCCTTGAAGTTGGAGCAAATTATTAGTTTCATCCCCAACCGATTGACAGTCTTAAAAACACCTCTTTATTTGACTAACTAAACTTAGATACACTCCCGATATACAACATGACATAGCAAGTGGTCTCAAACTCTTGTGGGAGTATGTAACTCTTCTTAATAAAAAGCCGATAAAAGTGTTGAAAACACTCTTAAATTTGACGAGAATTTAGATGTGGATTTCACTCATGTTGCCAAATCGGAGGTGTACTTAAGTCAAGTTAATCAAGTAAAATTGTGTTTTTAAGGTTGTCAATAGTTCGGGGATGAAACTAATAATTAGTGTCAAATTTAGGAGTGTTTTCAATATTTTTCTATTCTTGTAATGAATAACAAAGTACTTTGCAACGCTTTTGCTATTTCCCTTTTAGGAAAAATTAACAATTAAGTCATAATAACTAACATAAATCATAATTAGTCAAAATAACAACACTTTAAAATATTTATTTAAAATGGCAGAATGGCAATATTTTGATAAAATAATCACATATTTGCAGTATTCTAAAACAAAAAAATTGTATCCAATAATCAATTACATAAATGTAATGTGCGCTCAAACACCAATAGCTTCAAAAAGAAAAAATATAGAACACGCACTCAAGTTCTATATTTAATTAAATCCAATATTTAATTGTATCCATAATTTACAGAAAGTCAACAAATGTTAGTATACAATTCTTAATTTATTTATGATTTTTAAACATAATGGCATACAAAAAAAATATTGTATGCATTCAAATAAAGAAGAAATAACTATGAAACAAAAAAAGAATCAAGCACTTTCAAGCCTTGTGCATCATATATTGGATACAAAACATATGTTTGTTCCTCAACGTGTTCATGTGCTTTGTATGCATAAGGATAATTAATTAAACATAATGGCATACAAAAAAATATTGTATGCATTCAAATAAAGAACAAACAACTACGAAACTAAAAAAGAATCAAGCACTTTCAAGCCTTATGCATCATATATTGGATACAAAACATATGATTGTTCCTCAGCGTGTTCATGTGCTTTGTATGCATACATTAACAACAGCTTCAAAACTAAAAATATATATAATTTCATATTGTTAATATTTACATTAAACATAATGGAATACAAGAAAAAATTGTATTCATTCAAATAAAGAACAAACAACTATGAAACTAAAAAAGAATCAACCACTTTCAAGCCCTATGCATCATATATTGGATACAAAACATATGATTGTTCCTCAGCGTGTTCATGTGCTTTTTATGGATTTCAATGGAACTAACTTCGAAATTTCAATAAAAATTTCAAACCATACAAAGATTTCACCACTTCAAAATAAACAACAAAAAGTAAATACATGATGTCTAAATTTCTTGTATTCAATGGAACTGACGAAATTATAGTCGTGAAATTCAAAAACATCCGATTTAAGAATATGCCGAATTCGATTCGAAGAAGCTAGGAATATTATCAATTGAATGATTAGGAAGACAACCTTTTTTGCAAATGTTTTGTTTGGAATTATTAAGAACGGAAGAGCAAAAAACGCTCCACAGAAAGAATGGCAACATCCCCGCTTTGCAAAACGTAACTGAAAAGTTTTAAAATCGTTTTTTCCTTTTTTGATGTTTTTCTCTATTTTATTATTAAGTATTTGTATTCTTTCATATTAATCAAAATAAAATAAATACATAAATCATCCTTTTAACAAACAAAAATATTGTCATTTTTAATAAATAGTTAAAATGTTGCTAATGAGTCCCACTAAAGACTTAAATATTGTTGTTTTGCTAATTTTCCCTTTTTTTTATTTATATTTTTTAAAAGAGCTTTGGACCACTTCTCTATGCTATAATCCTCCTTTTCCAATTCTATCGGATTAAGTAACTTGCTGGTAATTAGTGCAATGTTAAATACACTTATTTTGATAAACACATTTAAGAAAATATAATAGCATAGCTCAATTTAGTAGCATATTGAAGATTATTATAGAACTACAAAGTGTTACTACAATTTAAGGTTTACATTATTTTAGAAAAAAAGATACAAACTATGCAAGCACTCCATATATATATAGTGCTTGATAGAGAAACACAACACGTACATTCACATTACTTAATTAATCCAACGTTTTACTAAATCAACTTGTCTCGAAATACAAAGAGAACAGGATTACATATTTAATACAAGAACAACAAAAAGGTTTCAAAAAAGTGATTGCATTTATTCAGATTTGAAAAGAGGTGCTGATCCATTAACCTTCTCCTCCATTCTCAGTTTCTCTCTTCTCTGTCATTATTCACAAGACACAAGTTACATAATCCGTCTATAAAAGTCATTCTTTATAATAACATTACGTTATAGCAATCAAAAAAGTATCTGAACAAATGATGTTGTTTGTTATAAAGATATTTTATTGTATTTCTTTCTATCGTAAGAAAAAACAAAGTTGATTTCTTATATGGTCGCTCAACTAATAGTTATTATTTTAGAAAGTCGCATTTCTTCTTGATATTAATTTTTTATTTAACAAAGAATATGACTTTCTGAGATAATAAAATATTAGTTGAGTGACCATCTTAGAAATTAACTCAAATGCCAATGAACATTAGGTTAGATAATTACATTTTTCACGAATTCTTTTTTGTTTCTGAAAAAAAAGAAATGTTTTATGAATTATATTAAGGTTTTCTTTGTTCTTTTTCTTCAATTTTGTCGTAGTATGTAAAAAAAAAAATGTTATGTTGATACCTTTTCGAAGACTTCCTTCTGGTATCGGAATCCCTGCAACAAACAAACAGAAATATTACTCCTATAGAAAATTTAGAGTTTATGAGTTATAAACTTGCCACTCGCCCTATAATCATCATAATTTTTAGGTTCACGATTAAATATTTATACGTAACGTTGAACTGACCTTGTCAGTTCCATAGATGTAGTCACAGTAAGTGAAAACTGAAGCAAAGTTACTGTGACAACTTTCCCCAACAAAGTGATGATAATCATGGTATATAGCTCCACCATAAAATGGTATATACTTTGATGGGCTCCATGGAAATTCATACCTACATAATTAAAAATGAATCGCGATGTCACTAAAATTCAAACTCATGACACTACGATAGTAGAATAAAATTAGGTTATACGCACCCGCTATGAGTCTCAATTGCTTCAATTTGTCTCAAGACAAACCAAAGCAAAAATGTAAACATGTGACAAGGAACCAAAAGTGGGCCAAGAAAAGAAGCTAAGCCCAATATAATAATTTCAGCCCAGTGGGCATAAGGTGCTGCAAAACTAATTGGGGCCACATATTCATGATGGACACTGTGGATTTTGTCATAACCCCATTTGTAGTGATGGAGCATTCTGTGAAGCCAATAATTTGCATAATCTTCAACTACAAAATACACAACTAATTGCCAGAATACTTCTGACGCTGATGGCAGGGGCAAACTTGTCCTTATTCCAACCCACTGCACAAAGTACAAAAATTAATAATCACAAACAAAAAAAATTAATTTATTTTGCATGGTGTCAAAGAGAATAATATAAAATATTGGGTTGCGTTTAAGGTTCATTGAATTATTATAGACTTCAGTGAGAAAGATTCTACGTCAATTTAAGACATGCATGGGCTACCTTTGGTGTCCTTACGTTCAACAACATAATAAAAATAAAAAATAGAGTGTAAGAAGTAGTGTTCAGTGTTTTAAAAGATGGGGGGCGAGGTTTTTACGCATCATGGATTGAGACATAACCCTTGAAACACGGGATGTAAGTTTTATGAATTTACTAGATGTATATTTCATGTATTTTTATTATTATAATTTTATCACTAAGAAAATAAGTAAAAGTAGTTTTTTACTAATTCTGCAAATAATAATATTATAATTATTATGTTAGAAAAATGATAATAATCATCGGTTTCCATATCATTACATCAATAATAAAAAACATAATTTATAAAAAAAAATAAAAATTAACGTCCAGGTTGTACACTTCCAAGTCAAAGGCTTTCGCTCCAATTTTAGGACATACACCCTACAGATCTACATCTTTTCTTTATATCCCATCCCAGGACTGATCACATGGTGTTGTGTATTTATTACACCTTTCATTTACGTCCTGAAGCGTTTCTAGCTAGCCCCACCAGGGACTCACATGGTGTTGTGTATTTATTTTGACTTGAAATTGATGGTCTTTGAACCATTCAAAGTGAGATAACTTATTTCGAATAATTTAAGGGTATTTATTTTAATTTTGATTATTACATATTTCGAAATATTGACACTTTTTTAGTGTAAAATAAGAAAAAATAAAAACAGTGCATGGATAGATACATACCTCAATGATGGGATATGAAAAAAGTTGCAGAGGACCAACAGCAAATACAAAAGTCATGAGGACTTTTCTGTAACATTCCATCATTTCAGAAAAAGTTAATGTAGTTTTGGGTTGAATCTTGTAAATTTCAAACTTTTTGGACCTTAATAGCTCAATCATAACCATTGGCAAAGGGACCAAACTGTAGAAAATGATTAAAAAGATTGTGTTATGGCAATAGAGATAGAAATCTGATTTATCTGCTGTGTAATTGAACCATAATGTCTCTCCAAATGTCAAATTTCTCCCTAGAGACATAGAAGCCTCTTCAATACTCTCAAAAGGCAACATTTTTTTTTGAAAATGTGATTATTTTTTTCAACAATGTTGGATCTTATACTTGTTTTGTTGATGTTTTTGGTTTGTTTTTCTCTCTCTATGTATATAGAGAGAGAAAGAGAGGGGAAGAGATGAAAAGAAAGAAAGAGGAAGATGTAGTAATGGAGAAAGGAAAATAGACTTGTTTAAAATTATAGGGATAGAGTGGTGGGGAGAATTATAAGGATTATCATTAGGTGTACTAAAAATGTGGATGTGTAGTAAATATTTTAAGGTAGAGATTGTTATGAGATGAATAATAATATTTTCTTTTACGTCTTAATTTATCTGTCTGATTTTGATTTGATATGGATCGAAGTTGTTATTTTAAAGATACGTAGAATCTATCAAAACGTCATTTAGCTTTGTAGTTTTAAATAGTGGTGGATTCGAAATTTTTTTAATTATGGATGCTCAACTATTTTTAATTTAAAGTCGGTACTAACTCAATTCACATATTCATACAAATTACTAGGTTTATTTTATAAGTAATAGTGTTGACTCCAAAATGTGATGGGTGCTCAAGCATCCATAAACTAGAATGTGCATTCGCTACTGAATTTAAATATGTCATGTGAAGAGTTGAAATTGGAAAATCAATTAAAAAGGAAAGATTGCATTTTTTAAAACAAACTTAAAAGTAAAGAATGTAACATGATATATATTACTCTCTTTATGTTGATTTATGTGATACAAATGAAATTTCAAAAGTTAATAAAAAAATTTACAAGTTTAAGTTATTAATTATTGTGATTTATAATATATTTTACGTATTTTACATAATATCTCTCTCTCCCTTTATCCCAATTTATATGGTAAATTTTTTATATGATTTTAAATAATTTAAGCTATTAATTATTATAACTTATAATATTTTTTATATAATTTTTTAATCTATATAAAATAATAAAAGACAAGAAAAAAATATTTAAATTACCAAATTACCCTTGACATACAAGCAGACATAGTCCTGCCTACTTGTAGCCTCTTCTACTGAGTAGTAATAAGTGGAGTAACATGCTTTTGAGTAGAAAAATTAAATAACACCCAAGTACATAGTTATACTCTTTTCGTGGTTTTAAAATATGTGGTATTTTTAATTTAAGAACCTTCTTTTTAAAATCTTATAAATAAAGAGTGTTTTTACTAATTTATTTATTATCAAAGAAAATCTAATTAGTAATTCTTAATCATATAAACAAGGATAATTTTGAAAGGATCAATTCTTTCTTTAAACACTAAAATATTACTTAGCTAAAAATAAAATAAACAAATTAAAACACCACATAATTAGAACGAAGAAAATAGTAAACAATATATTTAAAATTTTAATTATATTAATGTTGAAATGGTTTAATTTAATTTATTCGAACAAATTAAAAAAATCTACTACTAATATTTGACAAGGAAAGGGAGCAAAGAAAGTAAGAAATAATGAAAGAAAGATTCAAACTTAACTAATAAATAATAATACTACTCATAATAAATAAAGGGAAAAAACGCAATGCTATCGAACTTTTAGAAAAGACTTATTTAGGTTATCCGCTAAAAATTCGGCTCATCTATGTCATTGTTGCTAAAGAAAAGGCTTTTTCATGCCATTTTTTTAACTCCAATTTTGCAAAATCATTTTTTACATCTCGGTTTGACAATTTTTAATTGGAGTTTTTTGATTAAATATACACTTTTTGCTTCTTTTTCTTTAAAAACACCAACAACACATGAAGAACAAAAACAACTGTCAAATTTTCAACATCTTCAATCATCACGAAATCATCTCAAATTTCGGCTACATCTCTTTTAAAACAAAAAAAAAACTAAAATTCTAAGATCATTTGTAGAGTTTAAAAAATTCACCCGTATTAAAAAAACATTCCAAAAAATGAAAATTAGTCCCAAAAATTCAAAATATTGCTTTGATTCGTGTTATTGTAGTTGTTTTTTACATTAGATGTTTGTCGCCTAGTGTTTTTTGAGTCTATGCTCAAAATTTCAAATGATTTGAAGTTGTGGAGAAAATTCTACCATTAAAGAATTTGAAGTTTTGAAACTTTGAAGAAATTTCAAGTGGATCTTGTCGAGTTATGTTGAATTCGAGTTCAAAAGATATTGAGTTTTGACATCCAGCTCAGAGGAAAACTACTCTTGAAATTTGAGGCGATTTCGTGAAAAATTGAACAAGTTTGAAATTTGGAAACTGTTAATGTTCTTGGTGTTCTTAGTAGAAGCAAAAAATTGCATTTGATCCAAAAACACAAATTGAAAAGTGTTAAACCTTATTTGGGGTGTAAAAAATAGTTTTACAAAACTGGAGTTAAAAAAATAACATGAATGAGCCTTTTCTTTAATAGCAATGACATAAACGAGTCAAACATTTAACGGATAGCATAAATAAACTTTTTCTAAAAATTCGATAACATATTTGAATCTTTTTTTATAAATAAATAAATTAAAAGTGCCTTGACTGAAATATGGTGAGCAAAATTCAAGGGCCAAAATAGGTCTTTAGCCTTTTTGTCACCTATTCAATTTATTTATTAGATTTTGATTTGATTTGATATGAATTTTTTTAAAAGAATATTTTTATGATCTTAAATTAAAAATATATTAAATGTAAAATATCTTTTAAAATTTTTATGATATTTATTATGATATATGAAAAATTAAAACTAAATAAATTATAAAAAAATAATAATTAATTTTATATAAAAATATGATAGGTAAATTAAAATAGAAAGAAGTAATTTTCTGAACTTGTTTTTTTTATATATTCCTCCCATTTCACTTCTGATATGCATCTTATTTTAATAACATGTGTGGTAGGTAGGATGTGATTAAAGTCTATTTTCTTCGTACAACAAAAGATGCCAAAAAATTTCTTAGTATGAGATTTGCACATGAAATGTTTGATTACTGATCAATAAATAAGTCGAGAATTATAAAGTTCAAATTTAAATCTCATTAAAAAAAAATTTAAGAAAAATGTTAGGTAATTTATTTGATAGAATCATTTGTTATTAGTTGGAAGATGCACTATCTCGTGAAATAGTCCATTATCAAGAAACACCGGAGAGAAGACTTCTCATCAAAATATTTTTTTTATTTCTCATCTAGTATTTGATTTTTGTATTAGAGTTTGATTAATTTGAATTCGCACCGCATAAGATTCCTTCAAAGAAAGTACTCTCTACCCAAAACAGTTGCATATCCAAGACTCAAAATTAAAATATCTTATTAACGAAAGATAACTTCATCCGCTACACCATATTTTCTTTTTTATAGCCTCATAACAAAATGCATAAAGAGTAGAGAATCCTTTTGTGGCCACACCGTGCTATAAAGATTAATAAATATATAAGTATTTTTCTCCATTTTTTTAAATATTTTTTTTACCCTCCCTAGGAGCTCCCACCCCTTTTTGCTCCCTTGGTGACTCGAACTCACAACCTTCGGGTTAAAAGTGAGGGGTGCTTACCATCCGAGCAACTCCCTCTCGTCAAGTATTTTTCTCCATTCATTTTTGTTTTGTCAATTTTTTATTTTACGAGAATTAAATTGATTAATCTTTAAAATTAAATTAGATTAATTTAATATTTTCAATTTGGAGTTTGGATGATCGAAAATTATTTTTAAAAAATACACTATAAGTTGTAATCAATTTGAAGTTTGGATGATCGAAAATTATTTTAAAAAAAATACACTATAAGTTGTAATTATTTTTGTATTAACATGATGGATAAAACATATCTTAAAATGTTGGTTAAAATTTCTACAGTTTAACTATAAAAAACAAAATATAGATTACGCTTCACGTCCTCATAAGTTTTATACCTTTTGTGGTCACACAATAGCCCCTCATATAGTGTAGTGTGGTTGGAGAGACGGGATAGCGTAATTCTATATACGTTAGAACAAATATTTTATGAAATTATTTTACTTCACCTTCTTTTCTGTATGAAATAACTTTCACTATTTTAGTAAAGTAAGATAATTTTGAAATTAAACAATACTTATTATTAAATATAAAAATAAAATTATTAAATAAAGTATATATCCAAAATTATTATCCTTATTTCATTAATCAAAAGACTTCCTCGAGTTTTAAATCAGTAGCTACTATTTAAGTCTTCTTGTACACAATTTTGTGAGGATAAAACAGAAATTACTCAAATTAGTACATTATTAACAAAACAAATATAATACTACTAGCAATAGTTTCCATTTTATCATTTTGGGGCTAACTTATTGTAAACCAAATAACTCACAATTTAATACTCTTTACATTTATTTTTATTTGTCATACTTAAATTTGATATGTTCATTAAAAAAAGACATAATTAATTTACCACACAATTCTAATTAATTGATTTAATATTAAAATTTTAGAAAATAAGTAATCAATACTAAAAAATAATTATCGTAATTTGAATAAAAGTGAAAGATGAACCATATATTTATTTTTTATGAATAACTGACATTAGTAAATGTTGTCCGTACACGATGCAATTATTTCACCAAAAATGATGTGTTTGTTTACGATTTAATTTTTTATTTTATTGGTATTTTAAGCGACTGTTTTATCTCACAAATTGATGAATACGAACTCCCTTCGTTTAACAATAGTTGTCAGCTATACTATTTTGAAATGTCTTACAATACTTGTTCACTTTATGAAAGTTTTTAATAATTTTACACTTAGTTCTTAACTTATCCTTATAATTAATTATAATCATTTTTCTATTACATTTTTAAAGACATTATATTTATTATATTTAAATGATAATATAGTAAAATTATCCTTTTATTTATATTTTTTTAAATATGTAAAGTTAATAATAAACCAGTATTATTGAACAAAGAGAGGTATTTTTTAAAATTCATAAATTTATGAAATAAAGAAGAATTGAATTACATGAGGCACCGAGTTTTTTGTCAAGTTAGTGTCAGAGACTCAGAGTTACACAAGATTCGGATTCCCTTCTTGATTTTTGCTTCTATTTTAGTTGAGAAAGTTACACGTAATTTTGTTCAAATTTTTTATTTATAGTCTTTAAATTTTTTTACCAATAAACATTAAATGAGAATAAAATAATCAATTTATTTTAAACTTTAAAATAATAAATAATTTAAATGGGTATTTTTTTAAATCACGTCTTCACGATACATTATTTTAAAAGGAAGAGTGTAGCATAAATCACGTGTTTAATTCACGCCATCCACAAAATTTCGGTCCATTTTCATACGTTAAATTACTAAATTACCCTAATTTATAGAGTGTTTGGTAGTTGAATAAGATTTGTGTTATTCATTATTAATTTTGGTATAATTTATTTTATGTTTAGTATGTAAACAGAAATTATGTTATTCATGTATGAAATTAATATTATGTTTTGATGAAAATTAAAAAATATGCGTAACTACTGCATGTCTGTATTATTAATTATTTTATGGGGAAAAATGAAACAGCTAATACATAAATAACTTATTCATGCATAACTAATACTTCCTCCGCTTATCAATATTTGTTCACTATATTAAAAATAGTTGTCCAACAATACTTGTCCAGTTTAGAAAATCAAAAATAATTTACCTTTTGTGTCTATTTTACCTTGGCTATTTATTATCTAACACATTTTTCAAAGCATTAAGTTTAGTAAAGTCTATTATTTATTATTTTTAAGTGGTGTGCCAAACAATAATGGATAACTATTATTGGACAAAAGTAATTCTTGCATAAAATAATACATAAATTTCACTCATAACTCATAAGTCATAACTAATCTTTATCTTATTAATATTTGCATAACTCTAACTGGCTATCAAACGACCTTAAGTGTCCATTAAAGTTTAAAGACTGGCTAATTAATATTCCATTTGTCTCTAATTATTTGTCCTCTTTTGAATTGAAACACCTATTAAGAAAACAATAATTGATATAATGAGTTTACCTTTTTACCCCTATTAATTATGAAGTGGATGAATTAAAAATTAGTTCTACCATTTTCAAAGTAATTATTTGAGGATATAATGGGTAAAAAAAATTTGTCCTATCTTGATTTGTCAAAATGGATAAGTAATTAGGGACAACTAAAAAAGAAAATGTGGATATGTAATTAGGACAGAGGGAGTATTTGATTTGTCTGATTAGAGCACGAGGAACCACGTGGCTTAATATCAAGGGAAAATTTACATAAAACTGTCCCTCTGGTCAAACTAATTACCTAAATTTGTTCAAATACTTGTTAATTAATTAATAGAATACCCATTAGGCTATCAAATATTGGGATTACCCAGATATCTCCTCGGTTTGCACACTCGAGCAGTGCTTCTTTTTTTAGCCTTTCATTTATTGTTTTTGTTTGTTCATTTGTTATTTTTGTCTTTATCTCGTTTATTATTTTTGTTTTTTTTTATCTCCTTTTATTGTAAGACAAATTGGTATCAACTAAACAATATAATTTTTATTTTTAGTATAAAACAATCATTTTGAGATAGGTAAAATAATGTCATCCTTTTTCTAGAAAAAAATTGAGTTATTTAGATTGATAACTAACGACAAAACAAAATTAATTCTTTTTAATTGTATTCATACATCCTATTTGATAAAAGATGAGAAAACAAAACAAAGCATCAATAGAGTTTTAAAAATGATATGGAACAAATACAATATTCTAGAATTTAGAAGTAACAAATTGCAAATAACTTGAACTCACCTATCTTATCCCATTTAAAAATTTAAAAATTCAAGTTTTGTCCTATCCCATGGTTATTTCCTTACTTTGTTTCATTAAGCTAGTGTTTGGCAGCAAATTCTCAAATATTTTTGGTAAATTATATTTGCGTGAAGTTTCATCATATGTTTAATCATAAATTTTGAGAAAAATATGATTTATACTCATGAATTTTTAAAATTATTAAACAGAACTTTAAGTTTGTATTGTCATTTTATAATGAACGTGTTCAGAAAAAATAATCTTATAACATAATTGATAACAATCAATAACAAAAAAATAACTATATGAGCAAGGATAATATATTAATCGCATTCTCAAACTTGTCATTGATGCGAGATGAATTATAACCCATTAAAAATAAATTGTTCTTTTTTTGCCACATTTTGTATAGATAGCAAAGAAGAATAGTTATTAGTTATTAATCGAGTAATTTGGTAGATAAATATTAGTTGGAATTAATAAAGGGGTGTTTTTTTTATAAAAATAGAATTTGGGGTAATTTTTAAAAATTCTCAACTATTAAAACTTGGCCCAAATACTAGCTTTTTCTAATATTTGAAAATTTGAAATATTTAACAAATATATTTGTCAAGTAATAATAAGATGTATCCAAACACTATTTTCCTAAAACTTTTTTCCAAATATATTTGGGGTCAAACGGTCCTAAGCGTTTGCCCTACCGATTCCGTCTTAATTGTCGTTCCTAATTATTCATGAATATATTTCAATTAGAGCCCTAAAAGTGATTAACTAGTAGAGTATGTATTATGTAGCAGTATTATTTTTACAGAATAGAGGAGACGAGTTTAAAAGATAATTTAGGCTAATATTTAGCCACGTAAACTCTTTTGTTTTATTCGGCTAATCAGAGATTAATTCAACTTATGCAAATAGGAGTAGTAATCCAAGTGTATTAGAAATGACCAAAAAATTGAATTAAATTTGTTCACTTTTTTTCTCCTAATTAAAATGATCTTTAACACACTAAAAATAGTTTAAGAATATCCTTCTTCCATCTATTTAATTAAATTTTAATACTATTTTTCAACTTAAAATTGCCCTTCATAAACGAAACAATTATTATATATAAAACTTAATTAAATTTTAATAAAACACGTAGACTTTATTTATTGATCTACTTAACGTTAGTATTTTATACTATGATTACTAGATATATAGGTGTTATTAATTAATGAAACATATCTTTTAGGATATATTTTTTTATTCGGTTGGGATGTTAACTAATCTATATTTATTTTTAATAAAAAGAATAATATAAGCTAGGCCAAGTTGGTTTGACAGTGCATTCTAAATTAAAATATTATTTTTTTCTCTCTCTCTCTCTTCATAAATGTTAATTTAGTCCTCCATCAAGTGTAATTAAGGGATCCCTAATAATTAACGTAGCACGGGACCAACGTAGTGTTAATGTGAGTCATTTTTTTTTTGTTTTGTAATAAAATAATTTCTCAAAAAGAATATTAGCAGTAAGGGCGTGTTTGTTAGGAGAAAAATGTTTATTTAGGAAAATAAGTGGAGTAACTTGTTTTTTCTATTTTTAATAAAAATAAGTCATTTTTTTTATTTTTAAGTAATTGTTTTTCTAGATAAAATAACTTCAAAATTTTTGACCAATCGAAAATGAAAAATATTTTGCTCCACTAAAGACATATTTAATTGATAATTCCAAATTTTCGTTATTAGAATTTGGGTTAGACACATTTAATTGATTATAATTTTTGGTAAAACATATTTAATATTTATTCAATAATATGTGGTTTTTGTCTCTTCGATTGTGAAATTTTACAAATTTAATAAATAATTAAATGCTAAACCATTCAATTATCAATGTATATGTTAAGTCACAAGTGTATATGAAAATATTGTTACTCTATATTTGAAGTAATATAATTTTAAATAAGTAAATATAACAAACCAGAGGACAAATTGTTTTAAATTTAAATGTAAGTTCTTGTTTTAAATTAATGTTGATAATTCGGAATGTCTTTTCACTATATTTTGTGTTGCATTATATTTTGTAAAAGTGTCTTGCAAAGACTTTTTAACTTGAAGTAAATGAAACTTTTTCTTGATTTACAAAAGAAAAGTGATTTCTGAGGAATAGTTGATTTGACGAAGCTTTGATTACTGAAACAATTAACAGCACCAATCTGTCAGTTTTCATGATTAAGATTTTTTTTTGTTTTTAAAGTTAAAATAATATTAAAAAATTGGTCAAGTTGTATTTAACCATGAATATAATTATGAATTTTGAATTTTTATTTTTAACTTTTTGTTAGTAATTTAGAGTGAAAATACTATTTTATTACTAGTTTTTAATGCTTGAAAATTCTAGAACCCAACTCTACTAGATTAATTAATCATGAAAAGTGTATATTTAAGTTGGAGATGACATACCCAACTTGATGACTTGATGTGTATATTTAAGAACATGACATGCATATAAAATGTATTTTTTTGGCTTCTCATTTAGTGCTTGAATCTTATTAGAGTTCTGATTAAATTTGAATCGCGCATTGCAGAACTTATTTGAGGTGAAATATGTTGGTGTTTATGCATTTTATTATTAAAATAAAATATTAAGTGCATATGTTAGTGAGTATAAATTGTGGTAGAAGATGACTATTGACTCTTATAACTTATATGACCATTAATTCCTGTAACTCTCGTGGTCATTAGTTTCTTGTAACTCATATGACCATTAGTGTCTTGTAACTTATGTAACATCTATCACATTTATCTACCCACATTGCTACTTCTCATTCGACCCATTGATTATATGAAACACGTCTTCACCTATAAATAGTAGTGTTTCTTCCTTTATGAAGTATCCCAAGAAATATAACATAGAGTGTTAGTTAAAAAAGATGAGAAGTGTGAAATAATATTTTAGTGTGTAGTAGTGAAAGAGAAAGTTGAGACAAATATAATATTCTAAGTCTTTGCAATGATCCGAACTGTCGTTATTTAGGAAAGACAAAACGTCATGAGAACTGGACCCCACCATCCCACTAGGGTGGCAGCGCTCCAGCGGTACAGGGAGCGCCAGAGCGGGATGGTCGGGGCAGAACTTAAATGACGCGAAACCTTATTTTCTCATTTTCCCCAAAACACCAAAAAGAGGCGAGAATCACCCAAGAAACCCTCAAAAGGCTGCTCTAGGCTTGGGAAATGAGGAGGAAGATATTTCCAGCGCAAGGATGACGATAGTGTGCGAATTCTCGACAAAATCCACTGTCTCGTCGTTCGAAATCCAGGATTGGAGCTACAATCCCTCTGCAGCTGTTTGGTGCCCAAATAGGCTAGATTTACTCAATTGAATAGTCGTAAATTCGTGTTCACTGCGTAATGTAATGTTAATTGACGGTAAAATTCATGCTAAAGATGATGTGTACCATAGGGAAAGGTCTCGTCTTGTGAACTAGGGTTAGAGAATAGTGCGACCGCTAGTTTGGTGTTATATATGCTTGTTAATGGCCCTATTGTATATGTACATGAAAGGGGATTAGAAAAACATGAATCGAACCTAATGAGATGACTAAGTATGTATAATTACATGCCATGAACCTGTGACTATATGAACTGTTCATTATAGGTGTGATTATGGTTGTGCTTGTGCTAACTGGATCGGGTGTCATATTCCGACACATCTATTGGATCAGCTGTTGTCGGGTGTCACGTTTTGACACATATATTAGATCGGGGGTTACGTTCCGACATATATTGAATCGGGTGTCACGTTCTGACACACCAACAATTTGGGTGTGTGTTCCATGAGAGAACCACTAGTGATCATGACATTTATGTCTACCTGTTATTGATATTGGGAAATTGTATGTACCCTTAAAAGATAATTAAATTATGCATCTTGTATATGTGTGTGTACTGTGTTGTAATTAAATGGCTTATATCTAGTCGTTGGAATTAATTGTGAATGAGCGAGCCAATTGTATGTGGTCTGGTAAGAGGATACCGAGGATCCAAATGTTATTATGAAATATGTTTAGAGGGGTTGTCTGTGTTCTTAAATAATGAGGAGTAGAGTAATGTTTATGGTCTAAATAGTAGTAGTATCCTACCTAGGGAATAAGATTGATATTTGAAACAATTAGTGAGCCTGGATAGGATATTATGTGTAGTCAAGGGTCAAGTTGTGATACAGAAGAAGTGAGGGTATGTCGTGAGTAGGTGGCCGGGTTGACAGTGGTTGTATTCGAGAACTCTTCCACGAGTTAGAAATGTTAAGCTATGATCAAGAGCGGAGCAATGCATGGTGCTAGACTAAGGGGGTTAGAGTCAAGTGTTCTAGTACACTTAAGGTATACGATAATGGTAAATGCAAGAGGATAAAGGTTGAGGGATGTGCTTACTTATTGCATGTTTTCTGCTAGTCGATTTATTTATATTATGCGGTGGACATCGGGTTGACCCATGATGCCTACTAGTACGTATGGTTTGTATTTATACTACTCTTGCTATGCCTTTGGCATAGTTTGATTGCAGAGTCGGTGTGTTTCATAGGTGAAGACGAAAACAATCTCCAATAACTTCTACTCTTCCTTACCCGTGGTGGAAGTTGTGTCATTAATTGATATATTTATACCTTGTAATCTTAGAAGCTCTTGTACCTGTTTAGACTATATCCTTGAGGGTGTTAATTATTTTGTAAATTTGACTTTGGGTTGTTTAAAACTCTTTATTATATAAAAAAAAAAAACTCTTGAAATTCCTTTTATTTTCCAGTCTTCTTAATTTTCCACATGTTTTCAATCGTTTGGGAGTCAAGGGTTCTCCTACTTAGGTATTAAAGTAGGTGCCCACACGGCCCGGTGGGTTGGGTCGTGACAGTCTTCAACTATATTCATTATATATAAAAGAGAATATTTATATGTTGAAGGAAAGTGTTCTTTCGTAGAGTTTTGGATGCTTCAACTAATCCGGAGTTGCTTGAGTTGTACGACGTTGTTGGACTATTATATCCTGGAGGGGACAAGTCAAGAGTAATATTGCTGGATCGGTGTAGATTATACCACAGTGGACTTGAATCTCCTTAAATAGAAAAATATCTGCACCGCACCTCAGCCTAAAGATTTATTTATTCATTTTATTTAAACTACAATTTATTTATATTTATGGTATATTACACCAACAAAATACAAAATGTGTTGAATGCATGAAAATATGTTAGGACATGGAGAATATACTATTATGTCTCTCCTTGTTTATGTAGTAATAATTACAGGTATTAGAGTAGCTTTGTCATCTTTCTTTTTATGTTCTGAAAATATTAATAGTAATAAATAACGGCTAATAATGGAGGCTACTAATTAATAATCTGTAACAACAATCAAAAAATATTAATATTATATGAAAATTATATTGTAGTCAATTAATTATTACTCTTATTTAGAAGTGAGAGTTGGAAAGGACCAACACAGCTTTAAGGAGTGATACCAAAAGCAATTGAAGTTGTACTATTGGGTTGGAACTAACACAGCTTTAACAAGTGCTACCAAAAGCAGTTCAACTTGTACCAAAAGGACAAACAAAGCAACACGAAATTGTACCAAAAGTAACATAAATTGTACCAAAAGTAACATAAATTGTACCTTCACTTTGGACCCATTTTATTCCTTTTCTTTTCTTTCCTACCCACGTGTATGCAGCCTTTTCTTAGGCAGACACGTACAGGCCGAAAAATGTGGGCCCCTGTTTCTGCCTATTTCACATTTTTCTATTCTTCTTTAATTTTTGTTATCCAATTGCCCATTAACAATTCTCATTTCCTTCTTTTATTTGTTCCTCACAGTTTCTTTTTTATTTTTTCCCACTTTATTTCTTCCTTGAAAATTTAACATTTTGAAATTTAATTAATTCATTTATTATATTTTAGCTACAAAATATAGTAGAAAGAAATTAAATTTTCTAAAAAAATTTAGTTGATTCTTAAAATTCTATCATTGTCACATGAATTTAAATAAATAGAATAAAATGTATTATTAAAAATTACATAAGAAATACTATAAATTACAATAATTAGCAACTGAATTTTTTTTAAAATCATATATGGAAATTTGGTTGGCTAATTAAAATAAAAGAAGTATCTTATATTATTTGAAAATGGCGTCAAAAGTCCTAGAATTCACAATAAATTAATAACTGAAAATATTTATGATTATTCACGTAAATTAGAACATGAATAACATATATTATTTAAAAATGATGAGCAAAAAAGTACTATAAATCACAACAAACTAATAACTATAAATTACAATAATTAGGAACTTAAAAAATCTCTCTCTCAACCAATACAAAATATTAATAACCCACATAATTTGCATAAGAAATTCCAAATTAATTTATTCTTTCTGTAAATTTAAATTTTTAAAATCGCTCTCCCCATTAATTAGAGTCTCACTCTTCTCTTAAGCCAGTGGATATGTTCAGAAATGATACATCTTTTTTACATGAAAATAAATAAATTATAATTATATTTAGCTCTTACTAATTATATATCAAGTATAATATTTGGTGGAAATCAATTAAAATTAAAATTTATATGTACATTTAAATTTTGTGGTATATATCAAATATATTAAAATATTTTTTAATTTTGTGATCTTAAATATGCTATACAAAAAATATTAAAATTTAAAGGTTATTATGTTTTTAAAATCAAAACGGAGGGAATCATATTTTAAAAATGAAATATATATATATGCAATTGTTAGAACGAACTTCCACAAATATATTTTAAAAAATTCTTTTGTCTTCCTTATATTAATTTGTGCGTATACTAATTTATTTGACGTTTTTTCTTAATCATCATCTCATCATTAATGTTATTTATATAATTTTCTTAAATCACTTATTTTTTCTTTTTTAACTCTTTTATATATATAAAAGATGGATATGTAAATAATGATGTAACATTTCTTAGAAGCTAAGATTACTATTTATCTAATTTTTTAAAAAAAATTCAAGATATCATACGCAAATTTATGGTCAAACTTAAACTATTTGATTCTCGAGAAATAAAAAGTATCACATAAAATGGGACAGACGAAGGATAACTCTCAATTAAATTTATTTCACTTTTTATTTTCCATTTTTAACATAATTTTTCAAGTTCGATTTCTAGAAATTCTATAGTAGACCCATTTAAATTTTACTTTTTTGTTTTAAATTAAAGAACTTGGCCGCACTTCGCGCGATCATTTAAATTAAATATTTTTGATTAATTTTATATTTACTCTATTGTTTAATCGTAATATTTTTATTTGTTTTAATAATATGAAGATTGTGAAAAAAATAAAGCTTCACAAATTTAACGTCTATTAAATGACGAAGAATATATTTTTTATCAAATAAGTTCAAATATATTTGCTAATAACAAATTCTTCCATTGCATGAAGTTGATCCTTTAATATATAATATATATTCCGCTGTACCATTCTCCTTAAATGTCTAAGAAATATCTCATAATGTCAAATAACACTGTAATACTCCCTCTGTCCCTAATTACTTGTCCACTTTTAAATTGACACATTTATTAAGAAATCAATTAATGACATAGTGAGTTTATCATTTTACCCCTATTAATTATGAAGTAGATGAAAAGTTCTGCAATTTTCAAAGTAATTAGTCATTTAATTGAGGGTATAATAGGTAAAAAAA
>NC_064282.1:16970700-17028002 GCF_019186545.1 Solanum stenotomum | reverse complement strand
AAAAAAATAGTCCACTCCAAAAAATCTATCAATTAACAACATATATTGTTTGAAATTGACGAAAAAGAAACTATAAATTACAATAATTAACAAAATAAATCTCTCGACTCCAACAAATCTATCAATTAATGCCACATAAATTGGGACATGGCAAATAACATATATTATTACAAAATTAGGTTCAAAATGTACTAAAAAATACAATAATTAACAACTTAATATATTAAAGAGACATATAAAAAAGGGTTAATATTTGAAATTCTGCATCTGCTACATAAATTAGAACAAAGACAGTAATAAATATTATTTTCAAAATTATGTTAAAAAAAAGTACTACAAATCACTGTAGCTAATAATTTAAAATATTTTTAAAATCATATAAAAATTTCAATAACTTCTCAAATTCCATAATATGACATAAATAAAAAAAAAGTGTTATAAATCATAATAAATAGTACAATATTTAAACTACTTTAAAAGTATTATAAATTGTAATAAATAATACAACAATTTAAATTACTTAAAATTTAGCGACTTAAATTTTTTTAAAAAATGTATTAAAATTTTGGTTAATTGTCAAAACTTTACATGTGCCACATAAATTGGGACATGGACAGTCACACATATTTTTTTAAAAAAATTACATTAAAGTATTCAATCAATTAACAACATATATTGCTTGAAATTGACGAAAAAGAAACTAATTATTAAAATAATTAACAAAATAAATCTATCGACTCCAACAAATCTATCAATTAATGCCACATCAATTGGGACATGGCAAATAACATATATTATTAACACATTAGGTTCAAAATGTACTATAAAATACAATAATTAACAACTTCATATATTAAAGAGACATATAAAAAAATTTGAAATTCTGCGTGTCCCACATAAATTAGAACAAACAGAGTAATAAATATTATTTTCAAAATTATGTAAAAAAAAAAGTACTACAAATCACATACTCCCTCCGTCCCTTTTTAGTTGTCCACTTTAGAAATGACACACAGATTAAGGCAACAATGATTAGCACAGTGAAGTTACAATTTTACCCTTATGACAACTTTTCACTTCAAAATTACAACCACTTATTTGAATTAAAGTGAAATAAATTGGAGGGAAACAACATACACTTTTACAATTTTCAAGAAGTGTAAATAAGGGTATAATAGGAAAAAAATTGTTGTCCTTTCTTGATTTGTCAAAATGGACAACTAAATAGGGACAACCAAAAAAGGAAATATGGACAAGTAAATAGGGACGGAGGGAGTAGCTAACAATTTAAAATATTTTTAAAATCATATAAAAATTTCAATAACTTCTCAAATTCCATAATATAACACTTAAATACTATTACAATAATTAACAATTATTTCACACTTTCAATTCTATCAATGCCATATAAATTAGGATAAAAAACCTAACATACAATATTTAAATATATTTAAAAATAATATAAGTAATACTATACGTTACAATAATTAACAGCTTAATTATTTAAAACGTATATACAAAATTTAATTGACTCTCTAAATTCTATTGGTACCACATAAAATGGATTATATGATAAACATATATTGTTTGAAATTGACGAAAAAGAAACAATAAATTACAATAATTAATAAAATAAATAGTCGACGAAATTGACGAAAAACAAATTATAAATTACAATAATTAACAAAATAAATCTCTCGACTCCAACAAATCTATCAATTAATGCTACATAAATTGGGACATGACAAATAACATATGTTATTAAAAAATTAGGTTCAAAATGTACTATAAAATACAATAATTAACAACTTAATATATTAAAGAGACATATAAAAAAGGGTTAATATTTGAAATTCTACATCTGCCACATAAATTAGAACAAATACAGTAATAAATATTGTTTCCAAAATTATGTTAAAAAAAAGTACTACAAAGCACAATAGCTAACAATTTAAAATATTTTAAAAATCATATAAAAATTTCAATAACATCTCAAATTCCATAATATGACATAAATAAAAAAAAAACTGTTATAAATCATAATAAATAGTGCAATATTTCAACTACTTTAAAAGTATTATAAATTGTAATAAATAATACAACAATTTAAATTACTTAAAATTTAACTACTTAAAAATATTTTTTTAATTGTATTAAAATTTTGGTTAATTGTCAAAACTTTACATGTGCCACATAAATTGGGACATGGACAGTCACACATATTTTTTTAAAAAATTTACATTAAAAGTATTCTATCAATTAACAACATATATTGTTTGAAATTGACGGAAAAAAAACTATAAATTACAATAATTAACAAAATAAATCTCTCGACTCCAACAAATCTATCAATTAATGCCACATAAATTGGGACATGCCAAATACCATATATTATTAAAAAATTAGGTTCAAAATGTACTATAAAATACAATAATTAACAACTTAATATATTAAAGAGACATATAAAAAAGGGTTAATATTTGAAATTCTGCGTGTGTCATGTAAATTAGAACAAACAAAGTAATAAATATTATTTTCAAAATTATGTTAAAAAAAAGTACTGCAAATCACAATAGCTAAAAATTTAAATAACTTTTCAAATTCCATAATATAACATAAATTAAAATAAAATAATTATATATATTGGGCCCCGTGCTGGCACGGGGTCCTATATCTAGTTAACGCTATTCAGCAGTCAAATACGTTTTCCCATATTGGATCTAAGTACAAACTGATGTGGAAATTAATTTAATTTATAATGAAGAATTGCGTATGGTTATTGAAGATGGTAGAATTTATGATTATGCCAAAGTTTCTTTTGAGATATCACATTTTATTTTCAACATCTAATGTACTTTTATTATGAATTTTTTTTCTCATTTAAAAAAAAATATATTTCTTAAAAAATAATAAACAATTTTCCGAATTTTTTAATCAATGATCATAACAAAATAATTGAAAAAATATATTTCTCAAACCTTCCTATATCATGATATGCCTCTTTTTCAAACCTTTTGGAAGATCAAGCTAATCACCAAGTTATGTAATGTAACATTTCACTGGAAATATGGAAATTATCACTAATTTGTGAGCAATTTTAAATATGTTAAGAACAATTATTTTTTATCCTTTTTCAATTTTCGATTCAAATTCTATAACGAAGAACCCTTATAAACAAAGTACCAAAGAGTAAGTTTTGTAAATATAAGATTGTAAATAAATCAAATATTAACGAAGGATATGAATTGGATTATTTTACTTAGTCTATGAATACATTTTAATTTGTTTCCTATATCTTTCTTTAAGTTTGTCTACTGTTATCTACATATGTTTGATAAGTCGATGATTTTTTAAATCTATCAATAAATTTCATTTATACACTTAAATTACGTAAACTTATTTCAATTGAATATTTAAACACATGATAAAATATTTCTACTAGAACACGTTCAGACATTTTCTTTTTGGAAAGCAACGTACGTGGATGGTAACCAAGACACTGACATAATAATAATAATAATAATAATAATAATAATAATAATAATAGTAGTATTTATTATTATTATTATTATTATAACCACGTCATGAGAAAACTTAAGGGCCCGTTTGGACAAAAAAGGATGGTCCCAATCGAAAGCACCTCCTTTGCCCTCCATTTTCTCAGCCCCCCATTTACGATTTATGGCATGTGCTTAAAACGTTTTTTTACAGGAGATTTTTATATTTATGAGATCTGAAAAAAATAATTTTTTCGATTGTAAATAATTAACCAAGAGATTTTATAGCTTGTTTGGTCAATTTTTTGGAAGATAAAAAAGTAATTATTTTTTTTAATAAAAAAACACGATGTGTTTAACTAAGTTTTGAAAGAAAATAAATATTTTTGAAAAATAGTGTTAGAGATTATTTTTCAAAAGAAAATAAGAAGTGTTTTACTATCTACTCTTTAATGTATTTATTGAACCAAGGTTAATTTTGGTCGAAAAATATATCAATGTTTCTTGATTATGTAAAATTTCAGTTATTTTCAGATATAAGAATATGATGAAAATAACATTTATTTTGAAATGGATGGAGTAACTTTTCCTAAAAGCAATATACACTTAGAAACACACATTTAAATTTTTTTGATCAAATGCTAATTGCTACACAAAAGTGTTTTTTTATATAATTTATTAGTCTAACAGAAACTGCTTCTCATCAAAACACTTTTCAATTTATGCAGTTACATCGAGGTAACTACATATACTCCCTCTCTGTTCAATAATACTTGTCCACTATTGATTTTATACACACTTTAAAAATTATAAATATAAGAATAATTTTACTATATTACCCTTTGAATATATATAATAAATACATTGAAGAAATAGACAAGTATGATTAAACATTAAAAATAATATAATGTCCAACTATTATTGTGCAGAGAGAGTAGTAAACATGTGAGTTTATTTTATTTTTTATTAAACAGTATACAAATCAATATATTTGCATGGAAAAATGTGGACCGACCAAATTAAAGATTAAGATATCTACACCTTAGGATCATTCTAAACTTCACATTTTATTCCGTGCACACTTGAACCAACTCCAAAACCAAATCTACAAATTATAATTGAATATCTCACACATGACAATTGACAACAAAATGTGAATAACCTAACTTCTCAATCATAACAAAACAACAATAATATATTCAGTGAAATTTTACAAATGAGATACGGAGAAAGTAAAATATACGAAGATCTTATCACTATCTCGTAGAGATAGAGAGACTGTTTCCAAAAGACAGTCGACTCAAATGCTTCTCAGTCATAATAGAAAAGTTCCATATTACAACATTCATCAACAGTTTTTTTCTTTCATAGGATTTTTATTAAAAAGAGAGAGAGAAGATTTATAGTTTCTTGCAATTGTGCATTTAGCATATAAGCTCAGGGGGGAGCATCAGGCTGTCGTTCTGGCAAAGAAGCTTGGAATTCTGGTAACGCTTCACAAGAATCATATATATATCTTCCTTAAGGTTGGAAACTCAGACTGCACATACAAAATAATATCAACATCAAAATGTGTTCGACCATAGTTTTTTGAAACATATTTTATTTAAGTTTTGTTTTGCTAGTGAGGCAACATAGGGGGGGGGGGGGGGGGGGGGNTGAGTGGGGTTGGGTAAAAGACAGTAGAGGATGCACGTTAGGTTCACAAATATTAAATGAGTGTGACAGTATATAAATTCCAGGAAAGAAAACAGGACACATGTTTCAGTTTTCACTCAAAGCACAGTGAGGCAAAGCGAGTGACAGGTATGCAATCCCCAGTAAAGTAAGCCAAGTAACGACTATCTACAACCAAGTGTGTTCAAGTGTGATGTAAAATGTAAGCCACAGGAATACATAGAAACTAGGGATGTTCACGGGTCGGTTTGAATCGGTAATTGGTTAAAACCAAAACCAAATCAACTTAATCGGTTTTAAAATTATCAAAATCAAACCAAACCAAATATAATATACATTTATCGGTTTCGATTTGGTTTGATTCGGTTATTAACAATACACAAAAATAAAAGAAACAATTCATTTAAAATGTGAAAAAGTGACAACAATCCATTCAAAACAAAAAATAATTAGAATGACTCAAATTATTGAACTTTCTATCACTAAATTGACTATCAATAAAGCTTTAAAATTCACTAGAAGGAAAGACAATAACATTTTTAGTCCCACAAATAATTGTTATAGACACTCATAAACATGAAATCAATAAGATAAATGTTTCATCTTGGACATTTTTGCTTTCAATAAGTAAATTATAAAGAATTTTTAATGAAATTATGTATAAGATCTTTAAAATAGTTTATAAAAATATGTATATTAATAAAATATATGTATATAATTCATCGGTTCGATTCGGTTACTTCTTCGGTTTTTTCGAATAAAATCATAACCAAATCAAATACTATCGATTTTCAAAAATCTAAAACCAAACCAAACAAACCCAAATAAAATCGGTTTTATTTTATCGGTTTGGATCGGTTTTTATCCAAACCGTGAACACCCCTAATAGAAACAAAAGCTATTTATTTATTTTTCATATATGATTGTATACTATGATAGGGATGTCGATAATGCAAGTGTGGTGTGAGTGTTCTATCTTAATTCGCAAATTTACAACCTATATACAGTAGTCATTATGCGATTATTATGAAACATAGTAGGATTTTACTTAATTACGAAATGTAGCAGTATTTTAATTTGAGAGTCGAGGAAGACACTATATTCACACAATGTATAATGTCACTACCTAACTATATCCATGTGTGCCTGCTATAAAACCCCAAACTATCGTTACACTGATAATTTTTTAAACCTACCGCTATTTCGAATAAATAAAGGGCCTCAATTTGAGGTGTCGTATAATTTTTCCTAACATGAAATGATAATGAAATCTTGTCTTAATTAAGTAAATTATTATAGTAAGATCGTTTTTTTTAAAGGTAAAGATTCGATGAAAATGATCACATAAATCTTATGTGTATGCCATGAAAATGGCATTCAGTTACCTTATTGCCAATTAGCCATCCCTAATATCTTATTTTTGGTGGGTACGGTGAGATTCAGAGCCAAGCTCATACCAACTAAGTTCACTAACGAGCTCAAGCTTGGTTACTTAGACAAATAAGATGTGCCAAGCTTGAGCTCGAACTTGAGCTTGTCTATTAAAGTACTAGTCCAGAGCTTGATTCAAGTTGGCTCGTTTTGCAGTTAAGGACAATGAAGTTTGTATTACCAATGCAGAGAGACTTCAGGGATCTGAGAAGAGTTTAAACTAGTAATCATGTTGCAGCCAAAAAAATGACCCAAATACATTTAGTAGCCACATAAACTTACCATGTCAATGTTAAACCTTTTAGTAGCTACTGCAATTTGAGGTGCCAAAAACACGTCAGCCTGCAATGTTTACCGTGTTATATCAGCTGAGATCAGTTGGGAATTACATCGTCAAGATTATTAGTATCATTTAACTGTTGACATGATATTATCTCCACTACTTTCGAAGCTCAAGGAATTCAGGTGCACAATAAAACGATGCTATCAAGAAATCATACAAGTGCTAGACAAAATACCATATATACTTCATCTCCTGTAGCATACTTTCCAGCAGAACCCGTCAGCAATTTTTCAAGAGCTGCTCCAAAAAAAAAAGAAATTTCTTCAGAACCAATTAAACAAGAGGCTGATGAACAATACTGATCAAGGAAACAAAATTCTCTACATCAGGCAACAGAAGGAGTCCTAGTTGAATCTTAGAATCTATAGAAACAAGAGGATAGTGTCATCTTGTCTAATTTGAATACCAGACGCATAAGCAAACAAAACGAGGATATTGAACATTGTCAGGCTAAAAAAGACCATACAAAACTAATTTTACACTTTTGACTCATGAAAATCAAATTGACCACCAATTAAGGCGAATATGATCTCTATCCAGATATACGTGATACCCTTTATGACAATTAATCCAATAAATGTTCAATTGGATTTTCAAAAAGTTTGAACACGTACAACTAACCATATGCAAAGTTGTAGGGAATCAAGTTTCACGAACTCAATTGATAATATAGAAGATCAAAATCCCACTCATTTGATGATTTCCCTATTATACAAGTTATATTTACAAACCCAAAACTAGTCCGCTACATAGAAAATATATAAGCCTAACTCCTTGATAACCAATCCAGTGAAACTATGTCAAATAAATTAGAAAAAGAGACTCCATGATGATGAACATTCTTTTTTTGACGAGTACAACGATGAGCATTCTTATGTACCAAAACAACTCAAAGCACAAGCATCAAATTAACTTGAAAGCTTTATTGGTGACTTTTCTTTTCTCACGTGGACTAAATGAGTATGGTAAATAGAACATGTATAAAACTTATACCACAGGAGTACATTTCCTGCAATGGATACACAAGCAAGCATAGCCTGCTTGGCTTTGCATTATTTCCCATTTTTACCTTCTTTTCTTAAAAACCAATGGTAGTTTCAAATTTTGAAACCTAGGCAAGGAAGAGATTATTCCACTAAATCCTTAATAAAACCTCAAATACAAAAATGCCTTTGAGGAATGATATAATTCCCTAAAGCTACAGTGTGAAATAGCAGAAGATTGTTAGGAGATGGTTAGGAAAAAAGCAAAGAACAAACTTAGGAATCAACAGGAAAATTTTAAAGAAACTTACCTCCAAAACCTTTTTGTATGTGAAATTTTGCCCATAATTGTTTCTCTTCGGGACCAACCCTTTCCTCCATGTACCTCTGAAAATTGAACGGCAACTATTATTGCCTGACAAAACAACATCCTTGACAAGACAGCATAAAAAGGAACTGCTGGAGCAAGAGAATACCAGCACTGATAACATATGAAGTGGCTGCATATTGGAGCTGACAATACTTGCTGCCTGCAGAAAAGACAAGGGGTGCAAAGCTTTTATCCTAGTTGCAGCCAACCTTGCTCCTTAGTACATATTTTTATGAAAGAAGTCAATGTTCATCAACCTTAAATTTGGAGATAATATATATCACCATTCTTCGAGATATCTTGCCCTTATGGACTCAAGATAATGACCATACACATGCAACACGATTCAAAATGCCCTTCAAGGACTTCTTTTTCTTATTAATTCATAATGCCCTTCAAGGACTTCCTGAGTGAAAGGATCCATAGGCACTTGGATCTAACCTGAAGATTGAGAGCTCTTAATTGAGGTTCAACTGGCAACAGGGGTCTCTGATGATACTTCTCTTCCAAATACTACCCAAACAGCAAAGAGATTGGCACACAACTGAATCATTCATGATGGTGTCAGGATTAGGAATCAAAGAAGATCATATAAGCTTAAGAGATCCTACCAGTAAAATTGCATAGGAGTCCGAAATTACCACATCACCATCAACCAAAACAGGAACATAATGAAGAGGATTTAATTTATCAAACTCTGCAAATATGCATATGACATTAGTCAGAATTAATGGTGCGACAAAAAATTATACATATACCACCAATATTCATTCTGGAAGCATTGCTCAAGTTCAGAAACTATGCTAACTAACCACTGAACATTGATTGCTATGGAAGATTGTTTTTATGCTCGTGTTAGGTAAAAAATAAATGGATCCAGAACTTTATCACAGTTCTCATAACTGGACTGCAGAAGCCAGCTGCCGGTATCACAAAGTTATACAATCTGAAGTTGAAACTGTCTTTCCCTAACTCAATCAAGAGAGAATATCCTTATATCATCAAGTAGACCTATCTATGCTTCATCTCCTTTTCTTTTTCTGGATAAATTTGTCTGCTTTGACGCTTTCTCCCGTCTAAACAAAGCAAGAGCTTGCATGTATACCAATGCTTAATCAAACTGAGGCTACCTACATAATATTATGGATATCCTATAGTAAGACTTCCTATTATGCATACACCTTTAATCCTTTCTTGACTTAAAAACGGTCTTATATTACAGGAAGAATTAGGCACCAATAACCAGAGAGCTAGGTGTACTTAAAAGGCTACTGGCTCAGCATCCTTACCAAAGAAAGTGAACGATTAAATGGGCATATATTTCCTTCGAGAAGGGTGATCTTAATCATATCACAGAAAAGGTCAATTGGACAATTTTATGCTGTCTTAGAGAGGAGGGTAGTTTGAGCTACAAAAACTAGAAATCAGAACCTGAAACAGCTGCTATTTTAAGATGATTTGGAGGACATGCTGCGTGAACGATATCCTATGGTCTATGAATAAAAATGGGTAAGATGAGATCTTATTGGTACCAGTTAATAAAAAACTTCAGAAAAATACTGTAATCTCATGAATGTTCCCGGGGTTGTAGAACCCACTGACAATGAGTCTTTTTTTTTCCTGATCAGTCCCACTGCATATGAGACTGCAGTTCAAGTTTCCGCTTGACAACTTGATGGAAGAGCCACTTCTTTCGGGTTTGATCTCTCATTGCCTATTAGTAATAAACATAAAGCAGTCACCTCAGGCCTAGTTACAGATATGCATAGGCTTTTTTACTATATCACTGGCTAATGTGATTATTGCCAGGTGAAGTTGGAAATGTCACAAGGAAATGAGTAATTTTAGGGATGGACCTGAATTTTTTAACCTAAAGCTGAACACTTGTATGAAGTTAGATCTGTTTCTCTTAAACCTTGTCAGTATTCAAAGTTCAGATATTCGGTAGCCTGCCATGGGGAGCTCTCTGTTGCAAGCAGACTAAAGAAACAAAGGGGCAATTCACAGCTAAACATATGTGTGTAATACTGGAGCATTCGGCATAGAGCAATTAACAAGAAGTTTAAGATATACTTTTTCAGCTTATTGGTTCTGAACCGTACATAAGCCAATGTTATGAGTTATCCAAAACGGTCGAACGACTTTTCTTACTCTTCACGGAAATAGTTTCTAGTTCTGCCCAGTGCTCATCACTATAGTAATCATGAGGTATAAGCTGTTGGAAAAATGATTCTAGTATCTCAAAAAGACTTGTTTATATTATTGTCTAAGGTTTATTCATTCATTCCTTATTAAAGAGTATGTTATTTAACATATTTCTACCATAAGTATTTGAGAGAATTATCTTACCATTGAATGGTTTTGACTTGGTCTCATTGCAATAAATTGGCTGTTACCATTCTCAAATTGCCAACTATATAATATCCTTTCATTATCCTAATTAATTCTCCCATTAATCATTAGCCAATTACTTATCTGACCGTTGGAGGCTTTGTGATATTGACATATAAATGTGGTCTTCCTCTATCACAAATGAGATAGAACACAATACATATTTGAGAGTAAATCTTTCTTCCTATATTCTATTGGTGTGCTGGGTTTTGTTCTTTGAATCTTTGTTAGTTTCTAGCTCCTAGTTTTATACTAGAAGAGCTTGTTGAATCCTGGGGATACACCCATACCAGGTGAAATATCCTTAAGGACAGTGTCTTTCGACACGCCTCAAGCTATGAAAATTTCCTACAAAGTTCATGGAGAAATTTAAGTCTTGGTGAACTCCATATCAAGTGTTCGTGATGACGTAAGATTTACAACATAAGCTACTAGTGTTATACGTTCCAAAAACAGCCAAAGGGCTTATTCATACTCTTTAACTGAAATGACTGCTATTTCTGTTCATCACTACAATAATCAAGAACTATAAGAGTTTTGTTTAAAAGTAATCATGACTCAGGAGCTATAAGCAAAAGCTTCACTTAAATGGCTTACACAGACTATGAAAAGCCATGAAGTTGAACCATCAATAGCATCTAGTAATGTTCGTATTCTAACAAATATGGCAGCAACTACTATCTCTATGTCTAATTAAGCAGATAGGAGCTAGATTAGCCAATCTTCAGACTGTCCGACACACCATTATTTCTATTTAAAAATCTGCAGAGACATCTCGCCCACACCACAAGAATAGCTTTCTTGGCTGGAGTTATAGTAATTTCTATGGGAAATCTTCTTTTATCAACACAATATTGCCCTCAAGAAAAGCCTTTGGTACTTCTGAATTCGATACATGTGAATGACTATCAAAAAAATCAAACATAATACCTGAAGTGAACTGTTCTCCTTTGCCAAGGTTGACTGCTCTATATTCATAAGAAAGACCTGTGAATCGCAGAAGCCGAAACACAAAGTTAACAATCAAAAAATTATTCAGTTGAAGCCCCCATCCCCCCAAAAAATTCAATCTTGGGATTGACCAAGAATAACCTTTGAGATTTAAGGCGAAGCGAACTCTCCAAGAACATGAACTTTGCCAGAAAGAATACAATACAATCTTCGAAACCCATGTTGAATCAGTTGCCTTCTTCTGCCAAAATGCATCGAAATTGTAATTTATTACATAAAAAAAATGTAAGCTTTCAATTTCTCGTTCAGCTCAAAATTAGCTCCTTTCAACTTTGTGTTTTTTGGTGGGTGTGCGTCAAAACAGAGAGACATAAAGAAAACCTACCTTTGAGTTATCGGATTCCATGGATGAAGCTGAAATGGGAACAGCTAATGAAGCATCAACAATGGAGTTGATAGTTGGAGTTTCAGTGTTAGAAAAATGTCTACCAAAACACCTTTGAAAATTGTCAGCTTTGACTAGTTTAATATAGGATCTGCTAATTTGCAACAACATTGGTGGATTTATCTTCATTTCTACTCACTTTTTCGAAAAAATTACTGTTTCTGCTCTCTGCTGTACATCTGAATTCGTACAGGAGAAGGACATATATATCTAAGAGATAAATTGCGTTAAATTATTT
Source organism: Solanum stenotomum (assembly GCF_019186545.1). NCBI lineage: Eukaryota > Viridiplantae > Streptophyta > Magnoliopsida > Solanales > Solanaceae > Solanum > Solanum stenotomum. The sequence continues at coordinate 17,015,676 of NC_064282.1, read as the reverse complement.
GATAAAAAAGAACTTGGGAGGCAGACAATTAGTTTTTAACAGAGAATGGTTAATTTTAGAGTTAGGACACAAATAATATCATTTTGCATATATTAAGGATTATTTTTATCGAGTGATATATATTAAGGATCAAAATAACATTATTTACTTAATACATATTAAATATAAGTAATAATTTTCTTGCACTATGAATTTGTAGTCTAATTGTATTTCTTATTTATTTTCACAATTTTAATTATTATTTTATGCTTTATCATAATTCTTTTTGTTGTTGTTTAATTTATTATAGGTAATTGTATTATATTATTATGTTCATATATAATGTAATTTGTTTTTTCTTTACCTTATTATTTAGAGCATGTTTTCATATAACAATACCAACATAAGTTTGCTACCTAATTATTACTATGATGTCGAATTATCATTTCTTAAAGTATACTTTGTATAAAAATGGTACGTAATGATAATGTTTTTTTTTTTTGGTAAATAAAAAAATTTCATTACCAAATGAAACAATACAAATCAGTAACTCATGCATATTGGACATCTCCAAACTATGCATTATCAGCTCTCCATTCTAACAGACTTCACTACGCATTTACCACTCTAGCTAAATAAATTGCATCTATTTAGGATAAAAAGTTCAAATTTGCTAGTACACAATTTAATTGTATGCTTGCTCTCCCTCTCATATGCACTTCTTGGACAACCTGTTTTGCCAGCATTGCTGGAGTTCTTGCTGTTTTCTGGAAAATCTTTGGTTTCTCTAGTACGTAATGATAATTATCAATGTGATAGTGAATTATCATATTTCTCTTTAAATATACATTATATATCTTAAACGATTCATTTTTTTATAAATTGTACTTAATATATAATATACACATAATAATTTACTCTAGGGAAAAGGGTCAAAAATGCCCTTAAGATATTGGAAATGGCTCAAAAATGCCCTTCTTCCATCTGTTGGATCAAAAATGCCCTACCATCCATCTATTTTGATAAAAAATGCCCTTAGAGTTAAATTTAAGTCTAAAATTACCCTTACCTTTAACAAAAGCTGATGTGGCAAATATATATTTTTTAAATTAAATAAGTGGAATTATTTTATTGGTCCACATATAATTAGACTCACTTTCATTTCCATTCATACCCATCAATCCAAACCCATTTCTAAAAGACCCAACTCTTTCTACCTTCATCTTCGTCTTCATCTTCCTTCTATAAAATTATTTGGAGGATTAATAAAATACTATCAAATTCTTTCTATATTCTTGGATCTTTGAAAAAAAGGTTATAAAAATTTCTATATATCATCACTCTCTGGGAAAAAACTTAATTTACCTACTAATTTTGTGGTAGTGAAGATAAGTGCAATTTAATTTGTACACCAAAACGTATCAAAAGAATGAATGATTTACTGAGATGGGAACAAAAAAATCCTTCAATCTCCCATGGAAGCAAGACACGATTCTACTTTTCATCGAATCGAGCCATGTTTATTACATTTCAAGAAAATTGAAGCCTCTAACAATAGAAAAGGAGTTCAATCTCCAATTAGCTCATGAAAGACTTCGAAAATTTCTGAAAAATGCTTGGAACATCATGTTCTTTTATTGATTGGTTTGATATTATTTTATTAATCATCCAAATAATTTTGCAGAAGAAAGATGAAGAAAGTGGGAGAAATGGGTTTGGGTTTGGTGTTATTGGGTATGAATGATTGTGATTGAAAGTGAGTCTAATTATATGTGGATCAATAAAATAATTCCACATATTTAATTAAAAAATATATATTTGCCACATCAACTTCTGTTAAAGGTAAGAGTAATATTAGACTTAAATTTAATTCTAAGGGTATTTTTGATCTAAATAGGTGGATGAAAGGACATTTTTAAGCCATTTCCAATATCTTAAGGCATTTTTGACCCTTTTCCCTTTATTCTATTTATATACATTTATTATTAATTAACGCGGAGCAAATACACTTAACTACTACTCTAATAAAAGGTTAAGCGCGCTAAGTAAAGAAAGAAACAAACTCCCGCGCAAACTTACACGTATAAATAGCTTAGGGTTTGAGGGGAAACAAGGATCACCGCTTCCTTCGCCTAGGGTTTACCAACCGCGAAGCTAGAACAATGGCATTTTGGGGTAAAATTTTATCAACTGTTTTCTAAAGCTTTTTTGATCGATCATCACTAGATCGTTTACTTCTTTTTTGGTTTTATAGGTATTGAAGTGAAAGCTGGTAAGCCAGTTACTCATTCGTCCAATAATGAGAGAGGAAGGCTACGAATTTCTCAGGTGATTTATAGATGAATGGGATCTTCTTCAATTCCCAATATTTTAGATCAATTAGTGATTGGTGTGTAAATGCCAATCATGTTTAAGCACAGTGAATTAGAAATCTATGTTGTATAGGGTTTAAAGTTGAAACTACTATAATCTCAAGTTTATGTACACTCTATCCAGATTCATATGAAAATGTTTCCTTGTTGGGACTTCAAATTGTTTGGCATTAAGGCTGATGATGATAGGAATGCACTTAATGCAAGCTGATCTTGGGAATATGGAGATACAACAAGATGAGTGTTTGAAATATCAAACCTACAGGAAGTCTTCTTGTCTGGCTGAAGTATACTTACTACGAAAGAGTAAAGTAACTTGGTTAAAATTAGGCGATGACAATACCAAGTACTCTCATTTTGTGATCAAACATAGAAAGCTCCATCTTTCTACAACACAACTTGGGGATGACCGAGGTGACTGGAAGAATGACCCTGAATTAGTTGCACAGGTGTGTGTAGATTATTATACTGACTTGCTAGGAAAAGCAGCTCCAACAAGGTTAAAGTCTTTCCTAGCTGTATTCAGAATGATACTCTTCTAACTATTGATCATCTGGTTGATTTAGTTAAGCCATTTACTGGACAGGAGGTGAAGTCTGCTATCTTTAAAATTAATAGTAATAAGGGCCCTGGGCCCGATGGTTATGGTAGTTGCTTTTCCAAAGCAACATGGGATATTGTTGGAAGGGACATCACTGAGGCAGTCATGGACTATTTTCCGAAAAGGTAACTGTTAAAACATTTTAACTCCACCATGCACTTATCCCTAAAGTTGATAATCCAGAACATAGTCAATCTAGACCAATCTCTTGTATAAATGCATCTCCTAAATGATTTGTACAAGATTAAAAACTGTTGTAAATCATTTGGTGGCTGAGAACCAAGCAATATTTATGCAAGGGAGATCAATGATCCAAAATGTTTTGGTTTGTCATGATCTACTTAGGCACTACAAGAGGAAGACTTCACCTAGGTGCCTACTGAAAATTGACTTAAAGAAGGCATATGACATGGTGAGTTGGGAATTTATGGAGAAAGCAATGAAAGGCTTTGGATTTCCTGGGAAATTTATTAAGCTAGTGATGACTTGTGTGACCCCAATAAAATTCTCTGTCAGGGTAAATGGGGAAAGCCATGAGTTCTTTGAAGGGAGAAGAGGACTTAGGCAAGGTGATCCTGCCTCACCACTGTTGTTTTTCTTGGTGATGAATTACCTTACCAGGATTCTAAAAACAATGAGCATGTTGCTTAAGTTAAGTTCCGCCAAATGTGTAAGGCCGTACAGTTGACTCATCTTATATTTGCTGATGATCTTATGCTATTTCATAAAGAGACAGTTGACTCAGTAGATAGGATCATGGAAGCACTAACAGATTTCAGTGATGTTACTGGGTTGGTTGCTAGTATAGACAAATCAAGAATCTTTTATGGGTAGAGTAACTTATGAACTTAAAATCCAAATCATTGCTTAGACACAATTTTCTATTGAAGCATTCCCCATATGATATCTTGGATTTCCCTCTCATCTAAGAAATAGAGTAAAATGGAATGCCAACAACTAGTAGACAAAATTACCAACTGAATCAAACTGACATACTCCAAACAGTTATCCTCTGCAGGCACACTTCAGACTAGAAATAAGTTACCAGTTTCAAAAAAAAAAAAAACTTCAGACTAGAAATGTTGCTTTTTTTTCCATTCATAATTTTGGGGAGTAGTATTTACTTTGCTCCAAAGCATATTGAAAGAAGTGGATAGGAGGTGTAGGGAATACTTGTGGGGAAGCTCTAAAAACAAAAGGAAGATCTCCTTGGTTTCATGGGAAAAAGTTTGTTTTACAAAGAAGTTAGGGGGGCTAAATATCAAGGGATGCAGAACTTGGAATATTGCTTCTGTTGGTAGATTGTTGTGACAGCTTATTGAAAAGAAAAACTCACTGTGGGTCAAGTGGGTCCATGGTGTATATATGAAATCTACTGAAACTCTGAAAGCATATGGGATTACAAGACTCCTCCAAATAGTAATTGGTATTGGAGGGAGATGAACTCTTTGAAAGAAAGGATGAAAAGATGGTATGTGCAGGGGAAGTATGGTCTGACTCCTAGAGGTGAGTATTCCATTACTTGTATGAGGAGCTGTGATACTAGAAGCTGTATGAGGAGCTATGATTTACCATGCATGTAGAGTTAGGAAATGGAAGATGTTCCAAGGAAAGCATGTACAGCCGGATGAAGTAATTGCACATATAAAGAGAAATAGACGTACTGGGTGATTCCAAGAAAGCAATTAGATCTAGAGGCTTTATAGATTGGAAATGTAACTAGTTGCTGTTTTTTGTTTGCTTAAGACCTACTTTTCACCATCCTTCCTAGGTTGCCGTGGAATTAGGTGCTCTTTAGGTTGTGATTTGTGGTTGTTTGTTGATGGTAATCTTTCACATTGTTAACCAAAAAAAAAAACAATAAATTGTTTGGCATCATTCAATTGCTGTACAAGCTAAACTTGATGAAATGTTTTCCCTATCAAACTAAGTTTTCAACAGTTTGCTAATCCTTTATTCCACTAAAGTCAATTTAATGCTAATTTTAACTTTCTGGTTAGTCAAGTACTGTCATATAGAATGAAATGGAGTGACCGTGTGAGTAGTTTCAATTTCAGGTAACAAAGCAAAAAGATGTAAGAAAGGGAAAAAGCAAGATTAAGTTTTCATTTGAGTTGAATTCTATTTGTGATGCATATTCATTTCTTATTAAGGATAGCCGGGAGATTAACCACTTTAGCTCCTTGTTCTGCATGTTGTGTCCTTTTAGGCAACATTGGGAATTGGCAATGCTGAAACTAAAAGTTTGGTACAGTGTAATGTGGGGAACAAGAGTCCTGTTTTCCTCTGTGCTTTGTTACCTAACAAGACAGAGTCATGCCATTTGGATTTAGAGTTTGAGGAGGCAGAAGATGTGGTTTTTTCTGTTCTCGGTCCTAGAACTGTTTATCTGACTGGTTACTATGTGGGAAATAGTCGGCGAGCAAATGTAAACAGTGATACAGAGTCATATGGAGAGGATATTGCAGACACAGAAACAGGGGAATCCTGCCATGACAGTGATGATGACAAGTATGATGATAGCTTTATCAACGATGCTGAACCAGAAATATCACCACCTTCACCTGCTTCAAGCAGCGGAGGTATCTTTCTAACTCCATGTGATCATGCAAGGTTGAAGCTATCAATTGTCTCTTAAATTTGATTATGAGTTCTGCACCTATCCTTTTCTCCTGCTTATCTCCGTGAGTGTGGGTTATGATAGTCCAGTGGGATATCTCCTTCATTTAGACAAACTAAGCTTACGTTTGTACATGCAATTCCATATCCCAAATTCTCCAAAAAGCATGATTTGACATTCCAAATCATGATTCCAATTTTTTATAAATGTAAAAATTTGACCCATAAGTTTATATTTTGTAAAATAAATCCTTCATTTTAAATTTTGCAAAAAAAGTCTCATGCTTGATGCGAATTGATTGTCCGTACCATGTGAAAGGGTTATATTAAAAAATAACTAGTTACTACTATTGTTGACTAGTAGATCTATATAAAATTATGTGTATTTGGAAGTTTGTAATTACAAGAATTTATTTTTAAAAGAAACATGGAGATATGCAATTCATCAATGCGGTGCCTTAGGATATTCCGATATCTTGTTTTTGAACTTTGGTTGGCTTATTTGGTAAGTATTTACAAGAAATTTTGATGATTTTCACAACTTGTGGGACTTTCATATTTATGAGAAAAAATACAACTTAAGAAATCCAAATTGCATGTCCAAACAAAATTTCAAGTTCATATCAATTTGATGTATATCATGTTTTCATATTGCATGTCCAAACGGACCCTAAAAGAGGGATTGGGGGGCAGTCGACAGACTGCTAATCCCCTCTCTCTGCCTCCCTCCATATCAGCGTGATCTGGTAGTATATTGATACAAATGATCCAGCTGGTGTGCTGCTCCTGTGTAAGGAGCAAGATATTGGAATGTAGCAGGGGAATCCGCCGTTTCGGCTGCCACAATAGTGTATTCCATCGCTCCTATTATTTTTCTGATAATGGTCCACTAGGTACCCACATCTCCTACTAGTATAGGAACTAGGTAGTTTTGTCTACCAAGATTAGGAAGATTAATAATAATTCCCTAGCTTTCTTTACCCCTATTTGGATTTAAACTCTGGTTTCCTTCATCGATAGTTAGGCCGCACCCTTGAATGCTAGTGTCTCTTATCTTTATACATCCTGCATTTCTATTCTTCTGATTGACTTTTTGGCGTTTTCAGTTCAAGAAGATGATGAGAATGTGTCCGACAATAAGCTTAACAACAACAATGGCGGCCATAAAAGGCTTAGGAAGAAGTACCAAGTAAGTGAGTCCGAAAATGAGGATATATTGCAGGAAAGCGATGATGAAGATAGTTGTCTCTTATCTGCTCTTAAGAAGAAAACAGACGTGAAGGCTGTAGCATCAGAAGATAATCAAAAGATTGACATTCCTCATAGGACAGAAAATGGTGGCACAGTGGAATCTAAAAAAGCCAAGTAAGTTGCACAGAGGCAACTACTGATTTCTGTGATTGCAGTAACTTTTTGGTCTTGGACGTGGGCCATTATAAGCTTTATAAGGAACTAAGGTATCTAGTATGATAGGATCTTCTCCTTTGAAAACCACCTTTTCTCAGATCTGGATTGTTTCATGAACCCCATGAAGCCTTGCTGAAAGTTTTCAATGTATAATTGGTCTATTATCCATCCTAGGTACCCGATCTTACCAAAGGAAATTTTACATGGAATCATTTGATATTTTCTCTTAGCTTTGAGTGTTACCTTGAAGAATATTTTAAACTATTCTTTTCTTATATCCATTGTTAGCATGTAGAACTGTTGCCAGTTCATGATTGTTTACAAAAGTAAGCTAACAATTAAGATGAATAGCATCTGGCAGGTCAGCCTTGAGTAATCCTGAAAAGGAAAAATGACTAGAAGCTATTCCTTCTAAGTGCATGCTATCCTCTGTTTTGTGGGCATGCATTCATGTGGAATGTTCTTCTCCTTTATTTTGTCCATTTAAGAGAACATTGCTTGCCTCTAGCACACGGTCTTATCTTCTTCCTGCTTATTTTGCTCCGTCTTATTGAACACAGACATGAAAACAGCATTAACTCAAAGAAGAAGAGGAAACAGCCTGAGGGCAATGGTGGTAAACTTCTTGAAGCAAATACCAGCAGTGATAGGAAGGACTACAAAGAGGATAAAACAAATTTGGTGGATGTCGGGTTGGCAATGACAATTGATATGTAAGATGTTGCTTTATTTTTGAATGAAGTTGTTCTGTTTTTGTTCTTTCGCATGTTCAGATTGCTAGTTTATCCACCAAATATGTACTGATCAAGTTTCTCTTAAGTTTTTTCTTACACCTCATTACCCTTCTAATTTTTTTCAAGCTATATGCTCTGGCAGGAAAGATGGCCAATCTGATACTCTGGAGCCCCTTGCGGAAAATGATTCTAATCATGTTCCAAAATCGAAGAAAAGAAAGCATTCTGTGGAAGCGAAATCTGTCGAAAACCATGATACAGACTGTGCTGTCATTCTTAAAGAGGATCAACTGAAACAAGATCCTCTAAAAGCTGGTCACCTGGGTGAGGATCCAATTGCAATTGCAATAGATGAAGAAGATCAAAAACTGACCATCAATAAGTGAGTTTTTAATGTTTAATTAGCTGCGCTGTTTTCTTGAAAACTGCACCAAATCTCAATGCTGCCTACTGCCTAAAAAGGGGACCCTACCTTTATCAAAACTCTTTCTTTTGTCGAGGGTAAATAGGTTGGGAAAAACTAAATCTGCTATGAACTACTCCTTCCATTCATTTTACTTGCCCATTTTGGACTTGTACGCCCTTAAGAAACAATGATTATATGAGTAGTTTACCACAATACTCATATTAATTGATGTGTTGTCTTAGGTCTTGGGAAATTATTTTGGGGGAATAAGTAATTAATGTTGAGGGTAAAATAGGAAAAGATAAAATTGTCTTTTCGTGATACGTTGAAACTGGCAAGTAAAAGTGAATCTATTTTTGGAATAGTGGACGAGCAAGGTGAACGGAGGGAGTACTAGATATATGTCATTATTGCCAATTCTGATGTACATACTCTGATATCATGCACTTGCCTTATACCTGCATTCTCTAGGCAAGATTGCATGCCAACGCCTCCTTCTAGAAATTGTTTTAGGGACTATATTTGGTTATAACATTTTGACCATCCATGCATGCAGTAGTAGTGTAGATGGAAAATCTGACTCTGTGGCTGATGGGCACCAATCGGATAAGAAACTTAAAAAGAAGAAGAAAAAGAAGACGAAATCTCAGGATGACTGTTTGGTAAACAAGGATCTTCCTGTTCTGCAAGAGAATGAAATGAATAGACAATCCGTGGATGTTGAGGACAAGAGTCTGAAGGTCAAGTCTACTGTAATAAAGACCTTGTCTAATGGGTTGACCATTGAAGAGCTCGCTGTGGGTGAACCTGGTGGAAAATTGGCAGCTCCAGGAAAGAAGGTAATTTAGTTGAGAATTTATGGATATCTCGAACTATGAATTTAGGCGACTTAGGAAAAATAGAGTCTCAACTTTTTCTGCTGTTCGAACTGTTGCACAGATCAAAGTTCATTACACCGGCAAGCTAAAGGAGAATGGGCAGATATTTTACACAAATATGGGAAAATCTCCATATAAATTTCGTCTAGGTATTCACAGGACTCTTGGAAGAATTTATTTTGTTTTGATGGACTTTTGTTAAACTGAGTTTTCCTTTTTATTGTTTGAAGGTGATAAAGACGTCATAGAGGGGTGGAACCTTGGTCTTGCTGGTAAGGATGGGGATGAGTAGATTTGATATGTCCTTAATTCTTTTCTTCAATAGCTGCAGCTGCTAATATAATATTGTGTCTTCCATAACAGGCATGCGTGTGGGTGATAAAAGAAGGCTCACAGTCCCACCATCAATAGGGTATGCTGCATATTTACTTTCTGAATTTATTTGAAGACACGAGATCCCTCTCCCTGCTTCCCCTCAATCCTTTTCTTTATTACTGTCCCAATATAAGTTCCTCCCTCCAGAATCTTTACTCTGCTACTGGGTGCGCATGCTGATGCACATGCAACTTCCTTTTCTAACTTTGATTAATTCTTGCTATTCCTGTTTTTGCAGCTACGGGAGTGAGGGAGCTGGGGAGAACATCCCACCAAACTCATGGTTGGTGTTTGATATTGAATTGATTGGAGTCCGTGGATAATTCAGCTTAGCTTATCATTCCTGGAGGGAAAGTCATATATGCAGAACTTATCTTTTCCTCTTGAAATTTGAGACTTGAACTGTTTATTGATATTGGCGCTGAGGCAGGATTTGGACAGAGATAGAAACTACAGGCACTTTCTTCATTACCAGGATGGATTGGCTAATACTAATAAGGCAGAACTTTTCATAATTTTGTGTAGTATTCTGTTAGCCTGTGAAAGAAAAGGAAAATGGGACAAGCCAGCCCCAACCTTTCCAGGTGGGGATTTTTGCATACCTGGCTATGTTGATGATTCTCTAATAGAAAATATATGGTGAAAGGATTTTTGCATACCTAGAGATTGTATGCATTGAAGGATAAGACATAATCTCCGTAAGATATTTCATCTGATTTATAGTGTTCAATTTCCAGTATAAAATCTTGCTTAGTATGTTTAGCATTAAGAAGAATGATTTTTCTTTCGTATTTTAAGTGGTTGGTAAGTAAGAAAATATTCCCCCAAAAGTCCTTGCATAGGAAATACAATGGGTTGTGGGGACGGGGCTAATTATTGAACTTATTTTTCTTAGAGAATATTTTTCAAAAATTTGATGTAACTTAATTGGAAAATATTTTCCTCCAAGACACTTCCCGTATAATAGTCCATGTATTATTATTATTATTAATTACCCAACGACTTTTGCGTTATTACAGTTATTGTTAATCCTTTAACAATCTCGGCACTATAATCTCAAATGTCATTAACTAGATTATAAATCAAAAGATCCCTTATTGCTAAGACCAACAGTTTGATTTGTACAACGGGAGACATAGTATTACATAGTTCCTTTTTGTTATTTATGTTTCACACAATCAGAAGAATAATGCTTTATGCCAGTTGAGAGGAATTTCTGGTTGAAATAAGCTTCAATTGCTGCAAATATGCTCATTGCCAGCTGTTTAGGAGCGAACAAAAGAAGTGAAAAATAGTACTGGGCAACACTTTACTACATAAGTTATACCTTCTTAATACCTACCACCCTGCTAGCAACAGGCATGGACATAGACAGAGACATCTATAGAATACGTTTAGACACGACAAAAATAAGCAAATAAAAGAAAGGCCTTTGAACAACCAAACAAACAACTTGAGGATGGAGTAACAAAATGAAGCTGATTGAGGTCTAAGATTCAATCTTCAACAGAAACCTCAAAAATAAGATCTCTTTTAGTTTACACTGTCATTCTTGCTGAAAATGCTGATTGCCTGTACATCATACAATATGCATCTCTAGGTTTCCTTTTCTACTTCCCACCCAGGTATATACTCATAATATCATCCTCTGCTTTAGCCTCTGATTTCATATTTTGTGAGTCAAGTTCAGGCTTGACCATAAAGCTTCTAGCCTCGTGTTCTGGAATTTCACTGATAAATACAAAGTTACCAAATAAAGAAATCAGCATCAAGGAAAGAAAACAAGGAAGAAGCAAGGACAGAGCAATATAAGCAGTTCAATATATTAAGGAAATTAGAAATATGACCAGACCTGTCTGGAGCTTCTGCCTTGGTTATCAAAGTGAATTCATGAGATGTGAGATATAGACAGAAACTTCTCAGGTCTTTTTCTTGGCAAAATTTAGACAGGTGGCACAGGAAATCATTGAACTGCTTTGGTTCCTATGCAGGTAAAATTGATGTTGCTATGTTAGTTTGTTTGGGCGTGTGCCACAGACATTTGATATTTAACTATAGCACAAAGAGAGAAAACCAGATAACATACCTGCTCAAGGATGCAACCTTTGCGTAGAGCCACTAAACATTGCAATGCTTTATGAAATGTATCTCCTTCACAAGAATTCTCCACAAGATCAAAGATCTTATTTTTCATACCCTGAATGGCCTTACTAATCCATTTTGGATTATCTCTTCGAGACATCATCTCCTCAAAGTCTTTGACAGGATTAACGTCTCCAACTTTCTCAACTTCTGTTTTGGCTGAGTATTCCATTGAGTCTATAGCTTTGACATCAGCATCTTTGTCGAACTCTTCTCTTTCCTCATCTGATCCTGAAGGTCTCTCTTTTATTCTTCTTGCTGATTTTTTCAGCTGTGCATTAATTATATAATAATTGGTAAGGCAGAAGCCACCATAGTCGGACTATTCTAGAAAAGTCCAATTTGAATAAAGGGATGATTATTGAAAGTTACCTTTGGATTATCTTTTAGTTCAAAAGACCTACAGAGTTCCTCTATGATAGACTTGTTTCGAGAAACAAGCTCAACATCAGGTTCTGTTATCTTTCTGAGGGTTTCATCAAGTGGAGGAACAGCAGCATCTGGATGCTTTGACTTCAGGTTAAGATAGCGGTAGTAACGCTGGATATTTGTACAATACTAATTGATTAGAAACTGATAGTGCAAAAGGCAATTATGGAGCAAAATTAGGATTCTTAAGTTATGATTTTTTTTATTTCATATTATTACTCAGAGAGTTCATAGATAAGCAGCACTGTTTATAATCTTAAAACCCAAATCTCCAAAGGTTTCTATCACCAGCATCGTGTTACGCACATTATTAAGCTGAAGTACCACCTAGGTCCCATTATCAACATATATTTAATATGAAATGATTAATCAAATCAAGTTATCCACCTAAGCGGTGAAAAGGCTGTCAATACCAACTTAACAACAATTACAACTCAGCAACAATGTCAACAAGCATCATAACAACTTACTTTTAACCAAATTCGGCGACAGAAAGAAAGTTTGAAATGTTAATGCATCACTTTGCGACGATTACCATGACCAACTGGCAAGAAAATATCCTAAATTCAGGCAGCTCTTTACAAAATTAGTTTAATTATGTTCCCAATGAGTGATCTAAGTGCAAAGGTAAATGTAGTTTCACACTTATATTTCAACAATATTCTGCATGACGCCATACCTCTAGAACAGGATTAGGTGTAAAGTCAGGTGGTAACACTTCCTGTTTTCCAGGTGGTGCAAGATCCAACATCTGAACCAATTTATCTGCTGCGTCTTGTTGCTTTTCATTTGGCTGCATTGATGAAGGCAGATTGCTGAAAGAAGGAAACTGAAACTCCCGAACATCCTCAGCAAAGGGAAGAATATTGAAGTAAAATGAATCAGGCTGCAAGCAGTGGTCAATGAGAATGTCAACAATCTAAGAGTGGAATATACACTAAAAAGAGAAAACAGAATAATCAAGAGGTGAAAATTTAAACCATACTTACAGTATTATCCTTGTCAGAGACATTTGGTGTAAGGACCCCAACAACAACATTACCCTGTCCTTGCCTCCATACACATCGGACAATTGCTACTTTGTTCATTTCCTTCATTGCCCTTGCCAAAGCAGAAAGTGCAAGGATGGCTTTTTTGTTGCCAGGTTCGGCTATGAAGATATTTACATCTTTCAGGTAGTAATGCCTGAGTAAGTAGAATATGACTATGAAGATTGGAAAGATAAACGGCACAAGACATTCCCACCTATCCAAATATTAACCTGAAAAAACTGTGTAGTATTCAAGAAACTAAAATTATACCGCATTACGTTTGAAGCATCTGTGAATCCTAGTAGCTTCACACTTTTCTCTGGTTTGAACTTTACAGCCTCCAACTCAGCAGAGGATATAGGAACTACTTGAGGTCCATACTGAAAACCTTTAATCCTCTGTTCTGGTGGCACAACTTTATTAGGGTCTTCTATGCTTTTATATTCGTAGTCAACCTTGATTTCATGAGTAGCAAATTTATCAGTGGAAGGAGCCTTATCGGAGTACTTTTTCAGGGTAGGAAACTTCTCTTCAGATGTTTTCTTGTAAACCCATACCTAATAAAAAGCAATTATTAGTTCCTTTTTTCTTCTGAGAAAGATAAGGTTAAAAGAATTTTTATTAGTAACTAAACATCCACATCAAACTGTCTCCAAAATAGAATAGGAAGGGAAAGAAAAGGGAAATGAAACGTGCACATATGATTAGCAAACTAGGGACCAAAAAGGATATACATCAGGTGTATACTTTTAGTTTCCCCAGCTTGTTTAGGATTGAAGCATAGTTGTCGTCGTTGCATACCTCTAAAGTTACCATCTTACTCGTTTTCTAGACTACTGTAAAATCCCTACAATCCCCATAGATTGAAATCAGATACAACAGTTTCTAGATGAGAGTAAACTATCCAATCTGATTATCACAATATCTGCTGATTGTGTAAATATGAAATTCCGGGAGGATAGTTTTATTGACCCTAGTATTGATGGTACTGGATATTTCCCTCTTATATAAATCTGTCTCCAAATCAGCCAAGCTAGTAGCTGCCTGACACCATGATAAAATACTACCCTCATGATTAGACCATGTCCCTGAGATCTGATAAAAAAAATATGATAAACTCCTGAAAAAAGTCACAAAGAGGTAATGCAAAAACATAATCAGTCAAGATTCTTTAGGAAGGAATGCATATGTTATCACTAAATGCTCACTTCACTTGGACATAATTCAATATATAGGGCAAAACCAAAGAAGAAGAAAAGAAAAAGGCTAAGAAAAGCTATTTCATTAACAGAAGAAAAAGGTAAAGAATCAAAATTGAAAAGAATTGAGTAAATCAGCATAAAATTCTTAATTCTCACCTTGATCTTCAATTGGGCACTAATTTCAAAATCACCTCGGTATATTGTGACTGGCGATATATTACGAGTTCTAAGTGCACCTAATAAAGAAGTTGGACTTTCCACATATACTACTTTTGAGGAAGATTTATTCGAGAATACTGACATTAAAAAATCATTTTCTTCCATAATTCTCCTATTTGTTTCCCAATCTTGTTTCATTCTGACAATTACACAGTCCATCTTCATGCCTTGTGCTGTCATCTGTGTAGCAATGGTGTTTACTTGATCTTCCTTTGTTCCTTCAAATGGATCTTTGATGAGAGAAAGAGCATTTGTAATAAGGCAAAGACGTTTCTTTGCCTTGTTGGTTTGTCCAAACTTCTTAATGAGCATGTCCATACCAACAACAATCGCATCAAGAACTAATACAGATAGTTAAAGAAACAAGAACTCAAGATCATCATGAGCACATAAGAATAGCATTGAGATTAGAAGTCAACAAAATCACATGCCACAACTACTGTTAAAAAGAGCCAGTGCACAGGCTACAAGTGTACAATAGAACTAAATCAGTGCAGAAACATATTCCACAGCCAAAAACACATCCTATGGAATGAGAAAAGCTATTATACCTCATACAGCCTACTCTATTCATGGAAATCCTCATTTGTAGCTCTAATAGATATTAACTTATAATGTTTTCTTTTGAAGCCTGATTTTGGTTACCACCAACACTTAAAGTTGTTGCACGAGCATGCATTTTAAGTGAATCATAATAGAGTGAGGCAGATGAATTAATATAGAGGAATAAGTATATTGAGGGAAGACAGAAAGTGACTCGAACAAGGATTGCATGCTTAACAACTGTACTAGTCTGAACTATCACAACCCAGTAATCATAGAGGATACAATCTCCAGGAACACTTCCTCGTGGAAGTTTTTGCAGAGCATCAACAAGATCTTCATCTACAACTTTGATATTTCGCAGAACTGTCACGTGTTCATATCCTCCTATTTCCTCTTTCAATTCATTCTTGGTATCTGGGAAAAAATACATATACAGGTCATCTGATAAAATTCCAACCCCAATGCTATGAAACAGAATTTTTTACCGCAACAAATTCCAGAAAGAGTCGGGTAATCATATGAAAATGATATGGACAGGCCAGTCCAATAAGAAAGGGGAACAAAGGACACCCAGTGTGTCTGGTATGACAAAAAAGGCTTTCATTGACGAAATAGGTTGATTAACTTGAACTTTGAAAAGTATTTTCTACCAAAAGTGCAAAAATGATTTCATTTGCTTGTGGATGAAAGTCATTTTCCTTTACTATTATCCAACTCTTAGTTTATGTCATTTCTTTCAACTAATACTTAGACATTGTTGTCAACTTTTAATACGCAAAAGTATCACCAAAACATTATGCTCATACTCTATTCAGTTAGGTTTGAAATAATTAGGTATCAGGTAGAAGTTAAAAAACAACCCTTCAATGAAGATAAATGTATTACAAAGGAGAAATATACCGAAAGAGACACATAAATTTAGCATTATTAGGTCAGTTAACCAACATCAAGCTGAAGATATGAGCAATTTTGTTATATAAAAGAGAGTAGAAAAATGTCAAGAGAATAACCTCATAAGATTCACTCTTAAAGAGGTAAACACAAAAGATGGCTAAACTTGTGTCACACAAATTCTCTTCCCAATATATATATATGAAAAATCAGGGTAAACCACTAACGTGCTCCCCCTTCGCCCGAATTTTATGAACTAGCTCCACCACAAAGGTTTCAACAAGTTGAATCTCAACCTCCTCCATAAAACCCCCAATCGGTTGAATCCTTCGACTTATACAGTGAAGATTTGTTCCCAATTATATCCAACCAAACACCAGAAAATAAATTATTTTTTAAAAAGTGACTTGTGGATAGAAAAACATTTTCCACTAATGTAGGAAAAATTTACTCCATATCAAATACATCAGCAGCCATTATGCAAAATACTTACCTGCAGTTCCAAACAAGACAAACCCCACTTCATCATATCTGCTGAAAACCAGCTACATACACCAAAAATAGGACAAATGTGACATTTTTCTTAACGAGTATGTCGGCAATTTAAAATTCCAAACAAAAATTGAAACCAGAAGAGACCCAAAGTGGCAACATGGTACCTTCTTCTGTATCAACAATGAGCAAACTTTTTCAATCTCAGGTAAAACTGAGTGCATGGAAGGACCCACATCAATTACCAACACTACCGCTTCCTGTTCACCAAAAAGAAAAAACTCTCAGTTGCAAACCCCAGAACTAATTTTAGTATCTAGTACCAAAAAATCTAATCTTTTTTCAAGAATCAAAAGGAAGTGATTCAGTGAAGCACAAATTGAGGAAATAAATAGTGGGTTTGGAAAAAAAACTGAAATTTACTACCTTATTACGGGCCATTAGAAGGGAAATGAACGTTCAGGGCTGTTTGGTTCTTCTTCTTCCCGCGCCCTTAAGTAGAATACTTCGCAGTTTCTCAAAACTTGCACTGGAATTTTCACATAGTGCTTCTCCAATTAAGTATTTGAAAATTCAAGAAAGGGGGAATTCACACGTTGGCTCCCCTTTTTCTTGTTAGTCTCTACTTTCCACATAAGTTATAAACTTATCATTTTGTATCCCTTTGATTACCCACTCTACTAAAACGTGAGACATCTAATTAAGGATAGAGCGATCCTAACATAAACTATGTTAGTTTACTAATCCCTTTATTTTACATAGTACTCTTCGTCTGGATTAGCTAGCATTTGAATATAAATTTTTTTAAAAAGATTTTTGTTAAGTTTGATTTGAAGTTAAAAATGTATTTGAACATAATTTTTTTTAAAATATAGTTTAATTTCTTAAAAATAATAACATGAAACATGATTTATATCATAAGTTTTTTTAAACTATTAAAAATAGGAAAAATTATATATAATAGCAAACTATTAATTCAAATTAATGCTATAAACATACTTTGATTTAGTTGCACCCTATAGCAAACTATTGCTATTTTCGCCACTCTCCCTGGTGGAATCTTGCTCGCCACTTTTGTTTGGTGGCAGTCTCACTCGCCTCTCTCGTTTTTATCAAAACACAAATGTATAAAATGCGTTTGTGTTTGTATAAAACGAGAAGAAATTGTATATATGCATATATTTTCGTTCCCCTCTCCCAGATCTCGCTCGCCTCTCTCGCTTATACAAACAGAAACGAAATGTATAAATTGCGCTTTTGTTTGTATAAAGCGAGAGAAAATTGTATATACACATGCAAATGCATATATCTTTGTCCTATACACTTATAATTATACAATACAAATATTTCTCTGCCTAGTTTCTTTGGCTTTCTCTCTTTCTCGTTTTATACATACACAGATTATACAATTGATCTTTTGTATACAATTTCTTTCTTTTGTATATGCATAGCGAATTATACAACTGCTTTCTTTGTATATGTATAGCGAATTATACATATATATGTTTGCTACGGAGCACAATTATGCAAACTTTACTATAACATACAAATATGAATTTTGTGTTTGCTATATGTGAAAGTTGCTCTTAAAAATATTCAACCATACCAAATGTACATACTTATTGATCTTAAATTCTTATGTATGCATAAACTTAATTTATATAGTTTGTTATTAGTCAATTCAAGTTTCTGAACACGTGCGTTGCATGTGTGTCTCAAGCAAGTAGTATGCACGATATAAGTTATATTAAAACCATAGTGTAATCAATAACGAAAAAAAAGTAAAAACTAAAATTGATGAACGTAGCACTCATCCAATTTGAATGACTTCTTCGTTGAGCGATAAATGATTAATTACTATCAGAACTACAAATTTGAATAAATATATCTAGTTAGATAAGTAAAATGTATAAAATGAGTTACATTTTAATGTTATTAGGTGCAAATATTTTGTTTATAAAGAAGTATTAGTATTAAATATTTGCACCTAATAACATTAAGTTTTAAATTTCGTGATATAATATTTGGATAATGAATTGTGATGCTCATACCAAATAGCAAAACAATGAATCTGAAATATTTAAACAAAAAACTTGATATGTATTTAAAATATTTAAAACTTCTTGTTAAAATTTACAAAACGCAAATAATATATGATTATTAATTAAGAATTTAAAACTAATTGTTATAATCTTAACAATTGTGCATGGAAACAAAAGCCCCCAAACAAATGAAATTCCAATACCTGTGAAATCAAAGTATTGTAATTCTAATTAACCAAATATGTCATGCATACACAAAAAGGATTAATGAGTTCTTTTCAAGTAATATTCAAGTCAAAGTTGAATATTGCAATGATGATAAACGGTTATAGCCAGTAATCAACATGAAGAGGAGCATCAATCAACGCGTTCAAATAACTCTATTTTTTTAGATGAAATAACTATTTTGTAGAGAGTATATTATCTTTGTATCTTAAAGAATTGTAATCAGATTATACTATGATCAACCTTCTAGAGAAATCAAGCCCTCCACGATCAAAGATTGTCGCTAGATCAGCTACCACAAAAAGGGTGTAATACTGATAGTTGAAAGGGAGGAGAGATGGTGATTTTGACCATAATTTCTCGAAAGATTATATTATAATTGATAATTCAAGAGTAGTAAAAATTGAATATGACAGCTACTCTAATTTGACATCAACAATCTTACATACTTCTCATCTCTTCTTTTATGCAAACTATTAGAAGGCATAAAAAACAATCTTACATACTTCCCGTCTCTTCTTTTATGCAAACTATCAAAGGACATAAAAAGAAAAGGGAAAAAATGAAATCGAAGATAAAATGATTTGTATTCAATCTCAAAAGTTACAAAGAGCAGATGGGAAATTAGTGAACTCATTTAGCCTTTATATAATGTTTTTTCCTAGTCCTTTGAAATTTCCTTTCATTTATTTACTAATGAATTAATTTACTAATTAATATTCAATTCAACTTTTCAACTTCTTTCTACTTACTGTAGCAATGAAAGGTTGGCCATTGGTTAACGTAACAATTCAATAATCGAACCACCAACGTTTCATATAAAGTTATGGTTATTATAATTATTAAATGCAAACATTTTTTTTTTATTGTATGAAATGTGCGTATTTATATTTTTATATTATAAACTTTTTAAAATAATAGTTGCTTGAAGGTTAAAATGATATTTAACTTTTAATAGGCGATTTGCAATTCAATTTTTCATTTGGAAGGTTTCTACTTGATATAATATGATAATGATCAAAATTTTAATATAAAATGAATAAACTAAAAAATAAGCAGGGAAAGAAAGAAAGATGATTGTCCTCAATCCTTATTAAATCATTGAATTAAGTGTGACAATTAAAGTATTATTACTCCACTTCCAAAGCATCCGTTCAATTCATGTTATTGAAAACTAATTTAATTGATTTTTTTTAATGATGGTGTAAATAAAAATTATTTTATAAAAAAATAATTTAGTATAAGGGTAAAATGGTAAATCAACTTTGAAGACAAGAGCTTCCCACTTTTAATAATATATGATTCAAGACCTGACTCTCAATTAAACATAAGTAAAAAGAAAGATATGAAGGGCGGGGAGGGGTAAATATGGATTAGTAATAGGTCGTAAACAAATGAGTTTCTTTCTTATATATAAAATGCGAAAATTTGGAGTAAGTTTTGAAATGTTAAAATAATTTTAACGGTCATATTTTGAGTAAAAAGCAAAAGTCGGGAGATTTTAGGATTTGAATATTTAATTTAATTGACTATGAATTTTTTTTTTAAAAAATAATATTGATATAGCTATGAAAATTTATCAACTAAAAGTAAAATAAAAAGATTAAATTAAATTATTTTTCAAAGTATTTTCTAAAATGGGATTTTCTAAAAAGTATTTTCATTCAAGGTCATAACTAGAGACAATAGAAATTGTGATATTTTTCTTTTTCCTAGGAAATCTGCCACCTTTTATTTGAATTAAGTTTCAGACACTTGGGTCTACCTTTGCCCAAAAAAAAAACATGTCTTAATAAAAAGAAAAAAAAAGTCATTTCATACTCCTTCCGTTCACATTTAATTATTATGTTATACTTTTTAAAAATCAATTTGATTAGTTTTCAAAGTTAAATTATATTATATTAATTTAATATTTTAAATAAAAAAAATTAAATATTCAAAAATTATACAAAAAGTATTATAAATTGTAATTTTTAAATATTAATATAATAAAAAAATACATCATAAAATATTGATAGTTTGACTCTACAAAAGAAACCATGATAATTAAAAAGTGAACGAAAGTAGTACAATGAAATTTTTAAGAAAACGAGGTGTCCATGTGATAATTAAAAAAAAAACAAGATGCTTACTTGTCATTATGGGAAACTAAAGGAATATCCACAAACTTTTCTTCTATTAAAACATTTGCAAATGCTCTAAAAGAGGTACCATTTTTCATTTTATCTAAGGATTCAAGAAAAGGGAAAAGCAAAAACCAAGAAGAAATAAAGCAGCTCTAATTCTTCCTTTCTCAGTAATGGCATCATTAAGTAGCCACCATTTTTACCCTAACAAGTTCACAAGTAGAGTATATACTAGTAATAAATCTTCTTTCTCCCATTTCATTGTTTCTTGTAAGGAGCAGCAGCAGGATGAAAACACCAAACAAGTGGGTCGCAGGTATTCCCTTCCAACCCCTCTCATCAAAATGTTTCCTTTTGATGTGCATCATACTAAATCTACCTCATTGGTATTTATGTAGGGAAATAATACTAAGAAGCAGTGAAATTGCACTTCTTGGAGCCCTCTTCAACTTCAGGCATGTATTCATTCTCCTTCCAGCATTTTTTCACATTCAAATATCTATGTTTGGTTTTGATTACGTAATCTTTTAGCAACAAATCTAGTAACCCCTTTTCCAAGATTTAACAATTGTTGCTATAGTCAAGCTACTGATTAAAATTTGAGGAATTTCTTTTGTTGATTTGAGTAATTTGTATAGAGATGGATTTCTGATCTGTGTGGCATTAGTTTCATGTTTGCTCGTAGATTTTGAAGTTAGAAACTTGAAAATTTGAGTTCTTGCAATTGTGTTTTACTCGAAATTTTTTTGAAGTTCTATGATGGGAAGTACCAAAACCCCCAAAATTGGCTATTTGAATATTAGATTTTGTCAAATTTCATGGTGAAAAAAATATTTGAGGATAACTTTTCAAAATCTATGGCCGAACGCTAGCTTAGAAAAAGGTGATTTGAGTAGAAAAGATTGAATCTTGTTTTTGTGATGCAGTGGTAAAAAGCCAAATTACTTGGGAGTTCAAAAGAATCCACTTGGTTTAGCTCTTTGTCCAGCCACTAACAATTGTGTTTCTACTTCTGAGAACATCAGTGATGCTACTCATTATGCACCTCCTTGGTAACTTTTCTTTTTCTTTTCCTTTTACCTCTGTAATCTGTATGTTTTATGTTTGGTCTCTATCTCTATCTTTGATAAAAAGTGCAGATACAAAGAAAAGTCGTCCACTTTCTATGTGGTGATGAGATGATGCTTCACGTTTAGTCTAGAACAGCAGTATTTATGTGCACATGGAAATTGTGCACATTAATATGATAGCTACTAGTTGACATATGAATCACAAAAGCCTCCTTTTTTTGACCATTTCTCTTTGACTAGAATCACTACGGGTGATCTTGTGTGTAAATTAATATGTGGGCGTGGCATGGCATGGTCCTAGGTAAGATGCACTCCATCTAGACTATCAAAAACTTACATGATGTTACAGATAATTTTCAAGATGAAATGGATGTGTTAGATTCTTTCTATCCAAGAATCAGTATGCTCTTGAATATAAGCAACTTTTTTTTTACAACGTGGTGTGAACTTCATTATAAGCATCTTGGTGGACTGTGCTTTTAGAATAGATCAATATGCTACCCCGACAAGGTCTTACTATTTTCGTCAATGACAGTAAGGAAAGGAATATGATAAAATTGAAGGTTAAAAGATTAGCCTTTATCAATGGGGATACTGTACAGAGATGGTAAAATTTTGGTGCTTTGATTCTCAGGAACTATAACCCTGAAGGGAAACGTGGTAACGTCAGCAGAGAAAAGGCAATGGAGGAGTTACTTCAAGTGGTAAATAGTCTTAAAACCTGTTTCTCATCATAACAAATAGTTGAACATTATATTTCACATACCAACCTATTGATCTGCATCATTTTGAAGCTAAAATCAACAAAACCAGACAAGTCCTCTCCAAGAATAATGGAGAAGAAAGACGATTATGTGCGTGTGGAATATGAAAGTCCTATCTTGGGGGTAAGTCCTCAAAGTTCTAATTGCTCAGTTACGCACACATCATTTTCCTCAGCCACTAATGAATAAGTACATGGTACTACAGTTGGTAGATGATGTCGAGTTCTGGTTCCCTCCAGGCAAGAAATCAATTGTACAGTATAGAGCAGCATCTCGCATGGGGAATTATGACTTTGATGCTAATAGAAAGCGAATCAAGGTATGACTATACATACTATTTGCTTTTCTTGTTCTTTCCAATCTCGTTTAAGTCAATGGCTAATCCGGTCATATAAAACAGGTGCTGAGATTGCAACTAGAGAAGAAGGGATGGGCATCAGAGGACACCGTCTGAACGGCATGATCTTCACAAAGGACAACTTATTCTGTACTTAGCATGATGAATAAAATCATCTACTGAATACAGATTCTCATATATTGAGCTTCTTTAATTTGTAAAAGCTTAATAGAACAGATGAAATGACACCAATATTATTTCTGGGAAACATGTTAGCATTTGACACCAACTGGTTAATGGTGAAACAGTCCCACCAGTGCACCACAACCCACATTGGTAACTTGGTGTGGGTAGTGATTTACTTGGTTGTATGTCTTACTATTTTCATTTCATCAACAAACGATGCATCATCCCATTACTTAACTTCCCAGCACTCAAACACGAAATTAAGATTGATGGATGAGTTGAAAGTTATTAGGTTAATATTTCGCCTCTATTATATTCTAACAATCATCAGTTCAATAATTATACTTAAAAAAATGATAAATACTAACTGACAGTTTATTAAACATACAATTTAAATTTAAAGGGTTACTTAAGGGTACATATAGTGCTAATAAAAATAAAAATACGATTGTTTGGTACGTGTGATAAGGTGACATATAAAGTTAATTGATAAATTTTAACCCAAACTTATATTGGGATATTCCACCTTATCTCAATAACTATAATGTCAGCATAATTTAATCCGTGCATCAAACCATCCAATAATAATATTATTGTGACACGAGATATTTTTCTTAGAAATCAATCAAACATTTTATACTGTAAAAAAAAGTATTGTGGAATCAAGTGAAAGCCGGGAGAGAAGGGGGCCGGGCCATGGGCGATCTACTCTCATGGCTTCTTTCCTTCTTCCTTCTCGTTGCCGTTCTCGCCATAGTTCTCTACCAGGTTTATTCAATAAGTATCTCTTTGTATTTACCCTTTTATGTGAATAAATAAGTTTTCCCTTGTAAATCTTTTGGCTGTTGAAATTGGAAAATTTGAAGCTGTTAGAAAGGGAAGAGAAGTTGAACCAAATTAATTTTCACGTTACAACTTGAGGTGATGAAAGCATATCTGCAAACATGAAATTCCAAATTTAATTCAATCGACCCTAAATCTAATCCTAGAATTCAATGACAGTTACAGAGCACTAACACAATTGCCATAAGTGACTTCACCATGAAAAGAATTCTCAGTTTCCTATGAACAACCAGTCATTTCTGCTAGAAGTGTCATTGGTAACTGGACTGGAAACATAAATATCATACTGAATTTGCCTAATTTCACATAGAGCCCCTTAATGTAATTCACATTAAGACTTAATCAAACAATCCTCAGACTCTAATTTGTTGAAGAGAAATTAACATGAGAAGCTTAACAAACCATGTCAATCAAGAAACAGTTTAACTTGCTTGTTTGTTAACCCAAATTTTTTTCGTTTTAGTATTGTTAGCTCTTCTAGTCTTATTGTCTTTGTAATAATTGACCTGGAAATCCATGTCTAGTGTTGAGTCTACTGATCAAAGTTCCTAGGCACAATGTTGTTAACCTTGAATCATTAGCTGCTCACATTTTTCTACTCAATGTTCTCCTTTCTATTTATATTTTTAGGGTCAGTAAATATTGCATTTGGACTTATTTAACTGCAGGTCATGTGCTTGGCGGACCTTGAAAATGATTATGTCAACCCTTATGATTCTGCATCTGAGATTAACATACTCGTGATTCCGGAATTTGTTCTTCAGGGAGCACTATGCTTCCTACATCTTGTGATGGGACATTGGTTAATGTGTCTGGTCTGTCTCCCGTACTTATATTATGATGTCAAAGTGTAAGTCTTCTAATGAAGTATGTAGAACTGCTAACTCTTTCCTGCTGTTTGTTGTCCTTGGCATCGCAAAATGGTCTGACAATGGATGTTAACCTTTTGATTAGCTATACTGATCGTTGCCACTTGCTAGATGTAACTGAGATTTTCAACCAGCTACCACGGGAAAAGAAGATTCGGTTGTTTAAGCTTGGATACCTTGGGATACATCTTGCCATTTCTATAATCTGGTAAGGTGTCAATGATGAGTTATTCCTGTTTTTTTTTTTCTTCACTTTCGTACAAACTGTTCCACTTTTTTAGGTACTTGTTCTCCTAATTTTCCTTATCTGTTTGTCTAATGTTGTATGTGATTATAGTATGATCTGGAGCATTGTGGCGGAATGAAGAATGAGGAATTGCTGATCTCACCAAAGTCCTCTGTCTGCTGCATGGCATTTGCATAAGTAAAAAGATGGAGGGCATTCACTTGGTGCGTTCCTTCAACCTGTCTAACATGTTATCTTTCTCTTCGTATAACCAATATTGGCTCTCACAAGAGCTATTGCTCATCAAGTTTTCTTACTTTCTTTTAAATTTTATATTCTCGTTACTTCAACAAGTAGTATTTTGTTACTGTGAAAAAGATGGAGTATAGTTACCTCTTCAGACCAGATACACTTTCACTTTTTCACTCTCATTTACTCCTTATATCAGAATGTAATGGTGGCTCCACTTGTCCCTTCAACTACCTTCTTTTTTTTTCCTTTTTCGTGGTCTAAAGTTTCCAACTTTTGTTAACCATACTATATCCACATGAGAGTTGTTATTTAAATCATATAATGATGTTTTTTTGTGAAATATAGGTACTACTACAGATGCCTATTTTTTTTTTGAACTAATAATGGATGCGCCTTAAATTATGGTCTCAATTTTTGTACTTGTATTCTGCAAGTTTCAAGCTTTCATGTGTATCATTATGCAACAAGTGGTGGTCCTGGTGGGACACTTTAAATCTGTCTAAATCAAATGATTGATTATAATAAGTAATGTTTACTTGATCCCTTGAGCTACCTTTTCAATTGTGCATAGTTTCTGTGAGAATATATATTTATTGTTAAATTCCTGGACAGTTTGTTTTTTTATTTGACCATATATCTGCTCTAAATATACTATCTAAACGCGATCTGGTTTATAATTTTGTTCAAAATTGCACTTTGTCTCAGGCTCATTGATGAAAGGAATCTTGCTGATTGGATGGCCTAGAGAATTTAATCCAATTTAAGTAAAGGATTGGTTGTCCTCAACTAGGGAAAACATATTGACAGTTGACTATTAAGATACTACTGATGTTATTTATCTTTTTACCTTGTGATACTCTTTTTCTTTTTTCTCACAAGACTTCGACAAATAGAAAGAAATTACCAACTGACATTGTCCTTGAATCTTAAACAAGTTCAACATCAAGTCATATGAGTTTGATAAAACTTTGATGTAATATCAATTTGGCTTGATAATGTAAATCAGCTTAACCTTGAACTCGAGCTTTATGTTATATACTTGTTATACATATTTAGTAGCTCATACACATTTCCATTTAAGCATAATATTATTAGAACAATAATGGCTACAGAATTTGAGATACAAGTTTTTTCTGAAACTACCCAAAAGAGAGCAACAATTTGAGTGTAACTACAAACCTTCAACTTTTTGACCAAACGTGTTTAATGTTAAAGCACTCAAAAAGTTCCCTACAACAAAGATTCTGCAACTAAACCATAATCATTGATGCTCTTCAGATGAAACAACAGATTCTATCCTAACAAAAGTTATTGCCGATCAAACAAGTTATACTATTCAGGTACTGCGTATGAAGTGCTTCAGAATCTGGGAATGAATTCACGTAGAGGGATCAGATTACTCTCCTTGCAATGATATGTTAATATCTGTAGTAGACTTTCTTGAATCTTGAACAGATGGCATGGTGGTCCAGTGATTTGGTTGAATGGAAGAAGAAGTAACATTTTGAGTTCCAGCTCCGGGAACATTTACAGTGTGTGCATTGGAACTTCTAGGCTCCATATTAGAGCTATGGGGCGCAGCAGGAGAGAGCGTTCCATAAGCTATTGCTTTGGGTTCTGCTTTCTGTTTCTTTGGCTTGGCCTCTTGGTAATTGCTTGGTAGAAAACTTCCCACTACAACCTAGTATATATTGAAAGAGCAAAGAACTTAAAGAACAAAATTGAGCACTCTCAATCTCTATACTCCTGACTAACAGTAGAACATAAATAGGAAATTTTATTGTGCGAAAATGTCATGCCAAATATTAGAATTCATGCAATAGAAAATAGTTTTACCTGGACGGGACTAGCAGCTATTAGCAGTCCTGCAAGTGTACCTCCGACAACACGACCATCAGGACTTGCCAAAGAAATGCTCATTCCTCCGGTTCTGCTAGTAGTACGAGAACCCCCAAACTCTGTTGGAGTAAAGGATCCAGACAAAGAAAGGATTTCAAATCGACCCTACACGACAATATTGCACAAGGAATTCTGATCATTCATCAAATGTAATGGAGGACGCCAAAGCAGGAATGAGGCTTATCCTTTTTTCCCTAATGTAATGGACAGCTGCACCTGAATCCCCAACTAGTTGGAGTCAGATTTGAATTCGTTCAGCTCCATTTATGTACATTTTATTCAGCTACTCATTAATTTGTGTTACAAAAATTTAGAGACGATGAGATATTCTTGCAAAATTTTAATTTCTGTTTTGTTATCATTTCTTCGCCTATCTATTATGGACATTTCTCACAAAGGACATTTGTTGGAAAAGAAAAGAAAAATATGGACCCTGCCTTGTGAAATGCGCATCCTTCTCTAGTATGACAAGTTCTACTGAAATTGCTATACATCTCAGTTCATATCTTTAAGTTCGATCATTGACAAGGTTTGAAGAAAGGGTGGGCCATTAATAAGAAAGCTAATAACCACAATGATTTGATGCAAATCAGAGTCATTGAATGTTGAACAAACAAATGACCAACCTCATAAGTTAAAGTTCCCCCTGATGAATTTGGCTGGCGTAGAGTGACATTTGATATCAAACCAACAGCAGAAATAATGCAAATAGCTCGAGGTCCTTGCTGAGAAAATGAGATTATCTTCATGGTAACATCCTAAACAACCAACAAAAGAGTAAATACGTTTCTGATCTGAAGAAGTAACACAGAGTAATAAACCATAAAGATGAAGTTGGGTGGCATTAATAATTCCCAGTTAGAAATTCGCTAACTGGGAAATGAAAAGGATCACTCCTTTAAATTGAATTCCCAAAGAAATATGAATTTAAGTAACTATATTTGTAATTTAAAAGGATATAATTTTTTTTTAAATTGTGGAGTTATTTAGTGCATATGGAAATTTGCAATTTATATACAGCCAATTTTCCCCTCACACCAACAAAAACAACCCTATGTGCATATGACCTTATTCTTACATTTCATTTTTTTTATCAAGCTATTCTCAAATGGTATTTGCAACAATGTTATCATTAGAGATCTAATCCTACACATATACATCTCACAGACTGGGAGAAAGAGCTTCAAGAACCTTTTTCAAACATGGTTGACTGTATAGAATAGTTGCATGAACAACCATATCCAGTTTGAAAATTCACATCATCTGCAAGCACTTAAATTTTGCTAGTCATGTGTATGCAAATCACCGATCACACAGCTGAATACAAATGATAGTTACAGAAGCAGAACTGGTAAAGCCACTGTGCTGCTGGGACAATCAGTACATTACTCACTAATACAGTGAAATCTCTTAGACTAGAATACAAATACTAGTACTGTTCGCTGCTCAATATAAAGTTCTAAATACTTTTTACGAGTAAATAGTTAGTTTTAAGAGTAAACTATTGCCTTGTGCCCCCAGCTGTGATTTGTTAAAACACTGGAACTGTTGGTTGCTCAATTTAAATTGAGGCTAGAGGCCAGGCAATTCTTGAATTACTACTACATCCAAGTATCCTGGATCACTCTTTACTTTTGTCTAAACAAATTTACTTGATCCCTTTTTCCTTTACGCAGTGAACTCTTTGATAACCAAAAACTGACAAGACTTGTTCACATCATTTTAACCTTTGCAAATAGTTTTATTAACAATCAACCAGTATCCTTGTACAACCAAACATACCTCACCAGCTTCAACTGTGATCATGTGAGGCAAAAAGTTGCCACCTGTGGAACATGAAATCCATTCACCTACAAGATGAGATCTAGGTGATTAGTTGCAAAACTTGCATTGCTAACTGGAAGCCTATCACTAAAGGGAACGCAACCAATAAGGAAAAAAGATAATTATCGTCTTGACCAGGCAACTTAAGTTCTCCTGCCAAAATTCACACTTGTTTACATGCAACCAAAAAAAAAATGCAGGAAAAACAACTTTTTTTTGATATTTTCCTTACAAACCTTAGATTACCTACCTCAGAAAAGCTGGTCAAGTAAATTTAAAAACAAGAATTATATTCTCTTTTTCCTTTGCACCAAGAACAAGGGGAAATTTAAGAATATAGATCATGCTCCCCATTCAGAAGGAATCCATGTACATTTCTACCATAGATTCTTTTCGTCACAAAAGGGTCATAGTCTATGTTGTTGGGATTCTTCAAAAATGTCAATGGGTGCGTGTCAGATTCTCCAAAAGTAGTGTATTTTTGGAGAATCCGACACAGGTGCAGCATCAATGTGAAGGATCCGCACAACTTAGGCCATAGTCCATACAAATCATGTCCTCCTGATAAACTAATACTAAATCAATCACTAGTAGTTTATAAAATCAAGTCTCATTATCTTCATTTGGCAAAATGTAGAACAAACCACGGAAAGATGAAAATGAAAGAACAAAAAGAAAGAAGATATAAACTACAGTTATATCAGCTATCATCATGAAATCAAGAATATATGGTCCCCCAGAGAACTACAATAATTAGCACTAACTAGCCAAATGAACAATTAATTCAAGCCCCAATTCTCCATAGGAATTTGTATTTAACTTCATTCATATTAAAAACCTCAATAGTCTCCATATCCAAGATTCCAACATTCCAGGTCCCTACTAAAAACACACTAGTTAGAGTCAAAGACGCAAAACTTCTACATTACCTAAATTTTCAGCCCCAACTTTGTTTCGAGGCTTTTTCTCCGAAGCAGGACGGGCAACACTCACTTTCTCCGACAAGAAGTTGCCGGAGGTTGGTGGCGCCGATGCTGAAATAGGCATAGGTGAAATTGTCCTTGCAACTGCCCCATCAGGCCCATACTTCCTAGGACGTCCCCTTTTCTTCTTCTCTGAGCTAATTGGAAAAGCAGTAGCTACCGGAGGGGTAATCACCGCCAATGTTCCGGGTGGTAACGGAGTAGATTCTGTTCTTGATGCCATATGATAGTTTGATGGAGCTTCTGGAGCTATCATTGTAACTCCAGCATTCATGGCTTCCCTTGACTCCATTTTTTCCAGCAGATATTAATGCTTTGCAACTGTAAACAGAACAAAAAGAGTAAAAGAAGTGAGCTTTCTTACATTTACTTCAATGGAAACTCAATTTCAAATCAGAAATAACAAGTACATTGAACAATCAACACAAGATTATATTACATCTTGTAATACTCATCTATGTTGCTCGGACTCTTCAAAAAGGTTGATGTGAATTGGATCCTTCAAAAATAGTGCATTTCTGAAGGATCCAACACGGGTACGGGCATCATTTTTAAAAAGTCCGAACAACATAACTACTCAACCAACATCATTGCACATTTCAAGAAACACATAAAAAAATAACCCCTCAAAAAAAAAGACAACTTTTTTTCCTTTCTTTGCTGAAAAACACAAGATGGCAATTCAACATTTTTAAAGAAAAATACAGAGAAAGAACAATATGAAGAGTATATTATAATAGCTTAATATGACTTCTGAAAAAAAAAACCAACATTTTCTAAGCCTTTAATTTTCTATTGACAAAAATTCAAGAACCAAAGTACAGACCAGAAAGAATGTTCTTGTTGTTTTAAAGATCAGACCATGGCTGGCTATGACTAAAAAAGAAGTAAAAAACTAATCTTTAAACCAAAAAGGCCAAAAAAAAAAAAATTTAAGCTTAAAACTTGCAAAAACAAACAAGAAAAATTTTCAAACAACAGATTTAAAAACAAACAAACAAAAAAAGAGTGAGAGTGGAGTTTGACTTACACTGTTCTATGTCACAGATCAAAATTTTACAAACTGAAAAAAGAAGAAAAAAAAAAGAGAGAAAGAAATGATTATATAACCAAAAGATTAATGAAGTAAAAAAAAGAAAACCTTTTTGGTGGTTTTTAAGAAGTAAAAAATGGCTGTTTCCCGGCCAGAGAACCAGTTTTCAGGTGAGCAAAAAATCAAGAAAAAGACAACATGTAAAACAAAAAAGTGGAAAGCAAATTTCTGAATGCAATGCAAATTCACAGGAAAAAAAAAAACAAGAAAAGTTATTTATTTTTTCATTTTAATACAATAAAATATTAATTGCACTAAAACCAAAAAAAATAAATGAAATATGATTAAGATGAATTTCAAATCCGAGTAAAGAAATTAAAAAAAAATGGGGGGTCATTATGATTATTGAGGAAGGGTATTTTGGTAAAATGGTGATGAAACAATAGGTATTACGGGGAAAAAGATAAAGTTTCTTTTTAAAATTGGATTAAGGACATATTCAATCCAAACACCAAATTTTACATTAAATTTGATGTCAGTACTATTTTTAGTGTAATCAACTCCAATTTACTGTATCAAATTTTACACCAAAAAGAAATATTTTCCTCTCTTCATTATTATATTATCATTTCTTATTTCATTTATATTTTCTTATTTCATAAAATAAATTATTTCTAAAACATTCACCATATATAATTCATGGTAATGTCAATTACTACTTTGTTGAATGTTTATTATTTTTGGTTATTTTTAAGTATATTGTATTAGTTGTTTAAAAATGTATATGTTTGCATTTTAAATTTTTGTGAAGATTAATTGTAGTTATATTCAAGTATAATTTATAGTAAAATTAATATAATTTTTTTTTTTAAAGTCATATATAGAAAAATTAATTTATAAAAAAAGCTAAATTGTATATCTAAAATTAATATTATAAAAATATTACATAAAAAATAATTAAATATACAAGAGATTTAATTAAAACATACCATTTATATAATGTTTAATTAAAATTTTGTATGATGAATTGTGTTACACTAAATTTGGTGTAACACTATTCACATACCAAATTTGATGTAAAAATTGGTGTGAATTAGAGCTTAAAATACCAAATTTTACATTAAATTTAGAAATTTAATGTAAAATTTGGTGTTGGATTGGAGATGGTCTAAATATTATAGAAATAAAAGCTGAAAAAGTGAAGTAGGGGACCAAAAGTTTGTCAGAGTAGTCAACATTTTTTTTGCCGCTGACCTACTTTTTGTCCTTTTTTCAAACGAAGGGTATTTCTGAGATGTTCAATTTATGCCCCTGGAGTATTGAATTAATTATTAAACAATGCCACTGATATTTGATTAGTTGAATTATGTCCAATTTGAATAAACATTAATACGTACTTGTTATTTTCTGAATTATAATACTCTTTTCGTGAAAATGGCAAACTTTTTTTTACCGTACACAAACTTTAATGAATAAATAGACTTTTGATATAAGCAACAAGAAAGAATTATAAGCGGGATTAGATGAATTTAAAGAAAATACAATAATATTAAGTCATGCTAAAAATAAAGTAAAAGAGAATCAAAAACTAAATAATATAAATAATATGATAATTGGAAAAAAAAGTAATAATAATAAAATAATTAAAATAAATAAATAATTGTATTGATGAGAGAAACTAAACAATATTCTATTACTTAATAAATTTTGAATAAAATGCAAAATATGTAGAAGAGAAATGAGGGTGGCATTACCATAAGGAAAATTGAATCCTCACTAATAAGGTAAGAATTAAATAGTCAACCAACTAAGCTACTCAGATTCAACTCAAAACCTACTTATAATAATGGGTCCTAAGAAGTAGTATCATCAAAGTAAAGTACATATGATAAACTATTTTTTTAATAAGAAAATGTGATATTTTCTTGAGAGTATTGAACTATCACATAAAATGAGAATGGAATAATGTAAAATCTTACTAAATTAACATTCGGTAAATTAATAATTTCTCTAAAATAATATTTTCCTCCGATTTCAATTTGGGCTAATAGAAAAAGTCACATTTCGATAAGATAATAAGATAGTATATTTTCAGGAGACTCCTATATAAATATATGGTCTTTTTAATATTATAAATTAATATTTCTTTAAAAGTACAAATATATCTAAGATAATTTAGTGAAATATGACCTTATCGTATTTTGTTTTTTTGTTAAATATAATTCTAGTTGATGTTCATCTCTAGCTTTTGTTATTGTATCCAAAAATTTCGATGTTGTCTTTTCGAACTGCACCATAAAATTGTGAAGAGTTCTAGATGTGATAAGTGTTTCCTTATGCATCAGTAGTTCCAAATGTATTGTATCATATCATCTTCAACTTCATTAATTTCTTCTAAGCTCTAGACATCTGAACATGTATCACTTTCATCCAGGTAATCAATGGGTTATTGACGTCCATTTTATTGCGGTAACTGAGATCATTAATCATGACCCCAAGTTCATGTATGACGTTTTCACAAGTGGGTTCATTCAGATTCTCTGAACTTCATTCCCCCAACGAATTTTGCAGTGTTGAAAATAATTTGCTATTGTTTCTTTCTAAATATTTGTTGTCCATGTCGGGATTGCAAAATTGATAGCATCCAAAATATTTATCTTTTTGAGATTCGTTTGTCCCACTTTATAGCTTTCTAATATTTTATGATAAAATATGTTGTGATAATACATCTTGGAAGCTTTTATTATTCCAACATCACACAGTTAAATCTCAAAACATTCTTTAAATTAATAAATAATAATTTATTGATTAAATAATATATATATAAAATAATAATATTTCGTGATCCACCTATATTAATTTAGTGAGGTTTTAGACTTTTAGCATAATAGTATCCTCACAAATTATTAAGTATTATTTTCATTTATCTTGGTGGAAGTAATTTTTCACACGTGGGAGACATGCAATCGGATCCAC
This sequence comes from Solanum stenotomum, assembly GCF_019186545.1. Taxonomy (NCBI): domain Eukaryota; kingdom Viridiplantae; phylum Streptophyta; class Magnoliopsida; order Solanales; family Solanaceae; genus Solanum; species Solanum stenotomum. The sequence continues at coordinate 16,981,698 of NC_064282.1, read as the reverse complement.
CAAATTATTATTTTCTTAAATATGGTCATAACTTGAAAACACAAGAAAACTTGCATTCTCTTTTAAAACTTTTACGATATTAGATTGTTCAAATTTACCTTTCAATTCTACGTGACATAAAACTTTACCTTTCAATAAAATCTTGAAAGTAGCTCAACTCTCTACTTTCCTAACACACAACACATCACTATGATATTGTAAGATTTTCAAGAGTCAAACTTTTAGTTTTGACAGTGAATTTGGATTGTAAATTTTTTGAAATAATATTTAGATGTCTAAATCCAAGTGAAAATATTATATTATAAATCAAAATATTTAATCGACATATAAAATTATAATAGTCAAAGAAAAAATTATTTTAACTTTCAAAATTTGAAAGTTGTCACATAAATATGGAGTAGGTATCTTTTACGGCACCAATGCATATAATTAATATTGAAGAATAACATTATTAAATTGCATTCTTTGTTTTATTTCATAGCAACACAATATATTTTCAGCTAATACAATATACATTGAATAGCTGATAATTGTTGATACTCATTGTCTGAATACAATTCTTTTATTAAAACAAACTTTTTTTCCTCAATGTTTTGAAGAGATTAATATTGAAACAACACTTTTTAATTAAAATAGCGATAGTAATCAATTGCATAGATTTTGTGAATCTAATTCATAGTGACTTAATCCAAAAGTCACGCACTAAATGACAATTCTCTTAACATTTTGGATCGAAAATCAAAATATAAAAACCCAATAGTCAATGAAACTTTCATTGTTTCCTAATAAGTACCCTACATTTTTTCTGTCAAAAAGTAAGCTACATCAATTTTGAATCACGGGTTATGATACATTTCAACTAATCCCGCAAGAGACAAAATTCAGCATTTTAAATTTTATATACTAACAATAGAAAAGGTATTTTTTAAAAAATAATTAATTACTGATAAATATGATTAGTAACTTACAATATAAATAATTAATAATATACATTAGCAATTCAAATAATTAATTTTTTATATCATCAATGTAATTTAACATAGCATATCCTATTTTTCAAAGTAATATCTTCGGCTCAAAAGAAAAATAATCAAAATAGAAAATTAGAAAGAAAAATAATGATAATAGAGTAACAAGAAACACTCAATAAATAAACAAACATGTATACCAGTAAAAAACGGAGGATAAGATCTCATGTGAAATATTGACTAATACAATTCTCTCCGTCTCATTTTAGTTGATTATTTTATTTGTTTACACACATATTAAGAAATCATAATTAAAAAGAAAATTTTATTAATTCACACCTTGAAAATCTTTTTGGCAAGTTTATAAACAAATATAAATACTTTTTTAAAAAATTAATTGCAAACGTAATAAATAAACATTTTAATTAATATTTTTTATTTAGTTAGGTGGATAATTAATATAAAATAATTAATTTTAATAAAATGATCAATTAATATAGAACAAAGGGTGTACTAAACAACATGGAAAAGATGAGGAAATGAGACTATTATTCTGTAGAGTATTGCTAAATGGCTGGACACAATTTTGGCAGGAATTGACATGACAGGTGTAAATGACCAAAATAGCATTTTGGCTCCAACTTCGTTTAAATTTTCCTTCAAAAAAGAAAATCACCTTTGACTTTTTCTTTTTTATTTATTTTACTTATTTTATTTTATTTACTTTACTCTTAATATATTTACTTTCTTTTTTTATTTAATTCATTTTATCTCTCATTCTAGAAAATATTTCTTAATTTTCTTATATTTGGTTCGCTTAGATATTTTAGAAAATATTTCTCAAATAATCTTATTTTCGTCAAATAATAATTTTTTTCTTACCTCACTCCGTACCCCGACCCCCCATTCAAAAAAATAAAACTTTTAATTTTTATTTTTTGAAAATCAATTTATTTTGTTACTACACCCAAACTAGCCCCTCCCCCCAACAAAAAAAATTAACAACTCAAAATCTTATTTTTGAAAAACAATTCAAAGTTAGATTTTTTTGATTTTTTACCCCGCTCAACTCTTGACTGTCCCACGCCCTCTTTCCACAAAAAAAAATTAAAATTTGTTTTTGAAAAACATAATTATATTTTCATTGTTTTAGTCTACACTTACCCCAACCACGTACCACCCACCACCCACCATCCACCATCCCAAAAAAAATTTGAAAAATTGTATTTTTAATAAATATTTTTCATTATATATATATATATATATATATATACACACACCAAACTCTTAGCAAAATGGTTTGCAAGTAAAAGTTAGTATCAAAAAGGAAGTTTAGATGAAAAGCTCATCAATGACTTCTTAGAAAATCAAAATAACAAAGAAATAGAGCAATCTAGAGAAGAAAAATTTTATTCTTGTGTGAACATTTTGACACTTGTCCAAAATGGAATTCAAATCCTAAAGGGAATACTACTTCCAACAAAGTGGCAGGAGATGTCCCACTAGCACTTAGTGCCCAAAACATCTCAACGGTAAGCACGAATATGCTGACTCCCAAGTCAACAGACGAAGGAAAAAGCCGCGCAATGGTTGATGCTTCTACTTCGAAAGAAGGAAAAAGCACATCCTAATCAAAAGAAAAAATGTTCCTAAACAAAATTATATACCTAAAAGAAGGTATTATAAAAAGAAAAACAATTTCAAGCAAACAAAACCAACAGAAAAATGTAAATGTTACAACTATGGTGAAGAAGGACATAAAAGTTACGAATGTAACAAGAAAAGAGTAAAAATCTCAAAAATAGATAGGATAGATATTGATTATGATTTAGAATCAGTAAAATCAATAGGAAGTGAGGACCTTCATAAGTATTATTTTCACAAAGCAAATTACATATTTATATATATTCATGCATAAACAAGGATACTTAGTACCTACAGGGAATAAAACATTTATTGACTAAACAGAATGTTACATCATTTCATGCAACTGCATATACAATGTTTAAATTATTCCATGCACAAGCATATAGGATAAAAATAATGAAAAATATTCAATATCACTTACATATGATAAGAAGAAGAGCATGGAGACACCGTATCGCTTTATATCATTTTGATAAAGCAATTCTCGAAATGGAAAAAACATATTTACATGCTAGTTTAAGATCAACTATACTCATAGTAGTAATACATGAGATGAAAATGCATAGAATTCAATAACGGTTTGAATATAAAAATGCTAAAGCAATCCTAAAAAACTATGGTGTATACACAACATAAATTTATGCAAAACTTCACCTTGTTCTTTGAACAGCACCAACCAAATGGTATCAGAGCAAGGATCTAAAATGATGATTAAACCATTATGGTATATAGAAGATAAAACCTTAGTGACAATACTACATGTAATCCAAAGTTTAAACAAAGATTTAAAAGAAAAAATTATAACAATAATTACATTGGAAAAATCAGAAGAAGATTTTTAAAACATATAAAGTAAATTATAACTATAATGAAGTTGTAATAGATGTATGGATACATCTGATTATTATTTCTTAGAATAAAAATGAGTTTAAGAGAAGTCATTGACTTATTAAATGACTTAAAAGAAAGTCATAAATAAATAGCTTTAAGATTAAAGCTAATAGAATTAGAGATAATATCTCTTAAAGAAAATATACCAGGAAGAATTACAAATATAATAGAAAAAACAGAAAAATTTGACAAAAAAGTAAGTCAAAAATATATAAATGAACTCTTAGCAAAAAGGTTTGCAAGTAAAAATTCGTATCAAAAAGGAAGTTTAGATGAAAAGCTCATTAATGACTTCTTAGAAAATCAAAATAACAAAGAAATAGAGCAAATTAGAGAAGAAATTCTAGAAATAAAGTTGGAAAAAGAAAAAGAAATTTCAAAAATCGAAGAAAAAACTAATAATGAATGAACTAGATGAACTAGTTTATGCAATGGAAGACTTAGATCTTTCAGAACAAAATATAAAAGTTTTAATGAACAAAGGGGAAATAGGAGGACTCCAAGGAAAATTTGAAGAAGGTGATGAATCAAAATCCACAATAGAAGAATTCCAACTAGAAGAAAAAGAAAGCAATTTTGCTCAAAAAGCAAAAAAGAATAAAGACTTCATGAAACAGTATCATAATAGCAATAAAACTCATTTCATGCCTAACAGACTCCCAACAGGATATGTAGGAACAACACAATTCTTAGATTTAAATTGTAAACGAGAACCAGAAATAGACTTAAATCTATGGTCTCAAAATATATTTCTTTAACTCTATTGGGAAAAGGAATAAATTATACAGATGAAGAAAAATACATCATTATGATAAATACCTTTACAGAAAAAGTAAGCAATTGGCACACAGGATTAACAGATAATGCAAAAGAAATCATCAAAAACAATATCTTAGATGGATTTAAAAAATCCCTCCAAGAAGGAATAAAAAATTTAGTACAAAAAAATTTAATACAATATATAACAAATGAATTTTTAGGTGGTGAAGGAAGTACCACAGAAAATAGAGAAAAAATGAGGACAATTGCAAAAGAACAATTGGAAAGTTGCAAATCTGCAAAATGAGTTATATCCAAGAATACACTTGTGAATTCGAAGAATATTACTACAAAGTATTTGATAGCAGTATAGAAATGCAACCATATTTAGAAAAGTAATATCAGAAATTACCTGGCTTTTGAGCAAGATATTTTAGAGAAGAATACGACAAGGAAAACATTAAAGGAGATACTCTTGGACAAAGAATATTGTTCCTAAAAAATAGACTTGGTCACCTATGTATGGCGCATAACATAGAAAGAAAAGCTAAAAGAATAAATACATAAATTTATTATCTAGATACTAATGCAGCAACCCAATGGGGATGCAAAGACAAATCCTACAAAAGAAGAAAAAAGATTAAGAAAAGTCTAATCAAAAGAAAAAAATGTTTCTAAACAGAATTATATACCTAAAATAAGGTATTATAAAAAGAAAAACAATTTCAAGCAAACAAAACCAACGGAAAAACGTAAATGTTACAATGTGGTGAAGAAGGACATAAAAGTTACGAATGTAACAAGAAAAGAGTAAAAATCTCAAAAATAGATAGAATAGATATTGATTCTGATTTAGAATCAGTAAAATCAATAGGAAGTGAGGACTTCTTTAAAGAATTATATGAAGAATATTCAACCAGTTCAGAGGAATCTAAATAAATGAATATGAAAATTGAAAAAGAAGAAGAAAATTCAGTTCAAATTTTAGAAATTGAAGAAGATCAGAAGGGATACGCCCTAAAAGCAACATTTGATGGAGAAATATTTAAAAAAATCCAAAGATTAAAATTAAATCTCAAGACAGAAGATAACCTATTGAATAGAATGCAAAGAATGTTTGCAAGAAACAAAATTTCCTATCATGAATATCAGAAAATATAGAAGGTTATAGAAATTATTCAAACAACAGGAAAACATAAATTAAACTTGTTAACCAAACCAATGATCGATCAGATCCTTAGAAAGATTCCTGAAAAGAAAAGGAAAAAAACGAACTATGTTCATTTAGGTGGCATTCAAATATTGGTAAAATCAACTTTTAAAGAAGGAATCAACTGTCCTATAGTCATTAATCTTTCAGACGAAAGGTTTATAAATGCAAGAGAAGGAAATCCTGGTATAGTCGAGGGAAACCTAACCTACACCAAACTCTTATTTACATCCTACCCAAGGTATTGTATTTCACTTAAAGATGCTTATTTTAATGATGCATTAAGTTTACATTTCTAGATCAAACGAAAATATCTTTTTAAACCAGGTAACCATATAATGAGTATCTACTATCAAGAATTATATACGGTTACAAACTCTAATTATGGAAAGGTATATAAAAATAAAGAAATGATCGAAATTGATCAAGAATGCACAGGAATAACAAGAATTGTGGAAGCAAAATTCAACAAGCTCAAATTCCAGAAGAATATGAGATCCAGTTTGGAAAGACACAAGAAATAGGAAGCTCTAGTAACAATCCTAGACTATCTATAGACTATGGAAGAAATTTCATCAGAAAAAGTATATCTAATAGGTATCCTAGAAGAATTCTATAAATTTCAAATATTACTAGAATTACAGGAAGAATCTGTAATGGAATAGAATGGAAGCATCAAGAATTATTAATACAAACAGGAGCAACAACTAATCATGTAAAAGGAATTCTAATAGATGGATTGGCCATCTACGAAAGAACTCAATATACCTATAAAACCTTTAAATGTAACAATTTTAGTTGTAAAAATATAGTAGATTTACCTATACAACTAGATACAATAAGAATAACAATCACATGTTATATTACAAATCACGAAAGTGATCAAAATATCATCCTAGGAAATTTATTCCTAAATAGTCTAGAAGACTATAGTATAGGATAAAATGGGATAGAAATGATTTACAAAAATGAAACTTGTTTTATACCAAAGATGTAAATGCCTAAAGAAACGTCTTTCAAAGTATCCGTTTTCATAGAAATCACCTTCTATGATACTAGAATAACAACCTGTTGTCAGATAGACAATGGATCTGAAGCTAGTTTAGCAAAACCTTTTTTAATAAAAAGTTGGGATACAAATAAAAATAACATATCAATGATTGAAATTACTGGTAACAAAGAAAGACTATCACAGTCTAAGGAAAAAGTAGAAATAAATTTGGGATCAAAAATTGTTTCTTTAAATAAATTATTTGCCTATGATTAATTAGAAACAAATTTATTATTAGGAAATGATTTTTTACAACAATTACAGGATTATCATCAAACATTATATATGATAAGCATTAAAACTCCTTGCGGACATTTCATCAAAGTCCCAAGAAAACAAAATCCTTATAGTATTGTAATGGATAACGAAAATTATAAAAAGAGATACTTAGAAAACCTAAGAAAAATCTCTTGTAAATGTCTTAATCTTGAAAAAATTAAAGAAAATTTACAAAAATCATATGGAGAAAATCCATTAGAAAAATGGGAACAAAATCATGAAGGGACAACTTTAACATTAAAAGATCCGAGCATTTTTATTATAGTTAAACCCATGCTCTACAACGAAGATGATAAAATTGAATTTAAAATTTAAATTAAAGAATTACTAAATATAAAGCTAATAAGAATGAGTAAAAGCCCTCAGCCCAACATTTATGGTAAGAAACCATGGTGAAATAAAAAGAGGAAAAGCTCGTATGGTTATAAATTACAAAGAGCTAAGTAAAAATTGCATATTTGATAGATATTTTATCCCAAATAAAAATAATATAATCTAATTAACCTTGCAAAAGGAAAAACCTATTTCTCAAAATTTGACTGCAAAAGTGGATTTTGGCAAATAAAACTCCATACCGTTGATTGCGTTTAGCACTCCTAACGGACACTATGAATGGATAGTTATGCCATTTGGGTTAAAAAATGCCCCATAAATATTCCAAAGGAAAATGGATAAAATATTTTCTGAAAAAACAAATTTAATCGTCTATATTGATGACATGTTAATATGTTCTAAAACTTATGAAGAACATTTAAAATATCTGAAAGAATTTTCAGAAATTTGTTTAAAAAATGGGATTGTTCTAAGCCAAAAGAAGGCAGAAATAAACAAAAATGAAATAGAATTCTTAGGAATGATTATTCAAAAAATGGAATAGATCTCCAATCACACATCTCAAAAAATATTGTAGAATTTCCTGATAAATTAACAACAAAACAGGAGATACAAAAAATTTTAGGATGCCTTAATTATGCAGGAGAGTTTATTCCAGATCTAGCAAAAAATAGGAATATATTGCAAAAATTAATATGAAAATCCAACAGACTTGGATGGACAGAACAACACACTCAGTGTATTTAACAATTAAAAAAAATGTGCTAAATTGCCAAAACTTAAACTACCAGAAGATAGTGACAATTTGGTATTACAAACTGACACATCAGATTATCATTGGGGAGCATTATTGCAAACCGATTTAAATGAAATTTGCAGATACACAAGCAGTACCTTCAATGAAGCAGAAACAAGATATTCAACAAATTAAAAAGAATTGTTGGCCATTGTTAGAGGAATTAGAAAGTTTTCTACTTTACTTTTATCAAAAAAATTTGTTATTAGAACTGACAATACACATGTGTCGGGATTAATATTTAACAAGCTTCCTTTTGAACCTCAGTACAGAAGATTGCATCGATGGCAGATGTTGCTATCCTTTTATTCATTTAAATTTGAATATATTAAAGGCAGTGACAATTTTCTTGCAGATTTTATCTCCAGAAATGTCCAATATGGACAATCGGACGCAAATCCTATTGAACAGGATATATGAAAAAATGCAAACTGTGGAGGAATCCATAGATGATAAAAGCAAAAAGCTACAGGTTGATTTATATATGTAGTTGATTGTTGGATAGTATTTTTGTAAATCTTTACTTTCCATAGAAATGCTGAAGAATCTGCAATAAACGTCAATCTCCTTATGCATAGTTTTTAACTGAATTAAACAGTTGTATTGGTAATTGGGATAATTCTTGTAGACCTGGTTTTGCATACACCCGATCTAAATATCCGAATTCAAATAATTGAGCTATAAAGCCCGGTGATCTATTAGGAAATATTGATATTCTTGGAAACAAACTGATTGTTCCTAAAACACCAAATGTTTATTACAAGTCAAAGAAAAAAAATCTCTAGTAAAATTAATTCCTAACTATGCTTCAAAAAATATTCTTCTAAGTCTTCCTTCAAGAAAACATACAATAAATAAATAAATAAATGAGCAAGTAATACAATACAAGCATCACTTTTACAATTTCCATTATCAAATAAATATGAATTCAATAAATTAATTCATCAATTCAAAATAAATTATTTAATTATAATAATATAAAACACAAAAAATATAAACAATTTTAATATGGTATTGTTTTATGTATGATATTTATATTCCCATCATGTCAAATAAAAAAATAATTATATAAAAAAAGGGAAAATAATTTAAACTCGAGGGACAACTTATCTTGATCAATTCACCCTTGCTAGAGTACTTTGAGAAAGACGATGTCGTCGATGTCTTGATCTCCTTGTGAATCTTCCAAGATGTTATGAAATTTTCAAGATGAAAGCGATATGCAAATCCCATACGAGACTGCCCTACACTCTTGTAAGAGACCGGTTGAACATCCTCAATGCGGTCCAGCTACATGAAAGACCAATTGCAGATACAAATTAAAATAGATTTCCGCTTCCGGGCGGGGGTTTCCCGCGGGGCTATTACACGTATACCCTGGGGGTTGCTACAAGCATAAACCGCGTATAAAGGGAATCGAAACCCCCTCTGTTGCTGGCAGACAGATGTATAATGTACTACTTCGATCCAACCAACTTCTTAGGACCGATGTCCAGCGTCTTCCAATTAACATAGAATAAGGTTTTCACAACGATCTCCGTGGTGCGATTTAGATTCTCGTATTGTTTTTTATACCACTCAGGAGTTACAACTATACTCGTAAGTTATGAAATTATCAAGACTTAAATTAAAGGGTATGAATAGTTATTATTTATAAATATATTAAATTAGAAAAACTTAAAATATTAGAAGTTATATTTGTCATTTTATAATAAGAAAAAGGGAACAAAGAAATTCTCGACAAAAAAAATATCAAATAACTTGAGCATAAATTTAACTACCTTATACATGCTCTTAATAACAACAATTACATGAAAAATGTAAAAATCAAGCTAAAAGATATCAAGAAAATATATAATAAATAAACAAATAAATTAAGGAGAAAGTAATAAATACAAGCATCATTTTTACAACTGCCATTATCAAAAAAAATATGAATTCAATAAATCAATTCATCAATTCATAATTCTTCGAACCCTTATCGTTATCGGTATTCATTTCACAAGCCGATCTTCATTGAAGAATTTTATTCTTCAAGATTTAAACATAAATATAATATAATTTTTTTCTTCAAGATTTAATATATATATCACTACTTCAAATATAAATAATAGAATGATCACATTTATAAAGATAAAATGATGGGAATACCATAAAGTGTTTTAAATTTTAAATTAAATATTTAAGAGTTATGAATATGAAAAGTATAAGTTATGAATATTACTACGAGTAAATATGGAATAAAGAAGAGAGAAAATAGTGCTTAATATCTATAGTTACGTGGGAACTATTTCATGAAAATTGACATCAACTTTTGTTGTTTAAATGAATCACAAGAAATAGTTTTAGATTTTCTAATAAATTATACAAATAGAAAAAAAATAAGAAAAAGGTCAAAAAATTGAATAAAAAAATTAATGAATTTGGATTTTTAACAATCATACTAATTTATTGTGTATAAGTTATTATATTAATTAATGAAGAGTTGAGAAGTCACTCCAAATTTCAATCATGCATTCTCCTCTCTTAATTACATTCAATTATTCTACTTTAATTAAGAAAATAGGGGAAAATAAAGAAAAATATCAAAAATAAAGGAGAAAAAATAGATAAATATGAATGATGGCCTTAGAGAGGTGTCACATCATCTTTTATAAATATATATCAGAACAAAAAAAATTGTACTAACAATATTAAATTAACGTACTCGACTAAATAAGATAATAACTTTTTAAAATATTTACATATAAATAATAAATATTAGTTAATTTTAAATTTTGTTAGTTTTTATAAAATTCAAGAGCGAGGTAAATGTTTTTATTCTATTGTTAAAAATAATAATAACATGGCATGACATTTCATTAGGAATGAGGTTTATATTTTGAGGAAAATAGGAATAACTCGGTAATATTGTGGTCCTAAAAGAAACAAAAGTGATTACAAGACAAATTTCCAAACATGGATAATTATCTAAGGAATTTGCTCCCAAATTTCTTTTATGTCGCAATTCAATACTTTCTCCATTCCATATTAATTGTGTTAGTTTATATATATATATATATAT
>NC_064282.1:16719346-16970689 GCF_019186545.1 Solanum stenotomum | reverse complement strand
TAGAGATAATATCTCTTAAAGAAAATATACCAGGAAGAATTACAAATATAATAGAAAAAACAGAAAAATTTGACAAAAAAGTAAGTCAAAAATATATAAATGAACTCTTAGCAAAAAGGTTTGCAAGTAAAAATTCGTATCAAAAAGGAAGTTTAGATGAAAAGCTCATTAATGACTTCTTAGAAAATCAAAATAACAAAGAAATAGAGCAAATTAGAGAAGAAATTCTAGAAATAAAGTTGGAAAAAGAAAAAGAAATTTCAAAAATCGAAGAAAAAACTAATAATGAATGAACTAGATGAACTAGTTTATGCAATGGAAGACTTAGATCTTTCAGAACAAAATATAAAAGTTTTAATGAACAAAGGGGAAATAGGAGGACTCCAAGGAAAATTTGAAGAAGGTGATGAATCAAAATCCACAATAGAAGAATTCCAACTAGAAGAAAAAGAAAGCAATTTTGCTCAAAAAGCAAAAAAGAATAAAGACTTCATGAAACAGTATCATAATAGCAATAAAACTCATTTCATGCCTAACAGACTCCCAACAGGATATGTAGGAACAACACAATTCTTAGATTTAAATTGTAAACGAGAACCAGAAATAGACTTAAATCTATGGTCTCAAAATATATTTCTTTAACTCTATTGGGAAAAGGAATAAATTATACAGATGAAGAAAAATACATCATTATGATAAATACCTTTACAGAAAAAGTAAGCAATTGGCACACAGGATTAACAGATAATGCAAAAGAAATCATCAAAAACAATATCTTAGATGGATTTAAAAAATCCCTCCAAGAAGGAATAAAAAATTTAGTACAAAAAAATTTAATACAATATATAACAAATGAATTTTTAGGTGGTGAAGGAAGTACCACAGAAAATAGAGAAAAAATGAGGACAATTGCAAAAGAACAATTGGAAAAATTACAAATCTGCAAAATGAGTTATATCCAAGAATACACTTGTGAATTCAAAGAATATTACTACAAAGTATTTGATAGCAGTATAGAAATGCAACCATATTTAGAAAAGTACTACCAGAAATTACCTGGATTTTGGGCCAGATATTTTAGAGAAGAATACGACAAGGAAATCATTAAAGGAGATACTCTTGGACAAAGAATATCGTTCCTTAAAAAAATTGACTTGGTCAACTATGTATGGCGCATAACATACAAAGAAAAACTAAAAGAATAAATACACAAATTTATTACCTAGATACTAATGCAGCAACCCAATGGGGATGCAAAGACAAATCCTACAAAAGAAGAAAAAAGATTAAGAAAAGCCTAATCAAAAGAAAAAATGTTTCTAAACAAAATTATATACCTAAAAGAAGGTATTATAAAAAGAAAAACAATTTCAAGCAAACAAAACCAACAGAAAAATGTAAATGTTACAATGTGGTGAAGAAGGACATAAAAGTTACGAATGTAACAAGAAAAGAGTAAAAATCTCAAAAATAGATAGGATAGATATTGATTCTGATTTAGAATCAGTAAAATCAATAGGAAGTGAGGACTTCTTTGAAAAATTATATGAAGAATATTCAACTAGTTCAGAGGAATCTGAATAAATGAATATGGAATTTGAAAAAGAAGAAGAAAATTTAGTTCAAATTTTAGAAACTGAAGAAGATCAGAGGGGATACGCCCTAAAAGCACCATTGATGGAGAAATATTTAGAAAAATCCAAAGATTAAAATTAAATCTCAAGACAGAAGATAACCTATTAAATAAAATGCAAAGAATATTTGCAAGAAACAAAATTTACTATCATGAATATCAAGAAATATAGAAGGTTATAGAAATTACTCAAACAACAGGAAAACATAAATTAAACCTATTAACCAAACCAATGATCGATTAGATCCTTAGAAAGATTCCTGAAAAGAAAAGGAAAAAAATGAACTATGTCCATTTAGGTGGCATTCAAATATTGGTAAAATCAACTTTTAAAGAAGGAATAAACTGTCCTATAGTCATTAATCTTTCAGACGAAAGGCTTATAAATGCAAGAGAAGGAAATCATGGTATAGTCGAGGGAAACCTAGCCTACACCAAACTCTTATTTACATACTACCCAAGGTATTGTATTTCACTTAAAAATGCTGATTTTAATGATGCATTAAGTTTACATTTCCAGATCAAACGAAAAGATCTTTTTAAACCAGGTAACCATATAATGAGTATCTACTATCAAGCATTATATACGGTTACAAACTCTAATTATGAAAAGGTATATAAGAATAAAGAAATGATCGAAATTGATCAAGAATGCACATGAATAACAAGAATTGTGGAAGCAGAAATTCAACAAGCTCAAATTCCAGAAGAATATGAAATCCAGTTTGGAAAGACACAAGAAATAGGAAGCTCTAGTAACAATCCTAGACTATCTATAGACTATGAAAGAAATTCCATCAGAAAAAATATATCTAATAGGTATCCTAGAAGAATTTTAGAAATTTCTAATATTACTAGAATTATAGGAAGAATCTTTAATGGAATAGAATGGAAGCATCAAGAAATATTAATACACACAGGAGCAACAACTAATCATGTAAAAGGAATTCTAATAGATGGATTGCCCATCTACGAAGGAACTCAATATACCTATAAAACCTTTGAAGGTAACAATTTTAGTTGTAAAAATATGGTAGATTTACCTATACAACTAGATACAATAAGAATAACAGTTCCATGTTATATTACAAATCACGAAAGTGATCAAAATCTCATCCTAGAAAATTTATTCCTAAATAGTCTAGAAGACTATAGTATAGGAAAAAATGGGATAGAAATGATTTACAAAAATGAAACTTGTTTGATACCAAAGATTTAAATGCCTAAAGAAACATCTTTAGAAGTATCTGTTTTCATAGAAATCACCTTCTATGATACTAGAATAACAACCTGTTGTCGGATAGACAATGGATCTGAAGCTAGTTTAGCAAAACCTTTTTTAATAAAAAATTGTGATACAAATAAAAATAACATATCAATGATTGAAATAACTGGTAACAAAGAAAGACTATCACAGTCTTAAGGAAAAAGTAGAAATAATTTTGGGATAAAAAATTATTTCTATAAATAAATTATTTGCCTATGATAAATTAGAAACATATTTATTATTAGGAAATGATTTTTTACAACAATTTCAAGATTATCATCATACATTATATATGATAGCCTTAAAACTCCTTGCGGACATTTCATCAAAGTCCCAAGAAAACAAGATCCTTATAGTATTGTAATGGATAACGAGAATTATAAAAAGAGATACTTAGAAAACCTAAGAAAATTCTCTTGTAAATGTCTTAATCTTGAAAAAATTAAAGAAAATTTACAAAAATTATATGGAGAAAACCCATTAGAGAAATGGAAAAAAAATCATGAAAGGACAACTTTAATATTAAAAGACCCTAGCATTATAATTAGAGTTAAACCCATGTTCTACAACGAAGACGATAAAATTGAATCTAAAATTCAAATTAAAGAATTACTAAATCTAAAGCTGATAAGAATGAGTAAAAACCCTCATAGTAGCCCAACATTTATGGTAAGAAACCATGCTGAAATAAAAAGAGGAAAAACTCGTATGGTTATAAATTACAAAGAGCTAAATAAAAATTGCATATTTGATGGATATTTTATCCCAAATAAAATAATCTAATTAACCTTGCAAAAGGAAAAACCTATTTCTCAAAATTTGACTGCAAAAGTGGATTTTGGCAAATAAAACTCCATACAATTGACTGACTTTAGCACTCCTAACGGACACTATGAATGGATAGTTATGTCCTTTGGGTTAAAAAATGCCCCACAAATATTCCAAAGGAAAATGGATAAAATATTTTCTGAAAAAGAATTTTTAATCGTCTATATTAATGACATGTTAATATGTTCTAAAACTTATGAAGAACATTTAAAACATCTGAAAGAATTTTCAGAAATTTGTTTAAAAAATGGGATTGTTCTAAGCCTAAAGAAGACAGAAATAAACAAAAATGAAATAGAATTCTTAGGAATGATTATTTCAAAAAATGGAATAGAACTCCAATCACACATCTCAAAAAAGATTGTAGAATTTCCTGATAAATTAACAACAAAACAGAAAATACAATTTTTTTTAGGATGCCTTTATTATGCAGGAGAGTGTATTCCAGATCTAGCAAAAAAAAGGAATATACTGCAAAAATTAATAAGAAAATCCAACAGACTTGGATGGACAGAAGAAGACACTCAATGTATTAAACAATTAAAAAAAAGTGCTAAATTACCAAAACTTAGACTACCAGAAGATAGCGACAATTTGGTATTATAAACTAACGTATCAGATTATCATTGGGGAGCATTATTGCAAATCGATTTAAACGAAATTCGCAGATACACAAGCGGTACCTTCAATGAAGCAGAAACAAGATATTCAACAAATGAAAAAGAATTGTTGGCCATTGTAGGAATTAGTAAATTTTCTACTTTCCTTTTACCAAAACAATTTGTTATTAGAACTGACAATACACAAGTGTCGGAATTAATATTTAACAAGCTTCCTTCTGAACTCTAGTACAGAAGATTGCATCGATGGCAGGTGTTGCTATCTTTTTATTTCATTAAAATTGAATATATTAAAGGCAATGACAATTTTCTTGCAGATTTTATCTTCAGAAATGTTCAATATGGACAATCGGACGCAAATCCTGTTGAACAAGATATATGAAAAAATGCAAACAGTGAAGGAATCCATAGATGATAAAAGCAAAAAGCTACAGGTTGATTGATATATGTAGTTGATTGTTGGATAGTATTCTTGTAAATCTTTACTTTCCATAGAAATGCTGAAGAATCTGCAATAAACGTCATCTCCTTATGCATAGTTTTTAACTGAATTAAACGGATGTGTTGGTAATTGGGATAATTCTTGTAGACCTGGTTTTGCATACACCCGATCTAAATATCCAAATTCAAATAATTGAATTGTAAAACCCGTTGATCCATTTGAAAATATTGATATTCTTGAAAACAAGCTGGTTGTTCCTAAAACACCAAATGTTTCTTCGCTTTCTTCTCGGAGGTTGTAAATATATTTTTTGAAGGCAAGAAATTCTTCCTCATTTGGGTGTTGTTTGCCAACCTGAAAAGAAGAAAAAACTTTTGCTCCTGATGGAACCTTGTTAGTACTACTTTCTAGTTTCCCAGTGATATTTTTTCAGCTATTGCTGAAAATGTGCTTTTTCCTTCTTTCGAAGTAGAAGCATCAATCATTGCGTGGCTTTTTCCTTCGTCTGTTGACTTGGGAGTCGGCATATCCGTGCTTACCGTTGAGATGTTTTGGGCACTAAGTGCTAGTGGGATATCTCCTGCCACTTTGTTGGGAGTATTATTCCTTTTAGGATTTGAATTCCTTTTTGGACAAGTGTCCAAATGTTCACACAAGAGTAAAAATTCACTCATGTTTTCAGCTTGTTCAGTATTTAGTTGTTGTATCCCATATTGCATCATCCTTGCTTATTCTGACAAGCTTGCTAATTCATCACGAATTTTAAATATATATATAAGAATAAAATGAAAAATATTTTTAAAAAATACAATTTTTTAAATTTTTTTTGGGATGGTGGGTGCTAGTGAAACTATTCGTGCTTCGCGCGGTTGTAAAGAAAATTAATAAATTAATTTATTTATCATTTATAAGAAAATAATTCTATGGATTGCTAATTTTTAATTATAATGAAGTAGTATGGAATATTTATATTCAAGCAGTGACATAAAAGACAATGTAATTTTTTGCCTTCATATGAAACATGATATGTTTTTTCAATATGCTAAATAGACTTTATATGCATATGGTAGAACAAACAATTTAGAGGTCATATTGAAACAACAATCTATGTATTAAGTTGAAAACAATACATTTTTTTTGTTTAAATCTTATCTATCTTTAATTTTGAGTACTCGATCATTTATGATAACACCAATTTTGATATTAATTATTCTTTTTGAACTTCCACGTTACGTCTTTTTCATCACATTTGTTTACTATTTATATATTAAAGAAATATTTTTAAAAATTATATACGAATGAAACAAATAGGAGTTATCAATACTATTTAAGAGTAGAAGTTATAAAGAAGATAAGAGACATGAGTTATCATGACTTTAATATATAATATTATTATGCCATTAAGTACATTAATCGTTGTACATTGATTTTATTTGTAAAAATAAATAAATGACTGAAAAATATAATGGGTAAAAATGACAAAAATAAGAAAAAGGATAAATAAATTGATTACATAAAAGATGTGTCATGTTACAACCTCATCAAAGACCACAATTAAATAATATATAGGCATAGATTTTTATAATTATATAGCTAAGACATAAAAAATAATAATCTACATTATTATATTCACAAAAGTAATAAAAAATGAAAAGAAAACTTCTAAATACACTTCAAGCAAGAAAAGAATAGCTACAAAAATAAATTGTTACATATGCATAAGAATAAGCAATGATGTCATATAATAATTTATTTCATCTTTAATTTTCTTTGAGAGAAAAATAAAATATAACTTATTCTCATAATTCTTTTGATTGAAATAAGATAGTTATATTAATTATGTTTTACAATAAAAAGTAGGATCATAGAGGACTAAATGAGTAATGTTGTCAATATGTGTTACTTAAGTTACTATATATTACAAGTCAAAGAAAAAAAATCTCTAGTAAAACTAATTCCAAACTATGCTTCAAAAAATATTCTTCTAAGTCTTCCTTCAAGAAAACATACAATAAATAAATAAAGGAGCAAGTAATACAATACAAGCATCACTTTTACAATTTCCATTATCAAATAAATATGAATTCAATAAATTAATTCATCAATTCAAAATAAATTATTTAATTATAATAATATAAAACTCAAGAAATATAAACAATTGTTAATATGGTCCTGTTTTATGTATGATATTTATGATATTTATATTCCCATCATGTCAAATAAAAAAATAATTATATAAAAAAAGAAAAAATAATTTAAACTCGAGGGACAACTTATCTTGATCAATTCACCCTTGCTAGAGTATTTTGAGAAAGACGATGTAGTCGATGTCTTGATCTCCTTGTGAATCTTCCAAGATGTTATGAAATTTTCAAGATGAAAGCGATATGCAAATCCCATACGAGACTGCCCTACACCCTTGTAAGAGATCGGTTGAACATCCTCGATGCGGTCTAGCTACATGAAAGACCAATTGCAGATACAAATTAAAAGAGATTCCCGCTTTCGGGCGGGGTTCCCCGTGGGGCTATTACACGTATTCCCCGGGGGTAGCTACAAGCATAAACCGCGTATAAGGGGAATCGATACCCCCTTTGTTGCTGGCGAGCAGATGTATAATGTACTACTTCGATCCAACCAACTTCTTAGGACCAACGTCCAGTGTCTTCCAATTAACATAGAATAGGGTTTTCACAACGACCTTCGTGGTGCGATTTAGATTCTCGTATTGTTTTTTATGCCACTCAGGAGTTATAACTATACTCGTAAGTTATGAAATTATCAAGACTTAAATTAAAGGGTGTGAGTAGTTATTATTTATAAATATATTAAATTAGAAAAACTTAAATTATTAGAAGTTATATTTATCATTTTATAATAAGAAAACGGGCACAAAGAAATTCTCGACGAAAAAAATATCAAATAACTTGAGCATAAATTTAACTACCTTATACATGCTCTTAATAACAACAATTACATGAATAATGTAAAAATCAAGCTAAAAGATATCAAGAATATATACAATAAATAAATAAACAAATAAATAAAGGAGAAAGTAATAAATACAAGCATCATTTTTACCACTTCCATCATAAAAAAAAATATGAATTCAATAAATCAATTCATCAATTCATAATTCTTCGAACCCTTATCGTTATCGGTATTCATTTCACAAGCCGATCTTCATTGAAGAATTTTATTCTTCAAGATTTAAACATAAATATAATATAATTTTTTTCTTCAAGATTTAATATATATATCACTACTTCAAATATAAATAATAGAATGATCACATTTATAAAGATAAAATGATGGGAATACCATAAAGTGTTTTAAATTTTAAATTAAATATTTAAGAGTTATGAATATGAAAAGTATAAGTTATGAATATTACTACGAGTAAATATGGAATAAAGAAGAGAGAAAATAGTGCTTAATATCTATAGTTACGTGGGAACTATTTCATGAAAATTGACATCAACTTTTGTTGTTTAAATGAATCACAAGAAATAGTTTTAGATTTTCTAATAAATTATACAAATAGAAAAAAAATAAGAAAAAGGTCAAAAAATTGAATAAAAAAATTAATGAATTTGGATTTTTAACAATCATACTAATTTATTGTGTATAAGTTATTATATTAATTAATGAAGAGTTGAGAAGTCACTCCAAATTTCAATCATGCATTCTCCTCTCTTAATTACATTCAATTATTCTACTTTAATTAAGAAAATAGGGGAAAATAAAGAAAAATATCAAAAATAAAGGAGAAAAAATAGATAAATATGAATGATGGCCTTAGAGAGGTGTCACATCATCTTTTATAAATATATATCAGAACAAAAAAAATTGTACTAACAATATTAAATTAACGTACTCGACTAAATAAGATAATAACTTTTTAAAATATTTACATATAAATAATAAATATTAGTTAATTTTAAATTTTGTTAGTTTTTATAAAATTCAAGAGCGAGGTAAATGTTTTTATTCTATTGTTAAAAATAATAATAACATGGCATGACATTTCATTAGGAATGAGGTTTATATTTTGAGGAAAATAGGAATAACTCGGTAATATTGTGGTCCTAAAAGAAACAAAAGTGATTACAAGACAAATTTCCAAACATGGATAATTATCTAAGGAATTTGCTCCCAAATTTCTTTTATGTCGCAATTCAATACTTTCTCCATTCCATATTAATTCTGTTAGTTAGTTTTTTTTATATATATATATATATATATTAAATTACTTGTTTATTCATTAAATTAAAATAAAATTAGTTAAATTTTTTTCTTACTTTATCCCTACAATTAATACTCTTATGAAAATATTATTAAAAAAAAATTTAACTAGAAAATAATGAATTCATTAAATGTTTTGAATTTCATGAAAATTAGTAATGTTATTCTCAACATGGAATATAATTATTGAAATTGTAAACTATTATTATTATTATTATTTTGTAGAGGTATTAATTAATCAATAAATTAATAAATATTACTTTAAAGAATATTTTTAAAATTTAATGAATATACCTTATTTCCCCCTTTAAAAACAAGTGATATTGAAAAGGAAGAATAATGAAAGAATAAATAACAATGAAAGATAAAAAAATTGGAAGAATAAACTACCATAAATGCTTCTTGGGCAGTGTATTTTATTGGGAAGGAATTTTTTTTTCAACAGTATAATTTCTTGAAACCATCTAGTGGTTTAAGACTTTTCTTTTAGGAGTTTTACTTTTGAGGGTACTTTACTTTGGGTACAAGAAATAAATGAATTTACCCAATCACCCTTCCCATTTCTCAGAAATTACAACATTACCTGAAATTAACTGTTCGTGTCAATTCCTGCCAAAAATGTGTCCTGCCAAATATATTTTCCGTATCCCATAATCCATTTATTTAAAAAAATTGACATCTATACTTTCTATCAACCGTCATATCACGTCTAATCACATCATATTCTATCTAATCACCTCTCACTGTTTTTCTTTGGCATATCTCTGCCATGTATACCAAAATATTTGAATGAGCTAACTAATAAACAGCATAAGTGAGGGGTATTCAATGGTATTTCCACATTAATTCAAACAGATGACTGTTTTATCAAATTGTTCCAATTATTTATTTATGCAATCAGAGGAGCTATGCAAAATCCAATTAAGATACTGAGGGATGAAAAAATCAAAAGGGAAAAGGGCACTGGTGGGACCGACGAGGCTTTTTGGGGCAGTCATGGCCCACTTTTGATAAGTTGCTGAAATTTGAGTCTCCTTCCTCCGTTAGTCAAAAGCTTAAATTATTGTTATTTTCACCTTTTTTTGGGCGGTAGGAATAAATAAATAAATTAGGCAAAGAAATTCATATAAAATATGATATTTTGCACTTTTACAATTAGAACATAAGAAAATTATCGGTCTGCATCTCTTAAGTGTTAAATTAATTTTTCTTCATAAAACTACTTTTTTTATTTTCATAAAAGACTAGAAAACCGTTTATCCATATCAGAGTTGAACTAAGTCACAACTCGCAAGAATGTATTCATTTAACACCTTTCAATTCTTTCGATTTCAATTTATATCTAAACTCATTAAATTGAATACGTCTCATATATATATATATATAACATTTATGAGACTATAAAAACTTTTCATTAATATAAAATGGAAAGTTCAAATTAAATTGTCATTTGGCTATCTTTTTTTTAAAAAAAAAAAGTTGGTGAACCGGACAAGCTTGAATCAAAAGATACTTGACCTTGACTTAGAATATGTTTCATAGTTCCTTATTTTAGTTAACAATTGAAGCAATTCAATATTCACATAGACTTACCAGCAAAAAAGATTCTCTCAAAAGTAGCTTTGACTGTTGGAAAAGCTAATCCCAATATTCTTTGGACTTGGAGGACTCTTACTGAGAACATTGGTTCAATTCACACCACCACATCATCAAAACAAATAAAACAGCACATCTCTCACACCTTGCATGTATACAACTGACTAAAGAAAAAATGTAGCTCAGTGCACAAAGCTCCCATTATGTGCAGGGTTCGAGGAAGAGTCGAACCTAGTTGAGTCTATCGTATGCGAAAAAGGAGAAGGCATTGGCTATAAAACCAGATGAATATAGTGCTTTTACTACTAACTAGCATCAAGAAAATCCATTGATACTAGTAGTACTGCTAAATCAAGCATTTGGTAATGACCTTGGCATGTGACAATGGAACGTAACCAGCTCTTCTCTCCTCGAATGAGTACTCGATATTATCAGCACACACAGAAACATGACGACTGGCTGGGGTCATTGCAGTCTGCATGGCAGTGGAAACTGAGGAAGGAGTTGCTGGCATTGGAATGGGCAATGTTTTTGGGGTAATACTTCCTTCAACAGCAGAGGCAATCTTTGTTGGAGTCATAATTGGAGTTTTGTTCAAAGACACTGTTTCCTCGAGTCTTCGTTCAGCAGAGGTAATCTTGGTTGGAGTCATAACTGGTGATTTGTTCAAATACAGTGCTTCCTGGACCATCCCGCTCTTTAGGGTCTGATTCTGAATATTGATGGTGCTCGCATTTGATGATAACAATGACGATAAGGGAGAAAGAGGCTTCCTTGTCTGTGTTGTTGCAGGTTTAGGTGGATTTAACGGGCCCTTCCTTATCTGTGCTGATTCAGTTCTAGGTGGATTTAAAAGGGCCTTTCTTGTCTGCACTGATTCAGCTCTAGGTGTATAAGGGGGATAGAGGCTTCCTTGATGCTTTCTTGGTGCCAAGATACTACCTCTTCTGCCTACAACAAAAATTCAAGTTAGACAATTTGAATATCAATAGCGCGGTCCAACTTACAAGCCTAAAAAGCTCAATAAACATGTAGACTTAGAAATGAGTATACAACAATTTTTGGGGGAAGAGTAAATTCAGATACACTAGAGGACAGGATCACAAGCCTACCACTTTGGGGAGTTTGCTGTTTCAACGAACTAGACAGTCGAGAGGATGGTGCAGCTTTACCAGCATATGGGGTTTGAAGCATTGATCCTCCAAGCGATAGTCTCTTATTGGTCAAACCTCCCATTGATGGTCTAAAATTCTTCTTTGCACTCTTTGAAGGACTAGGTATTGAACCAAAAAGTGCTTCTTGCTCCACCATCAACTGTCCCTGAAGCTTCTTCTGGTCCTTGAATAAAAAAAAGTATCTTGTAAACAACTAATACTCAGAGAAGTCATTTCATGTGTAATAAAATAGAAAATCCATACCCTCAGTCTCTGACGCTCAAGCTCCCTCTGCTGCTTTAGAACACAATACTGCTCAAGCATATAAAGAATGGCTACCTGGCAAGCAAAACTGAAGGCATAAGTAAACAATACAAGAGCGTTAGTCTTGCTTAATATTGCTGTAACAAAGTCGAGTTAGGTGCTTACACCATCATACAAGAATTCATGTCCTCTTTCTTTCTGCCAAACGCTAGCTCTCAATCTCAATGTCTCCACCATAGCTGCCACAAAGTCAATTTTAAGATTCTTGTTGAACTGATCAAGTTTAATTGGCACACTAAACAGACATGCGACAATGTAGGTGATTTGTTCATGATAAACTATAATTGATTTGCATAACAAATTTTCAGAAACCACACATATGATTTAACTCTTACTTTCTGGTATCTGTATTCTTAGAGTACACTAGTTATGCAGTAAGCTAACTCAAAGAAGAGTAATATCAAAATCTAGGCAGGTTATTTGTATTAGCAAAATCAATTTTTAATGATGGGAGACACGGGGAACAGAAAATAGGTTCCATACCAGGGATTTTGTTGAAAAGAACTCGAGCTTTCTCAGCTCGCTTCAAATTACGGTGTGTACCTTTTCCACCATGGTAACGATTTTCATCCTAAAATAAAACATATTAGAAACAGAAGTATGGTGCAGAACATACAGGAAAAAGGTCGAAAAACAGAACATAGCGTCCAACCCTGTTGTATTCCTCCAACCAACACTCCTCATCACATGCAGCCAACCACTTCTCCAACTTTTCAAGAATCTCTCTCCTACTAAAAGTTTCCTCTTTAACCTTGGAAATCTGCACCTCGATTTGCTCAAGCAGATATGACGGATCAATTGCGCCTACAAATTATAGCATTACTACTTGAGAAATACAACAAAAGATTCACGCATATTGGAAACTAAATAAATTTCTTTTAAGAAATCAATTTGCTTAAGCATACAATAATCCATAAATTATCACAGAAATGATTTAGTTAGAATGCATTTGGTTAGAAGTAGCTACGTGCAACCTTGATGACTGATTCATGACAGGAAAAAGTTACCAGATTCTATAGCTTCAACAGAAAAGTCGACTGAATTTTGTGTTTCAATAACCAAATGTGCTTTCCTACAGATTTCCTCCAACTCCAGCCTCTTTCTCAGAAGAACCTCTTTCATTTTTGTTGATTTCATTGCCTGCAATCTCAACACTTCTGCCTCTGCCTGCATAAGTATTATAGAATCGCAATAATTTTCATTACTGCTATGAAAGCATCACAACTATCCTAGAGAGCTCTCAATTTCTGCTAGAAATTAACAGCCTAAAATAATAATTGGAGAGAATTTAGTTTATGTATTTTATACATGTTGAAGACTGTCGGCAGACAAAACATTAGGCTCATTTATTTCATTTTCTGAAGCTGCTATGTGCCTTGTAAAATCATAAAATTTCTGTTGCTCCTCTAGTGGTGTATCCATCAAGCTCCACAGCTCAATCAGGGTAGTTGCAAGATCTTGAAGCTAAACAACAAGAAGAACAACATTAGTAGAGGGACAAAAACGTGGTTTGGAACAATTAATTGACATTTATACTAACCCTAAGCAATCTTTGTTTCTTGAGCTCTTCCAATCTGTTGATCATAGCAGAAAGCTTAAAGATCATATCTTTGCTTATGTTTTTCAAGACACGAGAATCATCTAAGGTTGGATCAACCTCAGCAATAGTTTGTTTGTAATCAACCCCAAGCACCACACATAACGAATTGATAGTTGTCAAGTTGTCAACCAGCAGCTTCAGGCGGTCACTCTGAAAATGTTTACGAGATTCTATTAGACAAACAGTAACTCTTGTAATTCTTTATTGCAGAGGAAATATTTCCAATTAGTATGAAACTCTGCAACATTATAGTGGAATGATACGCCTGTTTGTTTTTTCCTCTATTCTAAGCAGTTCTGATGTGTCTGTGAAGTGACAGTTTACCGCACTCATTTTGCAAAAGTTGGAACTTTTGTAACATTTTTATTCAAGGCAGCAATCGTGAGCTAAAACATGCAGAGATTGAAGCAAGTAAAGAGAAGAAACAGAAATAACCTTCTCTTTTTGCAAAGCAAGCAAATAATTCTGCATTTCTTCTAATCTTTTGACAGACAAATCATTCTCATCAATTGCACTCATTTGTGCATTCTCTTGGAAGTGTAAACAGAGCTCTTTCGAGAAAGTCTGTATCTGATTGACAACAGCCGCAAAATGGTTCTTCCTCTCTCCTTTTCTCCTCTTCATCTCTTCTAACTTAGGCTTAACGGCCTCAAGCTCTTCCTTCAAACTTCTGGAACTCTGCTATGTAAGGAGGCTAAATGTTGAAAAAGTTCTACATACCAAGCAAAAGATCATAAAGTTTTACTGAATGCTCCAAAGGAGAAATTTTTGTTTGTCTCTAACCTGCCTAGCATATGATGATTGTTCTCCTAGTGCTGCACATATCTTTGCAATTTCTGCTTCAGAGTCAGCGATAATTTGCTGCAGTTGCTCCCGGCAACGCCTTGCCTGATTCACTTTTCTTCTATATGCCTCCAGACACTCTTGTTGAAGCTCGAAAAGCATCTTATCCCTTTCGATATCTGGCTCTCCCATCTCATCCCATATTCTCTGATCCAAAATACAAGGTAACATACAAAAAAAGAGTACACTCTCAGAACACAATGTAAGTCTTGTGTTTCTTAATAACAATTGAAGAGCCTAGTTCGAGCAAACCTGCATCTCAGAGAGAAGAGAGCCACAAGTTGTTTCCATATGCAAAGGCTTCTCACTTTGGCTGTTATTCATGTTGAAGCATTAACACCTTGAGAAAGAGAAAGAGATGGTAAAAGGAAAAGCTATAAGACTAGCTAGAGGCAAGCCAGAAGCAATGAGATTGAATTTAGATGAGCTACATAGGAAAGTCCCAGCTAAATTTAGAATAAAACGTTGAAGTATTTGCGGATTTATCACCCTTCAACCTTAAAGTGAAAACAAAGCACGAACAATGAAACGAACTACCTTTTTTTCATTGTTTCAAAAGTTATGATGATCTTTTAGCACCTCTTGGACAGAATCTCTCAAATGATTTTTGATATTTACTTTGTTAAGCAATTAAAACATATATCGTAACAGAATTTATCTATTCAATGAATCAACTATACCTCAATAACAAATTTTATGCATTTAAAAAGATGCAGCAAGAAAGAAAAAGGCCTTTTAAGCCATGTCTAGTTTCTAGTCCAAAATGTGAAGATTCTCATATATAAAATTCCAAGAAAGATGAATTAATTGCCATTAGAAACTAGAACCCTATTTCTTTGGGTGCGTGCTAACAGACAAACATCTTGATCGTCCCCCTAACCAAAAAGTAAAAATCTTGAATATCTAAAACTCTTTTGCTGCATGAACCATTACTTATTAACCATTCAAGAAATGTCAAGCAACAACAACAATACATCTAGTGTAATTCCACAAGTGGGACCTTAACCCTACTTCAAGAAGGTAGAGAGGTTGTTTTCGATAGACCCCCACCAACTCAAAAGATTCACGAAAAGCCAAGCCCTAAGTTAAAGAAAATATAATACATTTCGTTTAGAAATAACAGCTTTCAACTTGAAAACCCCTTTTATTTGTAAAATTGAGAACAAATTTCCGTCTAGTGGAAAGTGAATTCAAGAAGCACTAAACCCCACCCAGTTAAATGTAGCAACAAAATAGTCCATGGATGTGATATTGGATCATTTGTCTAAGTCCTAGTTGATTGTTTCTACAGATACTGAATTGAGAAAACAGAGCACCAATTTTCATGTAAAATACAAAGAAATTATTCGAGTAAACAAAACCTTACTAGAATCTTGATCAGCCGTAATTACGAGAAAACTGTCTTCAATTTCCGGCAAATTTGCTCAACCCAAGTGAAATTATTGTTATGATAATGTGAAATGGAGAATTGGGTTTGAGTGAGAGAAGGAGGGAAAGAAAACGTTAGCTTTTGTTTTGTAAAGCAAACGTATGCGCCTTTATCTCCTCTTTATAGGCCGTTTCATAATCACTGTTTTTGAATTTCAAACTTCATCTCCATTTAATCTTTTTTATGTCAATCTTCAAAAGATATGGTTAACAAAAATATTTGATAGTTAAAGCATGAAATTTTTGTATGATGGTGCTTCGGGTTATTTTAACCTTCCACCCATCCAATTTTCGCTCAGGGGTCTTATATATTCTTTATTCCATGCTAGAAAACATTATTTCTCTTTTTATTCAAAATCACCACCACATACCATACCACTCTAAGTGAGTGGTTAACAAACAATTTGCTAGTATTTATCAAGTCAGGGGTTTACGAACTTTTGAAAATTATAGATTAAGTAACGTATGAAACAAGTAAACTTGGTAATAATTTAGAGGGTTTTGCTATAAAACCATCCTTAAATAATAAAGATCATCAAATATTCTTTCGTATCCAAATCGATTTCATATGATCTTTCACTCGTTAAACTTAAAGTCGATCAATACTAATTATATAGATCGACTACTATATGTAATTGATAAAAAAGTACGGCTATTTTTGAGTTTGTTGCGATAATGGGCTGCTAATTTGATTAATTATTCGATTAAGATTGTGAATATGTAATTATTCGATTAAGATTGTGATCGACAAACAGGAAGTTTTATTTTAGCCATAGGGTGTAATGGCAAAAATAATAATAATACAGTACACTTGAAGAAAGTGGGCATTTTGGAAGACCCGATTAGACATCTCTCCATTCTATTCCGTCGCATGGAAATAATCAGGCGAAAAAACGCAAGGATGTCAACCACAATAACAACATACCCAGTGTAATTCCATAAAGTAGGGTATAGCAGAATAAAGTGTATGCAGACCTTACTCCTACCTCAAAGGTAGAACGCTGCAAGGATGTCGGATACCAAAAATATTCCAGATAGTGCAATGGACCATAGCAAAATAACTACAACCAATTATGATTCACACTTGAGGAAGCTTTGGTGACAACAGTCCAAAAGAAATATGATTGCAATTACAAAGAATCTCAAGAAACAATATTGGCTGAAAACTTAAAAGTTAACTTACCCTCTTGAAACTCATGTTTACATATCAACTAAACTACCAACTCTGTGCTATATAGGTGCTGTCAACCGAAAACAACCCTAACAGAGAATGGCTTCAAAATGACTGCTTTGGCACCTACTATCAAGCAAATCTGTCTGAGACAGTCCTCTCAAAATGGTTCACACTAGTCATCTCTACTTGTGCTTTTTCGCCAAACAAAGCATTCCAAACTACCATACGAGGCAACCTGTACACATATACATAAATGGGAAAACGGAGGATAGTAAAATGTAACAGCAAATGTGCATAGGAAGAGGACTAGCTTGTTCTGATCCCCTCAAGGTCCCAATTTGAGAAAGGAGGCATCAAGTGTTGCTGCTCTCCTCACGGATGCTTGAGATCAGGTGACCACTGACTGAGCTGAAGTGGGATGAAGTTGACATGGCTTTGCATATTAATTGGAGTTCCACTACACTTCTTCACATGGATCAACTGATTGGATTGTTAGTGCCTGAATTTACAACCTAAGTTGCCACCAATCTTGAGGGAACCCCAAAGTGGCAAAAAGCTTGGATTTTGACACAACATAACCAGTTGCTCATAAAGCTTGTATTTTAGAATTCACATCCCATATGAAGCATATAAAAGAGAGAAAAAGCATCCAACAGCAATTGTAATTGTTGTTTAATTTTCATACATAAAATGTGCTGACATAACTGAAATTTGAAACTCACAGAATAGTTGAGGTACTTTGGGGTTTAAAGATTCAATAAGAATGGCAAGCTTTATAGGGGTGAACTGGACCAAGTCCCATAATCAGCAGGAATTGGCCAGAGGGGGATTTTGTCCATCCAAAAGACATTCAGAGAGTCAATCCTATGCTTCTGAACATGCCACTCCCAACAGTAAAATTTTATCCTTCCATTTTATTTATGTAAAATGAAAATAAAAGAGAAAGCATGGGGCTACAAATTCTTCTCCACTAGACCTTCAAACTTCCTTTCAAAAATAAAGATCTTAGCTGCCCAAAAAGGACGTAATGAGAAAATAAATGCAGAAATTTAACAAAATGATTGAAAGCATCACAGCAGAACACTCTATCACAAAATGTACAGAGGAATGCCAAGCAGTTCATTAAACAATAAACCGGAAGTATTTTCTGCGGAATATGCCTTCTGTCTTGAGCACAAGAAGACAAGGATACGGTACTATGCACGCAAACCAGAAGATAAGAAAGCATTGTTTTCATTTTTTAGGACTAGAAAACCGTCATCTGCACTTCACTAATGAACATCTCTAAATAATAACATAGGCAACACCAGTGGAGTAACAAAGAGCATTTCCCAATGTGTAAATTTTCACCAAAAAGAAATAACCAAATGAAGCAAATAATGCAAACATAAAAGATGATCAAGCCGCAGTATGTTAAGTAAGAACATAAAGAGCAATAATCTGCAAATAATTAACTTACTGAATCTTAAGTTTTACTCACCAAAACCTTTACACCACTCAAGCCATATTTCAAAAGCTTGTATTCATCAAAATAGCAGCCTGCCAACATTGTGCTATAGATGTTCCTGCAGTCCGTTTGTGATGGTTCTCATACAGGAACTAGCCATAAAACTCTCTTGAACATCATCTCATACATTTCTAATAACCCAGAGCCAGAAAAACTAGTCTGTCCAATTTCCAAGATCCATAATGGGTGATCTATTCTAAGCTTAGGATACCAAAACCTACCCTATTAGTTACATGAAAAACCTAATAAACAGGATGAGCCATAACTTGAAAAAAAGAAGAGCAGATATATGAAGAAGCATTTATTTTGATTCCAATTTTATGAGTTAAATGTTTAACTTGTCAACTACATCACAATTACTTTTAAGAGTGACAGAAGTACAGTTAAAAAGAAGATAGAAATACTTGTTGATGAAGGACCTTGAGATCCAAAGAAGCTCCATGGGTTAATGATAATAAGCCTTCCACTCACGTTTTTGTCAAGAGGACAAATGTATTAACTTAAGAGAATTCAGATATGTGCATATGTGGAGCAGGAGTAACAAAATTGTGGATAAGTGGGTAAAGACCTCAGGGGTAATAAGGGATGACGTAACAAGGAATAACGATCAAGACGTGAATTTTATCCTTAATAAAAGCAGGAGCAGACATCAGCCTTCTTTAGACATACACATACATGATTCTTCTACGACCAAAGTGTAGTTATAGCAACAATTCAAATAGAAAAGGAAAAAGGAAAGTAATGACAGAAAAACTTGCATAAGCTCTTTCTATGTAAAGGGGAGGTGCCAACACACATTCAAGGAAATATTAAAAGAACTTCAATTTGTTGCCCATCATTTTCATTCCCAGATGTTAACGCAATTAAGAAAAATGAAGAAACAATTACAGGTATATGTGAGGATAGCTTTTATGGTTGAACTGAAAATTACAGACAATGACAAGTTCCATAAGCTTTCTATTCATCAATTGTATGTCCAATTTAAGATATATGCCACAAACTAGTCCTTAAACAATAAACCTTCACACTTTTCCAATGTTTGCTAGCAGCTTAAGAGGTCCTCACCTCAATCCTCATAACTGCTTTCAGAAATTGAGGCTAAACTTAGCAACTTATGGTCAATAGAATGAACACATTGATTATGTTTATCTTAAGCATAAACAATTTTAGTAAGAACTGCCATTTCCATTTTCAACAAATAGCAAATCAGGGAACTAATTCAAGAGTTGACTGGAAAGAATTTAATTACAAGCAAACCATAAAAATCTCTATAGCAACAAAATTTCAACAACACCATCACAACTTATTACAGTTGTTTGACAAATCATATATGCACAGATTGCTCTCACATCAGGGATGCATAATAGATTTGGAATTATTAATTGCTTTAAAGCAATTCCAAGAATGTGTGTAAAATTTAGAGATTGACTGCATTTAATTTTGCCAAAACTTTCCTAGAAAAGTCCTGGTGATTTAGTAAATAGTCAAAAACATGTCTCTTCATCATATCAATGTATCTGGAATTCAAATAAGTAACACAATTATAAATACACTGTATTTAGATTGAGACTCATCTTTCAAGAAAATAAAGTTCTGACTTAAATTGGATAAGTTTTACTGATTATCCAAATATCAACGAGGTTCACATATACCTATTATTATTGCATCATAACATAACAGGATCATATGGGATCAGGATACACAATTATATGTGTTGAATGAACATCATACAGTCTCATCTTCTCCAAAATTTCCCTTGTTTCTGCAATAGGACTTAGATTTTAGAGCAAACAGGTTAAAATAGAACTTGACCGAAACAAATCGTGAATTAAGCTAGATTTTTATCCTTGTCTTCTTTATTCTTTTTCCACATCAAGATGAGTTGATTAGCTAGTCAAATTATTTTGGTCAAAGCTTGTTGATATATCCTCAAGAGTATGTATTAAGGAAATCTATTTACATGATGATTTCAAACTACTATTGAATAGAATCATGCCATGTATCTCTGTTCAACCTCAATCAGAAGCCAAAAATATAATCCAACATTGGTACATCAACACTTACTCCTCAATTGTCCAAAAAAGCTGAGTTTCCATAGAGTTTCAAATTGTCATCTCCAACTAGAAGCTTTTGCCACCATCAAAAAAGGAAAAAATAAAAACAAATAAAAAACTTGAAATTCTTTCCACATTCTCGAACAATTTTGTTAATCTACAAGCTCTAGTCGTGGAAGAAGAAAAAGAGAAGGAGGTATCAACAAAAACTGGTTTTACAGTGGGATGGCTTATGAGTCATGATGTTCATATTTATCAATATAATCAATACAAATCTTCTCCCATATTCTCCACATACAATTGGTCACTATTAATTCACAAGATCCCTTATGTTTCACTAGATTTTAAGCAATCTTTAGGATTAATTCCAACTTATGGTCTTCTAGGCTTTTCCTTCGGATACTACCCACCAATTGCTAATAGCATAATATAAATATCGCACACATGGACATATCACAAATGCTTGATATTACATTCTTCTATAAACACAAGCTGAAATTTTGCTTAAGAGT
Source organism: Solanum stenotomum (assembly GCF_019186545.1). Classification (NCBI taxonomy): domain Eukaryota; kingdom Viridiplantae; phylum Streptophyta; class Magnoliopsida; order Solanales; family Solanaceae; genus Solanum; species Solanum stenotomum. The sequence continues at coordinate 16,949,462 of NC_064282.1, read as the reverse complement.
TCATCTTATCCTAATTCCTAAATTAATACAGCTAATAGAAACAGGTTTAGTCAATCTTGGTCGTTATTTGAAAATTCAGATTATCACTGTCCTCATTTCTTTGGTTAGCATCTGAGAAGTAAAATCAATATTTCAGGCAGCAGCATATACGATAAATGCAAGATAGTAAAAGGTAATCACTAACTCAGATATGGCAAGTGGCAAGCAAGTTTAAGTTTTGAAAATTTATGACAAGTCAAATAACTATCTAATGTATGTGCAAAGAAGCTCATGGGCTGAACTTTACAGAATTACAACAGCAAAGACAACAAAGAGGCTGCCAGATGTTTCAACCTTTTGTCTACACAAATATACAACCCACGTCTAACATTATAGTATGAAAAATGGAACAAGGAGGACTATGATTAAGTTAGAGTGGGTCACCAGCTGTAAGATCTCTAAACAATCTCCCCGGGCTTGAATCCACTGTCAACACAATCTGTGCCAGAGTCCAGTTCACAGGATGAATCAAACCATTTAGGGTTCTCTGGGTAGAAGTTCTCAACAACGAAGCCTACATCTGTATCTATACTCTCATCATGCCTTAAGGGCTTGGTCAATTTAGAATTCCCACAGTCAAGAATGCCCTTCTGATCAAATTCGCTGCACTCCAATGGTTTCTCTGATTTACAAGACTCACCCAGCAGATCCTTCTCATTCCTACAATCTGACCTTATCTGATCCCAAGATGCAACCTCCCCGAGTGTTCTCCCAAAGCTGTCTTCATCTTCCTCAATAAGCTCTGCATCCTTGCCATCCTCATAAATGCGATGATCATGAACACCCCAATCTGCCAAATCATTTTCCCCGACCAATAGATCATCCGAGGTCGGCTTATCTGAGAGCAACCCAACTGACTTTGATCCATATTCTCTCACATTCCTAAGCTTATTCGAAAAATCAAACAATTCACGAGACACTGAGCACAACAACTCATGAGGAACTTTCCCGATCTGGCCCTCAAGTAGAGCAATCTCATTCCTTGCTTCCTGCATTTGCTGCAAAATCGAATGTTGCAGATCTCCACTATCCTTTCCAAGGAACCCAAAATCTTCATTTTCTGCTTCATCACCCATCCCATACACTGTTTCCTGATCCATCAAAACCCCTCCTTTATGCCCAACTACTCGATGCATTATTCTCGCATTCCCATCAGAAGCACCAGGTTCATGCCCCGAGTGCACTGCATACAACTTAAAGACTGCTGTCCCTTCCTCCAGATAGACAAAGGACTTATCCTTCTCATTATAATTTGATATTGGAACTATCGCCCTGATACGAAACCCACACCCACACCGTTTTGACGTGTAAGGCTCTCTTTTTAAAATCCTCGATTTCTTCGAGGATGCAGGCTCTCCAGCTCGATGACACGCGTAATCTTTAACCTCAGCTATAAATGGTTTATACCTTACATATTTCTGCCTAATACACAAGGCCACTTTATACTTTGTGGCCAATTGTTGTAATCTAACAGGCACTTCCTTTGCGGGTACTTCAAATGATTCAGTATACTCAAACCTACGTCTCTTAGTACGTGGCGCAGACTCTGAGCACACGGGGCAAACCTCAACACATACCCTAATATAACTCTCAGGTATTCCATAAAATTTAGCACCTACAGTCCACACCTGTTTAATTCTTTCTACAGTTTCTTTCAGTCCCAAGTGTTTTAAGTCCGCATCACAGTGAAAACTTGTGACTATATCATGCCATTGATCAACATGGGAAACGAATTGACTGGAATTATTCTTGAAACACAGTAATTCATTACCATTCAAAGGGTCGATATTCGCGATAAGCTTGTCCTGGATCCGCTTCCACGCCGTGAGGTATGCCGTATCCTCATTCCGGTCCTTCCACACCAAACGCCAGCTTTGAAGCACCGACGACGGCGTCACAGATCGAATTTCCTCCGGTGTCGCCACACGGCCCGCGAGAAGGCAGCGTATCATCAGGGCATGAGATTCCTTATTGAAAGTGTAGAATTGAGATGAAATGTGAGCTTCTGGACTTATATTCGCCACAGACACGGTATGCCGATGACGTTTCTCCGCCTTATTTTTGTCGCCCTTTCCCAAACCCAAATCAGGGTTAGGGTTAGGGTTTGCAGAAACGATGTCGTTTTGCTGCTCCAATTGGGGCAGCGACTGAATTAGCTGCTGGTGATGGTACTGATGTTGATCGGGATCAGATGAAGTATGACTGGTATCATCGTCGTCGTCGTCCCGGAAGAATCCGATATCAGAAAAAAAGGGTTCTTCTTCCTCCTCCGGTAGAATTGACGGCTGAGATTGATCCAAGATTTGATGATGCGGGTCCAAGTGATGATGGAACATATCTTCTTCTTCAACTTTGCTAGGATTCATAGCTTTCTGCAAAATGGGTATCTGAAAAAAGCGTTTTTTTTTTGTCTCTCGGAGAAATCGAAGGGGCAGGGAGGCGTTTTGCTGACACAAGTAAGTTTCCTCACATTCTTGATTTCTCCGCACGGTTTTCTTCTGTTGAAACTTGAAATACCGATTCAGTGGTAGTGGGAAAGAGAAAAGAACATAGAGGAAAGTGACGGACTATGTGGAACTTCAAGTCTTTGACTCATGTCAAACATGCACTCCCTTTTGTTGTTTGTGAGTTTTGAATGTTTCTAAGGTTTGCGCCTCTTTGCCCCTTTTATATTGTGTATATTGCCTTCAATTTCTCTACTGTTTATCTTCTTGTTTTGGTGGTTTTCTTTAGTTTTTGTGATCTTTGTGTTTATCCCCTTGTTGAAACAAATGTTTGATTAATCTAGGTTTTTAATTTCATTTTCTCACCTGACATGAATCATATTGGGGAAGATTTTTAAGAGTCAACATAATAAAGATAGTCGATTCTTTTTCAACAGTCTGTTATGTGTTATGCAGAGAGAATTAAGAATAATTCTTCAAGTGATATAAGAGTAGGAGAAAGAAACGTACAATTATCATGTCCTGAGATAAGATAAAATGTCACCAACAAAAGTTTAAACTTGTACATTTGTAATTTCGCCTGGTTAACTTAGTAGTTTATAATTAAAATGAGTGTTGAGAATGGTATATTGACATCAAGGTAGGAAAGACTTTTGTGGTGGACAAGATGAGAAAAGTGGGGCTGACACGATTTGAACATGTGAAGAGCAGGTACATAAATACCCAAGTGAGAAAGTGTGAGAGGATGAATATAATGGATACAATGAAAGGAATATTTAGATCGAAGAAGTATTAGGGAGAGATGATGACTAGTAATGGCATGACACATCTTCATCTTTATGAGGACATGACCTTATATAGAAAGATATGGAGGTAGCATATGGTAGAAAAGTAATTGGTAGTTAAGCGTTGTCTTACTTTTCGATTAGATCAGGCTTGATGGTAGTCGAAAGTATAATGCATGTCATAGTATTAATGCTATTCGTATAAATGTTATGTACTTTTTCTTATTAGTTGTCATGTGTTCTTCTCTATCATATTCTCTTCTTTAATAACTAGTTTGATTGTTGTACTTGAGCACTTTTGAAAATAGTCTCTCTACATAGAATCAGGGGCTACCTAAAATTAGAGGGAGGAAGGAGGGGTAAAGTGAAATTAACTGATGGTGCTTGGTCAAAGCTCCAGTAAGTAGTCATTCCCTTCTCAAATAACTGTACGCGAGACTTTCACCTCATAATGTTCCGTCCTGAAATTTCTTATAGATAAGGTTTGCCAAAAATAATAAGGTAACACAAAGATGTTTTGGTTAAATTTTAGAAAATGTAGGACATGTTTGGTATAGTGAATAAGAGAAATTGACTTATCACAGAAATAATAATTAGTACTAAAATAAGTTTTTTCTATCTTTTGATGGAATAACAACAGGGAATAACTTATTCAATAAAATAAGATAATTAAAATGACAAAAATATCCTCTCGCAATATAGAGTGATGTAACAATAGATATCACTTTTGTACTTTTTGGTTGTCTAGTGTGAACTAATGTCATGTGTCAATAATTTGATAAAATTTCTCCTTGTGGGATTATTGTTGACAATATGCTATCACAATTAAAAATAATAATAATAAATAAATAAATAATGGTCACAGTGATTTTTTTAATTAAATTGCGGAGCTTAAAGCCCCTTTATTCAATACTAATGTAGTCTGTAAAATTAGGTATCCTTCAAAATCCACAATTATGGATTTCGACTGAATTTATTTTTTCAAAATGAGGAGGACATAAAAACATTTGTACAATTATAATAAACATAAAATATAAATAAATAACAAAGTAAAACAATAATATGAGAAACGACCTAATGTTTGTCTAACATCAATAGTATACATAATAATGAATTAAAAATATCATCTTTCTCAGAAAGTAACTCTAAGTACATGTAAAGACACTTAGTAAAAGTGTCACTAATAAATAAATATGAATAAAAATAAATGAATCAAATAATAACTTAAAAATAAAAATCCTTATGAACATGTGAGGTCTTGAAAATCGACTTTAATTTCTTCATCGGCCAAATCTAACATACAACATATATAAACTTAAAGTAAATTTTCCGTCTTTCAAAATAGGTGACCTCGAAAATCGACAAAGATATTTTTTCATTGGCCAATGAAAAAATGTCTCCGTCGGTTTTCGAGGTCTCTTCACTTTAAAAGACGGAAATTTAGTTTTAAGTTCATATTCTTTTGTATGCTAAAATTAGCCGATGAAGAAATTACCGTCGATTTTCAAAGTCTCCCATGTTCATAAGACGAATTTTATGTTTAAGTTATTATTCTTTTTATTTATTTATTTGATTCTTATTTATTCATTACTAGAACTTTTACTAAGCGTCTTTACATGTACCGAGAATTGCTTCCCATTGAAGCTATTCGAATGAAGTTCGAATAATATTTTTGATTCATTATTTTGTATATATTGACGTTAGGTATCTTAATTATTATTTTACTTTATGATTTGTGTATATTACATGTTTATTATACATGTACAAGTTTTTATCTCCTCTCAGTTTGAAAAAATGAATTCAGTCGGGACCCACAATTGTGAATTTTGACGGATGCCTAATATCTTTCCTTCGGAATCACTTGAACCATTATCTAGAATCTATTGGTTTCATAGACATTTTTATTAATTAATTAATTGATTTCCTAGTTTTCCTAAAATTAAGTGGTGACTCCCTTAATAATTGTTTTAGTCTTTAAATTTTATTAAAATTGATTATTATTTTTTGAGTCACCGTAAACTTGAGCCTTAGGGATTTCAATATTGGCTCACTTTTACTCTCAAAATTAACGGATATTATGTCACCTTAAAATCATATAAAATAAAGGAAAAAATATATAACTAAGCTAACATTAAATAGGTAATTATGCTACATGACTATAGTTTTAATTAATTATAGAAAGGGATTATTGCTTAAGAAAATGGTTATGACAGGTCCCATATTTTTATATTAGATCGTGTATATTCTCATTTCCCCAGTTATACAAATCTTTTCACACACTCTCTCTCTCTCTCTTTCTAACCCACCTACTTAATTGTCTCCTTAATTCTCCCATGAATCTCTTAACCGATTCAAATTTCAAAATTTGAAAATTTTGAATCAACCGTTCTAATCTTGCAAAATCGTGTAATCTCCATTTACTTATTTTTAAAATAAAATTTCATCAATTTTTTATTATTATTTTTTTGTATTTGTATATTTTTCTCGATTTCCCCAATTTTTTTCATAGTTTCACAGCCAAATCTCGATTCCTTGAGTACAATCATTCTAATCATGGAGGAACAATCTCCATCAAAGAAAATCACAATAGGTATACATTTGCATGCAACCAATTCAGTTGGAAATCTATCTTTTTCGTTGGGTTTAACTCAACATTTTAAAGCAATTGCAGTATCTATTGCAAAATCTAAAGATATTTGTTCAAACATTGTAAAGAATGAGATTAGATCTAAGTTTCTAAATGACCCCATCAATACCGTGTTAAAATCTCCAAAGAGTGGAAAAAAAGTTTGATTCCGATTTGATGATTCCTGTAAAAAAAAAGTACAAGAAACATCTTCTAGTAAAAATGAATCAAAAATAATTGTGGAAGATGATTATGTTGTAATGGACCAATAGGAAGCAGACGATTTTGAGGTATAACCCTGTTTTCACTTATTTCTCTTGTATATCGATAATTTAAGTTGTATATTACATAACAAATGAACTATAATGGGAAAAATCAGCATTTGTATATATTATACATAATTAATAATCAGATGTCTTGTTGTTCATAGTTATACAAGTCCAATTGACATATAGAAAATTAATACAAGTAATCAAAAATTACTCAATTATATTCATTTGTTGACTAAAATATATAATGAATTGTATAAAATCGATCTAATACACAAAACAAACATTAACATATACAAACTGATATACATAATAACAAATTACTCAATTGTATACACTTGTCGACTTAAAATGCGTAACGACTTGATTATTCAATTATATACATTTGTTGACCTAAAATATATAATGTCTTGTATAAATTCTATCTAATATACAAATCATACAGTAACATATACAAAATTGATAAAAGCATGGGAAAATTTCATAAATCATAATATGTTTAGACAAACAATCACCCACGAGTTGTATATAATCTATCTAATATACAAATCAAACAGTAACATATACAAACTGATACAAGTAATAAAAAATTACTCAATTATATACGATATATTTAGACAAAATCACACACAAATAAACTTAGTCTGAAATTCGATACAAATTATATACATCTACAAATTATTTTCAAATAAATCAACTACTCCATACATTAATACCATTCTAACGGATCTTAATACAGATTAAACATGAATTAACCAAGAAATATATGAAATACATATACATAGAAGAATATACAACTCGTAATGGATAGATTGTTATGTTTATCTTTTCGGTATTTAAGCCACAAAAAAAGTTAAATTGTTTTCGTTCTAATACTGAAGAAGCTTTGATTGAATGAAAATAATGAATATTCTGCGTTTTCTCAAGAAGAAGAAGACTTATTTTGGTAACATATTTCAATTAAACTAAATGACATTTATTTAAGAAATTATTTCCTTAATTATCGCATAATCAGTTAGATATAACTAAATATGATTTTGTATAATTACTTATAAAAATGACGAACTAAACAAATCAGAATCATAATAGCTGTTTAAACTACATCTATGATGAGCAAATAGACATATTACTGTTAAGGATGCCTATTATGTTTTCCATTGTAGCTATTTATTTTGTATGATAAATTTAGTTTGCTTACTTAAAAATTTCAAATAGCAAAAAGTCTAAACACAATTCTTTTTTCTTTGACCCATTTCTACCTTTTTTTTCTTTTCTCTGGAGAATTAGCTGTGAGCATACAAAACTTTTCTTCCCATTTTTCATCTGAATTTATTTCTTATGTTCTCCTTTTTATATGAAAATATCAAATGAAAAATATGGAGAAAAGTTTTGTACACTTTTTGCCAATTGAAATTTCAAAGTCATCAAATTTTTTTTTTTTACGTGTTTTGTAAAGTGACATGTCATCTGTTAGTTTTGAGGGATAACAATAAATCGATAAATAAAGACTATTTCAGAACGCTTATATGTTTAAATAAAAGTTTATGATTTTATTAAAAAATGATATAAATCGATTCAGTACGATTAGATTCGATCGATTCTTCATATTTCTTTGTGGCTGGACTTTTAACAAAAATGTGAGTTTTTATCCAATATTTTTTTTTCGTGAATGTCCCATAAGTTATATAAAAACACATTTTCCACTTTTAAATTTTTTATAGTTTTTTCGTATAACTTTAATTAATCATTCTTAAAAAAACCCTTCATCTTAAAAACAATGAAAAATGTCAAAAATACCCGTAAACTATTAATGGAACAAATATATGTACATAACTGAATAGATTTATATCATTTTTTAATAAAATCATAAACTTTTATTTAAGCATATAATTATTCTGAAATAGTCTTTTAATTCATAAAAAACCAAAAAACTCCCGAACCAAATGATGTTACACTTATGCAAATATATTTTATATATTAACAATGTGTATATAAATATATTTTAATACATTCTTCGAATATAAATATAACCTATGTCCTAGTCGACCTTTGCCCTTTAATTAATTAGATTTAACATTTAAAAATATTAGAATGGATATTCCATCGAACAATCCAATGGAAAGTTCTAGATCAAACAATATAACAACAAGGTTTTACATTTTTTAATTTCTAGGTGAAGAATTGAAGTGCTTCATCAATAACACACTTGTGAAAGAAATGTTTCAATAATAATGTATTTTGAGGTGATACTTTAAAAGTTAAAAAGAGAAAAATCGATATGATCGGGACGGATTTAGAAAATCTAATTTTGGCTATACATTATAAAATACCCAAAAATTTGAGATGATATAATTTTTTTTAAAATAACCGATCGAACCATTCCATTGATACCCCTATTGGACTCGACTCATCTCCTTACACTTTCTCTCCATTTCCTCATATGCATTCTACTATATAATAAAAGAGAGTTTATGATGGACATTCTACTATTTACAAATGACTTAAAAATTATCTTAATAAATTATTTACAAATTACTTAAAATATTTAAGGGAGTTGAGGCTACCCATTAACTTGACATGTGGAATTACTAGATTTTTCTCTTATTATTTTTTATTCTACTATATAATAAAAGGGAGTTTATGATGGGACATTCTACTATTTACAAATGACTTAAAATATCTTAATAAATTATTTACAAATTATTTAAAATATTTAAAAGATATATAATAAAATAGGTTGACTCTCAGAATTCTATCAGGGTCACATATATTGAGACAGAAAATATAACATATATCATTTTAAAATTACCAAAAAAAGTATTATAAATAATAATAATTAACAACTTAAAATATCTGAAAGACATTTTTAAAGGGTTGATTTTGTAATTTTATCCATATTACATAAATTAGGACAAAGTGACCAGTAATGTAGGTTATTTGAAAGTTACATAAAAATATTATAAATCACAATAATTAATAAATTAAAACATTTTTTAAAAAAATATGAAAATTTCGATGACTCTCTAAATTTCATTTGTGTCACATAAATTCAGACAACAAAAATAACATATATTGGGTCCATTTTAATTTATTTGTCATAAATCATGATAATTGACAACATAAAATATGTTTTGAAAAAGATACAAAAAATTCCACTGATTCTTGAAGTTAATCTATCGTAAAAATATTATAAATCATGATAATTGACAACATAAAATATTTCAAAAATAAATACATATAAAAAAATTCGATTGATTCTTGAAATTAATCTATCGTTAAAAATTATGTATAAAATACAATAAATCGTGATAATTGAAAACTTAAAATATTTATTAAAAAAACACAAAAAAAATAAATTGACTGATCTATTTAGAAATGACTTAAAAAGATAAATCATTTACAAATGACTTCAAATATTTAAAAGATATATAATAAAATAGGTTGACTTTCAGAATTCTATCAGGGTCACATATATTGAGACAAAAAAAATAACATATATCATTTTAAAATTATCAAAAAAATATTATAAATAATAGTAATTAACAACTTAAAATATCTGAAAGACATTTTAAAAGGGTTAATTTTGTAATTTTATCCATATCACATAATTAGGACAAAGTGACCAGTAATATAGGTAAATTTAAATAACTCACTATATTTTATCTGTGTCACATACATTAGGACAAAAAGTAATAGATATTGGGCCCGTGTGCTGCACGGGCTCTTCGTCACTAGTATTTAGATAAGTGACACTTGTTATATTTAAAAATCTAAAGGTCTTGATTAAATTTAATTTAACAAACCTCTTAGCCATACTTAAAAAAAAAGTTAGGAAAAAAATTCACTATTTTTTATGAGAAAATCACTAATTGTAACTCCTCATTAATATAACTATATACGAATTCTCCTGATAAATGTTTTACATATCTATTAATATCATTTTCCTAATCTAAAGGTAAGAATTCTCTCCGATATTTTTTTCGATATCTAACAAAATAAAATCATAGATAAAGAGGCAACGATATCAAACATGGAATAAAAAAAAAGCAAAATATTTTTTCTTTAACAGAGACCAACTTTATTTATAAACCTAAATTATTCTAAAACTTTTGACAAATACTATTATACAATATATTTTTTCATTTTCATTTTTTTTTGCATTTCTGACATAAATTTATTCGTCAAATACTTGTCTTTTTACTCAACAAAAAAATGATTTTAAATTTTTTCCTGTCAAAAGTAATTTATTTAACAAAAAATAAATGAAAAAATAGAGTATAATTAATGATATTAAAGAGCAATCAAAATTAGTGAAAGATGAGATTTTTCTTACTAAAAGTTGGTGAGTTTTTTCCTAGCTTGTTCTTTAACTATGATTAAAGGACTTGCTAAATTAAATTTAATCTAGACCTTTAAATTTTAAATATAATAAGTGTCACTCATCTAAATATGCACTTGAGAAAATTGAGAAAAACCGTATCGAAGATGAACCAAATCCTAAATTTTTATGGATACAACAGTGGATCAAGCAAAGGAAGTCCAAACCCGAGTGACAATAGATGGTATTGGGCCAGAGGGGTCAAACATCACAATAGATAATGAAACAACAATGGGAAAATTATGCACAATAACAAATACTTAGCTTATATTAATGAGTAACTTTCACATGTAACAAACATAAAAATTATACTTGTATATGTTATAACTATAATTTGCATAATTGCTCTCCTTAACAAATTGTTTATTTGTTATGGAGCTTTTGATTTATATAATTCACTAGAAACATTCAGTTTTATACAAATTGTTCAATTTTGCATTGTAATTTGTATAATAAGATTTGTATTTGTATATTATAAGTGTATAGGATGAAAATATATGTATTTGTATATACACTTTTCTCTCGCTTTATACAAACACACGCATTATATACATTTTATACTGAAATGTATAAAATGACTAATTGTATACCAAAAATGGCTAATTGTATACCGAATCAAATGACAAAAAAATAGAATGTTTGTTGTGAATTACAATTAAAATAAACTGTGGCTATAACATTTAATTTGAATTAATAATTTGTTATTTCATACAATTTTCCCTATATATTAATTACTATAGCTATAATTTAAGAAAATTATAATTCGCGGCTTCAATTTCCCCAATTCTTGTTACTTGCGTGATTTGTATAATTCGCCTGATTTGTATAATTCACTTGATATGTATAAATTCAAAATTTGTATAACTCGGTTCTTGATTGTATAAATCCAAAATTTTGCATATACTTATCCTAGCTATTTACGATTTATGAAAACTTCGTAATAAATTATCCTGTTTTTATATTGACAAGCGAAATCCTAAAAAAATCCTAAATGTATAAATACAGTATTTGTATATATTTTCCATATTTATATACTCGCAAGCAAAATATACAAACCACAACCTCAATAGCAAACAAAACTATGGCTATGTAGCACATTTATCAAAACTATAGCTATAGAATTTTATGACTATTATGTTTGCAATTTCTAAAATTTTCGCCAAGAACTATTTGCTGGTTTATAGAAGATAGGGAAGCCCTCGATTCTTTTACCATGCCAATAGTCCCAGAGCTTACCATCCTAAACACTTCGACCAAGTACCTAAATATACATTATATATATATATATATATATATATTTATTACTGATAAATTAGTTGGCTAAATGGTATATAATTAAATCATAGTTCGTACATTTTTTTGCGTTTAAAGAAAAAAATGCCATTTCACATATATAAACAAAGGAAGAAACACAAGAAATTCCGTGGATCGATCTACAATGATTTTAAACAAACACAATTATCATTAGCTAGAGAAAAACAGAGGGAAAAAAGTTACATATGTAGACAAAAGAGAAAACTACATGCATGATAATTTTGATAGGGAGTTAAAAGTGAGTTAATTAACTAATTATATCCCTGGAACCTAGCTAACTGTAGATTAGTGATAAAGTCTAGAGACGAATTGTGTTACAGTTAACTGTATATATGGAGCTAGGTCACATAGAGTTGTCTAGTTGTTGATCCAACACATTACATAAGTCTGTTATATCTATCGAAGGATCCATAGTAGTACACACCGATGGCGATAAATTAGAACAACATGCTGCTGCTACCTCTGCCTGTGATGGCGTTGGTGGTGGCATAGGGAGGTGGTGGTGGTGCTGCAGGGTCGATATTCGAGCTTGAACGTAAGCTAACTCTGCTTGCAATGTCACAGCCTAAACACAAGCACATAAAGTGTTCAAATATGGTTCACAATTGTTAGTATTCATTTTTTGTATAACAATAAATGGTTTGGATTCGAGTTTAAAGTAGTGAATTTAGTTGAACCTGCACATAATAGGTTTTCACTTAGGTAATTAATTACGACTTGAAATAAAACCAAAGATATCATGAATATTACCTTAGCTAGGTTCTATCATGGTAACATCATTAGTTTAATATAAAGTCCCCATATATTAAAAACTTATTCACGTGCTAAATGATAAGATCAAGATACTTTAATTTGTGGAATTGCATAGAAGCTACCTGTCAGAAGAAAAGTCTAATTTCATTCATAAGAAGTCAACATTTTTTTCTTCTTATATTATAAAAATCACTTGCAACCAATATTATATTCTACACTTACCTTCTTGTTTATAGCAAACTCTATAATAAAAAGTAAAATAATAATGTGTTTCTTTCCCCTCTCAAAATAATTGTCACATATTTTTGAGAGTCGAATTACGGGATATCACATGCGCTAGGCATTGTTAGTAATATTTTGTAAACTTCCATGAAAAACAACAAATGAATAAGAAAGAAAGAAAGTCAAATTATTGATGTATTTGAATATTTCTCGAGCTGCTAAAGTTGATTAGGCAGGGTTACTTGTTATCTCCGGCAAGCAATTACTAAACATTATATTACATACATATAAAAGTCAACATCAACAAACTATTACATTAGTCCAATTTCTATTTCATGTGGGTTGCAAGTAAAAGCGCAAATCAGCTTAATCTCACACAAATTGTTCAAGTCATGGTCAATAATTCTTCTGCCTTGTGTCCATCACTAGGGCGTCAAATAGGCAGATTAAATTAAATTTGGACAGATAAAAATGAATTGAGTTTTGATAGGTTAATGGATTTCGCAAACACCTCTTTTGCTATGTTTTCAGCGCTAATATTCAAAAGGGCATATTTTCACTATTGATAATCAGCTCATACAAACAAAGCATACAACAATATTTAACTAGTCCCACCCATGATCTGAAAACTTAAAAAACTTTTATCTTTAAATAATCAATGAGTTTCTTGTCAAAAAACATCTTTTGGTAAAACCAAAGTAAAATATTTTGAGTGTAAAGATAAAAAAAAAAAAAAAAAAAGGTATATTCCAATATTTTCATGCTCCTTCAGTTTTCAACTCCGCACATGCAAGTGTTTTTAATAACATAATATTCGACTTCTCTTTTGGTCAAGTTTGTCAAAGAAATATAAATATAGTACTCCATTCACTTCAGATTTTGACTTGATACAGAGATTATTAAAAAAAGTAAATAGTAAAACTTTCGAATGTTATAATGTTAAGTTAAAAAAAATGTAAAATATATCAAAATATTCTTTAATTTTGTGGTAAGATAAAAAGTTAAAATTAAAGAGTTCTCAACAAAAACATTCTAATTTAAACTGACTAAAAAAAATAGAGCAAACATATAAAAATTGAGTTGAGTATATAATATGCATTAGTTAGTAGAGATAATAACTCAAAACTAATTTATGAAAGTAGAACACTTAGTTTAGATCACATCACAGATACTATCACTTATTCTTAGTACTAACACTAACTAGATAAAAACGATATCAAGAGTTTTAAGTTATATTAAGAGGTTTTTTGTTCAAGATTTATCAAATCACCTAAAAAAATATCTACAAGTAAATATTCATATAAGACTATGAGATTTGTAATTTTAAAAGTTCACAATTAAACCCATAGATCATGATCGTTACACTAATAACTAAAGGTGTATATAACTTCAACCCTTTTTGCTTATGTGACTCGAACTAACAATCTTGGTATTGGAAGCGAGAGAGTTTACCATCCGAGCAACTCTCTGTATAACATAAATATTGAGTTGAGATTAAGAAAGAATTACCTGTTGTTGAAGGGAAAAGATGTGACCAACACAGCCATAGACAGGGTCTCTAACTCTAGCAAGAGCCTCATAACAAAGTGTAACAACAGTTTCAAGACGTTTATTTGGTGGAATAGTAAGCAATAGTTTTGATGCATTACTAGCACCAAACACCTTATGGACAGCAGCAAAATGAGCCATGCCTTGTTCTGAGTCAAAATAAGGTGCAAATATGCAACCTTTCACACATTTTCTTCTAAGAAACTTGCATGCACCACAAGGCCCAGTACCACTACCATTGCTCATATTTTGTTATTAATTAGTGTGAGTGTTTCAAATTTTAATTGTGGGGTATGTGGAATGATGAAGAAGAAGAGTTAAAAAGATATTTATTTATAATTGTATAAAAAGGTAGGTAGGACTACTGCTTGTTGCTGTTTGTTAGTGGAAGTAGTTTTTAATAGTATATATAAGAAAATGTTAGTATAAGCTTTTGGTGGTGGGTCACTTGATAGACAGCTATGCTACTCCCTTCAACCATATTTTATTAAACACAAGACTTTTGAGGTTGTTCGGTGTAACTGGTTAGTAGCTAAGTTATTTATGCAAGTATTATATTTTGTGTAAGTAATATTTTAATTTGTTTTTTTATTTGATATTAAGTTTTACTGTGGAAAGTAAAAACATTTGCAACGGATGAATACGATGTTTGGTGGTATTTTTATTGTTTTTTTTACTATGTATAAAATTCGACACACTTAATATAATATTTGATTTGCAATTTTCTCATAACTAGTATCTACATTACTCTAACCAGCTATAAAACGGTTCCTACGTTATATGCAAGGTAAGAAATTTGTTGTACTATTTGGTGGATTCATAGGAAAATATATTATTCATATAATCTTGAAATTAAGATACGATTATTGCGATAACAGGAAGAGATAACCTTTATAGCTTAAACGATCATATTGAAATTTTATTTGTATGGTCTTCCATTTCTTTTTATATAAATTGTTCATTAACATGATGGCCTGTGAGAATAGCTAGACTACTTAAATTTTTACTTTTAGATACAACACTAAGTATGATTTATTTTTTTTTAAAAAAAAAAAACTTCAATATTGGGACAAGATTATGTTAGCAAATTAACCCTTCTTATATTACTAATCATAAAATAGAAATAAAAGAATGTTTTAAATAGAGGGAAAGTGTGCCTTTTGAGTTTTGGGTTGCATTTAATATAAAATTGGTGTAAACTTTAAAGCTAAGCTAAAAGAAAGAAGCAGAAATTAAGGGGAGAGAAGCTGTAGCTTGCGTGAAGCAAACATGTGTACTAGTGTTAGAGGGAGTTGATACATGAGGACGAGAGTAACAGTTTATTTTTAAAAAAAAAAAAATTAGCTCATTTTTTTCCTATACTATTGTATTTTGATTTTCTCTCGATATCTGATATTTATTTTAA
Source organism: Solanum stenotomum (assembly GCF_019186545.1). Taxonomy (NCBI): domain Eukaryota; kingdom Viridiplantae; phylum Streptophyta; class Magnoliopsida; order Solanales; family Solanaceae; genus Solanum; species Solanum stenotomum. The sequence goes on along the minus strand of NC_064282.1, from coordinate 16,933,679 downwards.
GAATCCGATTGTTCCAGGTTCATGCCCAAGTTCTCATTTTGGTGAATAGAACGCTTTCTACTTACATCAATTATTAGTGATATCGTGTTCATTATTGGATGATTGGTGCAAGACCTGAAATTGTGAAGATAGTGACTTCGATCAGATGGAGAGGGGCGAAGTAGCCAACCAGATCAAGACATTGAATTGTGAATTCACCATGCGCGGGTTTAATTCCCGTCGAAGACACAAGTCAAATATAGAAAGAATTTTCTGTGCAAGTCATTTTGAGCTCTTCAAACACCTCCAAACAATATAATTAATATCTGATTGAAAGATAAAAAGCATAATTTTGTATCGCATCGCCTATTCGCCAAAAATAAAAATAAAAAAGATAAATAAGATTTACGTATATTTTACTCTCAGAATTATACTGTTGTAGTATTTAATGAAGTAGCAGAGGCACTGTTGGAGTGTTGAGTAACTCGAAAGGAGGTACAGACAGACATCCCATCCAATTGTCTCTTACTCAATACTTCGGCCCAACACCTCATTTTTCTTTTTCAATTGTCATTTCAATCATAAATCACACTCAATCTTCACCACTATTAATTACTACAGTTAACAAGAAAAAATTACAAATGAAAGCAAAATGAGGATTGTTTATTTTTCCCTTCAATCAATGTACAATTTCATATATGCATGTAACACTACTGTATGAAGTGAGACTTTTTGCTGGCGATTACTTGTGGGATTGTTGGTCGTATGTTACGAGTAATCGATTAGTCCTGCGTCAAAAGAAACTAAAAACACATACTTTATCCATTTCAATTTTACGTGACACGAAGTTGAAGAGAGTTAAAAAAAAAAATAATTTGATGTGATCTTGGACATGTCACATAGAAAGTTAGAATTAATGAGTTGCCAAAAAAAAACCATTCTTTTTATTAAAAAGTGAGATATGCGGATGTGTTATAGATGAAATGGGTTTGATCAAATATAAGTAGGACTAGAAATCAAATTTTTACTCAAGAGCTAAAATAAAGTCTAACAAAAATAACAAATCTAGCGAAATCTCATAAGGATAGTTTGAGGAATCTAGAATGTACACAAATCTTATTTCCACTTTTATGAGGTAGTTAAAATATTTTCGAAAGTCCCTCCAGCCTCCGCTCAAATAACATATATCAAAGCATTTTAAAAACAAAATCAAAAGAGATATAATGAATAATAGAAAAAACATTATATACTAACATTTTCACAAAACATGTGCAAACTAGAGACTAATACAAAAATAAACAAGATCAATGGTATAACTTCCAGTAATACCACTTACTAATTATTTAACATTTTACTAAATTAAAGTATAACAACCTATTACATAAATACTAAATAAGGCAGGCGTACACTAAACTAATTTCTGATGCACTAGTCACATATTACATATCAAGAGCTTAGTGCACCGCCTAGAACGCATCAATAATCAAACAAACTCCTTCACAAAATTAATAATAGCAGCAGCTCTTCTACTATCAACCACTTCAATTCCATGAAATCCAACATCATCAAATCTAGCTTCAACCATAACCCCTTCCTTGACTAACATTTGCACAAATTCTTGTTGCCTATCAACCAAAGGGTCCCCTCCAAATCCAATAACCAAACACCTCCCAAGTTTATTAATCTTGTCCCTATATGGCCCATTCATCATTGGATTACAAAACCTATGATCCCTATCTGTCCCTTTTGGTAAAGCAAAATCCCATAACACATCAATTACTGGTAAGGGGAAAAATGGATCAGTTGCTAATCTCATTTCTGATTTTGTCCTCATTTTTCCACCAAAAAAAGGTTGGTTCAATATGACCCCATTAATACGTAATGGCTCTAATTTTTTATCGAGTAGTTTAAGTGCGGAATTAAAAGCAATGTTACCACCACAACTAACACCATAGAGGTAACACCTTGAGAAATCTCCATATTCCCTTAGCCATTTTTCACCATTAACGCGATCCAACGCTTGGTTCTTGATCCAAAGAACCGCGTCTACCGTGTCGTGGTATTGAGAAGGGAGCTTGTTTTCGGGTGCTAGACCATAATCCAATGCCACAACAATGGAGGGGACTTCGCTACATAGTTGGTTACAACTTTCATGTATTATTGTACTTGCTACGCTGAAGTGAATCCACCCTCCTGCAATGCCCAAACATATTTAAACTCGTCTCAATCCAATATTATAAAATAAACACACAAGAGTACGATACTTATATATCTGACATGACTTAAAATTTCCTACAAAATATAGAAAATAAAGTAAACGTATTAACATAACTAGAATAAAAGTATCTCTAAAATTTTGATAAATATTCCTTTTGTTTTAATTTTGTGTGTTTAAGTTTCCTTTTTAGCCTATTTAAAAAAAACCTCGTTTTAGTTTTATATTCAATAAATTCAAACATTGTGTATATATGAGATGTTTAAGACTAAAGGGAATTTTGATATATTATAGAAATTTTTAATTTTAAATCACAAAATTCAAAAGTCTCCTTAATATTTTTTATTAAATAATGCATCTTGTCTAATGTAGGTTCGGATCTAACAATTTAGCTATGGGTTCAATTGAGTCCATAACTTCTATCCTATCCAAAAAAATTGGAAAAAAAAAAAAGAGAGTTATTTACCCATTACTCAAACAAGGTGAATGTTTTAGTGGTAAAAAAAAATTGAAATTCCGTACTCATAATTAAATTAATATACTGGATCAGCCTCTGTCAAATCAGACATATAAAATAAAGCAAAGGGGGAAGATATAGATTGTGATCACTCAAAAATTCAAAACTATAATAGGGATTCAACGGTATTTAAGACTTAAAAAAATTGAAAATACTGAATCGGCCTTTGACCTACCTGTATGAAGATAAACTATAATAGGAAGTTTAGCGATAGATTTGTCATTGGAGGGCAATTTACTTGGACGATAAAGTCTCATCCATGTTTTCTTTTCTTCATTTAAAGTAATATCTTTGCTAACAACAGCTTGGCCAGGGAGATGATTTTGATCACCAGTGGCTTGAGTTGTAGGAAAATCAAGAAGACGAGTTATACTTCCATCTTGGTTTAACACCACATTAAGGTGTTCATATGGATCAAATTTTGACATGCTACCTACCTACCTAATTTAATTGTGAGTAGCTTCAACCAAAAATATTAATTACTTAACAACGTAATTAAATGAATAAAATGTTGTTAGTAGCTTTTTTTCCTATGTCATAATAACAAGTACAACCTTAATTTTCGGACATTTTTGTGCTTGTAACATAAAAAGTGGATTTTGGTTGTGTATAAATGTTTGTTAGTTTTACATTGACCAATTCTTTTGGATGTTCCTAGTGGCTAGTGGTTTGGTAGAGTTTTTTTTTTTTTTTCCTTTTTAAAATCATTTTACAAATAAAAAAATGAGAGCAAATATGGTCCTTGAAAAAGTATTATTTATGAATTTTACGTTTTATTCATATTCTAAGAAGTTGTGCAAATATGGTCCTTGAAAAAATACCCTTGTTTGTTTAATTTTACAAATAAAATATTAAGATTATTGTCAAACATATGTAATAGTTTATAAAAGTTTCTACTGTGGTATACTGTTATTTCACAAAATTTTATTTGGTCAAATGAAATATTTACATTGTGATCTAAAAAATTTAAAATTGCAAAAAAATAAAAAAGATAAAGGGCCATTTAGTAAAATTTCTGATCATTGGTGGGCTTCTGCTGCGCACATCCAGTGGGCTGCAATATTAGTTTCGAAAAATGGGCCAAATATGAAAGTTAAGCCCATAAAATTTTCAGGCCCAAAGTTAGTCAATTGCACCTTTAGATTAAGCCCGTTAACGTTTCATGTCCATAAACAACACCAGTTTTCGAGTTTGCTATGAGTTCTTAGCCAATTGTTTGAAAAGTAATAGAAAAATAGTCATAACTTAATGCGAAAATAAATTGGAAAAATGACTAAACTACACGTCTTATGTTTCCCTTATTTTTAATACTCCCTTCTATTTATAAAAACCTCTAAAATCCCTTATTTCTCTCCTAATTCTAAATTATTTTATAATGTATCTGAGCTAGTTTTTAATGTATCCGAGCTACATATTATGTATCCAATTTATTTTATAATGTATCCGAGCTAATTTTTAATGTATCCGAGCTACATATTATGTATCCAATTTATTTTATAATGTATCCGAGCTAGTTTTTAATGTATCCGAGCTACATATTATGTATCCAATTTCTTCTTTTTTTTCAGGGATAAATTGTAATTTCATATTAAAACTACGTGATTCCTAAAATTTATAAATAAATTTAGACAAAATTATCACTATTTAAAACACTAATAAACTTATAAAGGGTTGACCCCTCAAAAATCATTCCTTGATTTTGAAATTCTGACAAATTTTTTGCACCTTGTAAATTGTTCTTTGATTTTTGAACTTATAAAATTCTGAACGCATGAATCTTTTCTTGATTTTAAAACTCCAGCAAATTTTTGAACTTCATGAAGTCTTATTTAATGTTGAAACTTTCTCAATTTCTTGAGGGTTAAAACCACACACCCAACTCCCTTTTTCCTTCCATGAAGGATTCATTATCGAATTTGAATTCATTGTTAGATCCGCCTTAGTTTCCTTTGATAAAAAAAATTATATTAACGCGCACATTTCTTTTATTTAAAAATTAAATGAGATTACGACATGTTTTCTTGATCACTTGGTCTCAAATATTTTCTCATAAAATAAGTCGATCAGATGAAGGAACTGATCACTTGACTAAATCTACTTTTATTGTCATAAAGTTGTAATTAAAAAAATTAATCATGATTAGCAATACTTTAAAACTTCAAGTAGCCTTGTTACTACTACTTTGACTCCTTTAATTATTCAGTACCTTTAATTAATTTAATATTAGTAATTAAATATATTATTTACACTAAATAATATGGATCATTAGCTTTCTTCTTAAATAAAGCTACATAAAACATACTGATTTTACAATTAATAGCTATCATGCCGTATGTCGGGGTGACATCCTGTCATTTAAAACACAATTTCTTTCCAGAAATTTGGTAAATTTGTCATTTTAATTTTCAAGTCCACATAAAATCAAAAATACACCTTCAATTTTATTTTATACAAACAAAGTTCTTAGTATCTAACAAGAGTTCTGATGCAGCGGTAAGTATTCATTCATCATTTACAAAGATCTCGAGCTCAAGTCCTCCACCTGATATAAAATAACCTTTGTTAGGAGGCTCTATCTATATTTCGTAGAACATTTCGACGTAAATACAAATTTAATCAAGCTTTAATAAAAATAGTGATCACCTAATAGAAGATCATGAAAATTAAATAAAAGTCATTTGTTTATGTTTCCTAGGTTTTGACCACACGAGTGAGAATCAAAACCTTTACACATTATATCAAAGAAAACTTGCAGCCTGTAGGGACATAACATTATTATATTATATATAATAGCATATAGCATCATCCAAATATAGATCAATGAACTAATTAAATGAAAGTCTAGTAAGCTAGTAATAATACATTATTCTTTTTGCTTTTTTGACCACTAAAGAAAGAGAAATATGAACCATGTTTAAATTTTAGGAATTAAACTTTTATAAGAAAGGGATGTTTGTGATTTGCATGAACGGTTAACTTTTTAATTCCTTGCATGACCCTAAAAACAATGGTCTTAGGCAATATTTTCGCACAAGAAATATCGACCTATTATTAATATAGTTTGATCTTTTTAGTTTGAGTTAATTTAATTTGTAATGTTTTAAAGTTTTTTTTTTTTTATGTCCTAGTGTTTATTTTGTGTTATTTTTGGTTTCGATATTTTGTACATATGTATATAATATTTACACATAGAAAGCAAATTTATTAGCAAGATGTTGGATTAATTACCTTTTTGGGGCTAGTATTATATGAAAAAGATAAAAAATATATTAAATAATTTTAAAAAAGCAGCAACCGACCGACAAAATATAAAATAAAAGCTTAAAATAACGTCATTTTTTCTTTACTTAGAAAGGACGTCAAGGCTTAGTTGCAAATTAAAAGCTTTGAAATTGTTAATTTCTAGATACAGAGTTGTTAAGGTCGTACCATTTTTCTTCTCGATGGGATTAATTTGTCCAATATTCTCCAAAGCTTATAATAAAATAAAATGAACATTTCAAAATTTATAGTATTCTTTTAGTATTTTTTTGGTGGTCAGGAAGTTCAAGATCAATTTTTAGATTGTTAATTTGTCCGAAAAATAGATATACATGCTTCGGTGATATATGAATAAAAATAAGATAATCCTATCATAAAATAGAAATAAAAGAATGTTTTAAATAGAGGGAACGTGTGCCTTTTGAGTTTTGGGTTGCATATAATATAAAATTGGTGTAAACTTTAAAGCTAAGCTAAAAGAAAGAAGCAGAAATATAATGATATATAGCATCATCCAAATATAGATCAATGAACTAATTAAATGAAAGTCTAGTAAGCTAGTAATAATACATTATTCTTTTTGCCTTTTTGACCACTAAAGAAAGAGAAATATGAACCATGTTTAAATTTCAGGAATTAATAAACTTTTATAAGAAAGGGATGTTTGTGATTTGCATGAACGGTTAACTTTTTAATTCCTTGCATGACCCTAAAAACAATGGTCTATGCAATATTTTCGCGCAAGTAATATCGACCTATTATTAATATAGTTTGATCTTTATAATTTGAGTTAATTTAATTTGTAATGCTTTTAAAGTTTTTTTTTTCATGTCCTAGTGTTTATTTTGTGTTATTTTTTGTTTCGATATTTTATACACATGTATATATTATTTACACATAGAAAACATATTTATTAGCAAGATGTTGTTGGATTAATTACCTTTTTGGTGCTAGTATATTATATGAAAAGGGTAAAAAATATATTAAATAATTTTAAAAAAAGTAGCAACTGACCGACAAAATATAAAATAAAAGTTTAAAATAACGTCATTTTTTCTTTACTTAGAAAGGACGTCAAGGTTTAGTTGCAAATTAAAAGCTTTGAAATTGTTAATTTCTAGATACAGAGTTGTTAAGGTTGGACCATTTTTCTTCTCGATGAGATTAATTTGTCCAATATTCTCCAAAGCTTATAATAAAATAAAATATACATTTCATAATTTATAGTATTTTTTTTTTTTTTTTTTGGTGGTCAGGAAGTTCAAGGATCAATTTTAGATATACATGCTTCGATGATATACGAATAAAAATAAGATAATCAACGGGCATTGAAATATGAATATTGGAATATTAGTTTTCAAAATTTAGATCTCAATTATTAATTAAATTTGTTTGTTTTTAAGTCTTATTGTTAAGTTTAATCTTTTATTATTTTATAATCACTTTATGAAATTTATTAGTTTTGAATGATTAATATTAATTTTTGTAATAGAATCTTAACTTTATTAAAATGTCTATTAAAATATTTATACAAAATATAGTAGTTCACCGCTATTTCACCTGTTTTCACTGCTGACTGTTGTCGCCCATCAATATTAACTATCATCACATTACCTAGCCTATCATTGCCACTAATTATCATCACTAATCATCATTTACAATTCTAATCACCAATCATCACAACCAAAAATAAAAAATTAATGACATACAAATTTTATTGTTAAACATCAAAATTCAGAACTCAGAAGTTCAAAGTTAATTCTTATTATTTTTGTGCAATTACCACAATAAACATGAATTAATCGTTATCCATTATTACTACCAACCATCATTGCTATCCGCTATCATCAACCATTATCATCATTAGTTACTGCTAAACATACAACTATCTCAACCAACACCTTTCTCAGTTCGCACTTTCATCCACCACCGCTAACCGTCACCAATACGAATTACCATATACTTTTTATTTATTTTTTATTAATAAAGAATTATATCAATTTAATATTTTATTTTAATTTTATAATTAATAAATATAAATTTAATATTGAGAATTTCAAATATTAAAACCATCTTTATTATTTTATATTTAAATTTTAATATAAAATCTTAATATTTAAATATATATTATTTAAAATTAAATATTCAATTATGTATTCAGAACATTATAAGTCTGATTATTTTTTTTACTTATAGAAAGTAGAAAGGGGAGTAGTAATTTCCAATTATGAAAAAAAAAGAAGAAAAAAGGAGTGATTAAAAAGTGACGTGGTTGAATGAATTGAGTCAAGTAGTCAGAGTTATACCTTGAGCTTCTTGTGTTTGGTGAAAACAGACTGTTCTAACGTAAGCAATCGGTCATGTAACCAAGTGTCACAGTAATACGTGGCACATCATTCATGGATCCAAAAAGGGAAAATTATGGAGAATAACAAACATTTAGCTATGGGTTAAGAAAATTATAATTCACGTAATTTTCTCAATTTTTGTTATTCGTCTGATTTATATTTCCTCCGTTTCATTTTATGTGACATCATTTCTTTTTTGGTCAGTCCCAAAAAAAATGTCACATTTTCTAATATGGTAAGTATTTAAAAGTACAATTTCTCGTTTACCCTTGTTGGTCCCACTTAATCTTAAAATAATACTCCAATACATTTATGAAGAGAGAGAAAAGTGAATCTACTTTTTAAAGGGTAGTTTGGTAAACATTTCAAAGTCTTCATTTATTTCTTAAACTCCGTGCCCGATCAAATGTTATCACATAAAATGAGACGAAGAGAGTATAATTTTTCTAATTTATATAATTTTGTTCCTGATTATATAAATCCAAAATTTTGTATATGCTTTTTATTTTTTAAAAAAAGCCTTTGCTTCCTTCACACATCACACGCTTTAGACAAAATCGGACGGCGCGGTCATCCGCCGTTACTTACTGTTACTGATTCTCATTAACCCCCCTTACAATTTGTACGAATTATTTTGACCCACAATTTTTTAACCGTAAATAGTTTTCTACTTTATTTGTAGTATTAGTATTAAAGTAAATATAATTAATATCATAGAATTTCATATATTAATAATACAAAGGATTTTAACACGTGCATTAAATGGATTAATGACATAATTACCTTTTTTTTATATTTCAAAGCTAAAGCATGTGAAGAGTATTTTTAAAAACAAACATTTTTTTATAGAAGTTATGCAAACGTCAAAATTTATTATTTCTAATAAATCAAATAAAATAATGAATAAGAAAGAATATCGATATAACTAATACTAACATTACCAATTCAAAATGTTGTCCAATCACGTGTTTGTTTTTACAGAGATTCATTTTTACTGTTATAGTAAAAGGTGTTGTAAATGTGGTGACTGGTGAGATCATCTATGTACTGTGGCCGTTACGTTTTGGCATCACGAAATCCACGTGGCAATTTCCTACTGGAGACACAAATGAAGCGCCTCGCAGGGTCCTTTGAACGCCGAACACTCCCTTTTGACTTTATTCTTCTTCTTCTTTTGTTTTGACAATCTACTCCTACATTTTTATCTAATTACACACAATTCCCTTCAAATTTAGAAAATGTTTGTTTCGATATTCTCGTGCTTAATTGGTTAAAATATTTTCTCTCAACAAAAAATTCATCAAAACGAGGAAAATAACTTTCCGAAGTAGAAGAAAACAAGTACTTCTATATGTAACATTTCAAGTTCATTGTTTCCTCTAACTCTCCGCCCAGCTAATAGACCCAGGCCACAAGCTCTACCCTTTCGCCATCTCGACCCCCCACTCCCTATTCTTATATATATTTTGCTTGTTCTTCTTTCTCAAATCATTTATTCTGATATTTACAACGAAAAAGATAAAACTTATCGTTGAATCATCACAAAAGAGGTTAATAGATATATTAATTCACCTATTTTGCTAAAAATATAGTCTTCTCGTTACATCTTTTACTTATTTCGATTCTAAAAATAGTTGTCTCAAATTAAGCACCCATCATTTGCAATCCGAAGGTTGTTAGCTTTAGTCATAAGGGGGTTGTTTGGACAACATGCAATATGAAATCACAATTTGAAACAAGATAAATTTAAGATTGAAGTTTTGTTTGGACAAACAATATATTTTAATTTCTTAAAGATGTATCTTTTCTCACAAACATAACCCTGGGAGTTGTAAAAACTATCAAAATTTTTTCAATTATTGTACAATCTTACCAAATGAGCAAATTATAGTTCATAAATAAGATATCGAAATATCCTAAGGCGATGCATTGATAAATCGCATATCTCTATGTTCCTTTTTATGGATTAATATTTGTAATCACAAATTTTCAAGTAGACATAATACTACAAAGATCTATTAGTTTAACAACAATAGTAACGAGTTATTCTTTAATATAATTCTTTCACATGGTATATACACTTCTTCTTCTTTTTTTGAAAAAATATAAATGATAGGGCCTTGTTCACATGGTTCAAGTTCTTAAAAATCATGATAGGTTCTTCATACTATGAATTTATTGTGGGCCAAGTTTTGTATTTAAAGAATTTGAAATAACAATTTGAAATTTCAAATCATGCTTTTTGAAGAATTTGAAATTTAAAATTATAATTCTACATATTCGAACACTAATTTAAGATTGCTATTTCATATCGCAAGTTCAAACGCCTACTTGCCAAATGCTAACACAATAAACACAAATAACATTATTGTTATTATTATTTTATAAAAAAAGATAGATAAAAAACACTTCCCTTCATGCCAAACACTCTCTTCATCTATTTCACTAGTATACGCATGTAAACACTCACATTCGACATCCACCTAATATTTTATTTTATTTTTAAGAAAACTGATCTTTTAAATATTCTTCGTCATCTTGGGTCAGAATGTATTTTAAACTGATTGATTAAGTAAACTGTGCTTATGGGAACTGATTTAATAATAAAAAAAAAGAGATTAAGTTAATAAGGTAAGAAATCTAAAACAAATATTTCCTTGTGCTTCGAGACTAAGGATGTGTTTGATAAGAAAAAAATGCTTGACAATTTAATGTTATGAAAGATTATATAAGAAACAACTGACAAAATTAAAGTTCACAAGAAAATTAAGATGTAATTATCATATTCTAACAACATTAGAAAAGCTACTAAAATTATCCATGATTAAAGAACTCACGAGTATGTTGAATGAATTTATGAATATAGAAAAGCAATGATAGTGTTTTTTCTTCTAATAGAGGAGAAAATATACTAAGCTTAGAAAGTACCTAATAAGTGTAAAAATATTTAACAAATTAAAATTATGTGTTTTTAACCTCTTTATATATAAATATTATATTTAGACTACTTGTAATTATAATTATATTACTCTTGAACATAAAGTAACAAATTTTTTTCAACATAATATATTGATAACTGAACAACTTAACGAGTAATAATTCATTAAATTTGTGAAATTTTTTGATGAAAGAAATCAAATGTATTCCCCATATTAATTAATATAAAAGTCAAATATATATAATTAGAAACTATAAGTAAGAATTTGTTGATATTGATAAAGAATATTTGGCGATATATATAACAAAAATTCTTTTTAATTTTGTGTCTTACAAGCTTTTATATAAGGACAAATGACTAGCTAGTACAGGAATTAACAGCCTAAATAATTTTTCAGCTCATCTTTTCTTCATTTTTAGAAGTGACGTGTCTATTCATTTACGACAAATATGGAATTCTTTGTAAAAGTAATTACAACTTAATTTGTCAACATTACGAGTTAAACCAAAAGAATATGCATTCCATTATGATCATAATAAAGTTTAGTCAACCCAATTGATGAAGTGGAAATTAATTGAGCTAAAATGAAAACAGTTTGAATTATATACCATAAATTTACAAGATATTCCCTAAAACATTTTTAGTGGGAACGGTAAAATTTCATTTGATTAATTAACTATATATAGATCGACAATATATGAAATTATATATTCCTTTGTAGTTAATTTACTGTTATAACTTATAACAGTTCTCTTTTATAGATTAAAAATATCAATGCATAATCTTAATTGGGTAGTTATCGGCAATTAGGATCTATTGACGACTTACAAAATGAAATGGTCTTTTCAAATCTCTTAAGCGTATAAAAAAAATTCTCTAATAAAAGGAACATAAAATTAAAAAAATGTAAGTGATCTATAAAATCAATTTTTCGAAATTTATATGTAATTGACAATTTGTGCCGTGAATGATTGGCTTATCATGAATTTAACCAAGTAAGCATCTAAGTTTTAAATTAGTCATAATGCGTATCGATTCACATTAATCTTCATCATTAAATTATTGGGACAATCATATAGGAGTAGTACTTATTTCGAATCAAAAGCGTGCAGATAGGCATAGCCTAACCTTATCTTCTTCTCTCTTTTTTTTTTTTTTTTTTTTTTTCAGTTTCCACTAAATGTATTTATCATATAAGCTTAACTAATTCACATTTGTGTTGGAAAGTCCCTCCATATCTATTGTTCGAATCCAAGACCTCTGTATAAAGATGAATGAATACTTATCACTCCAACACAATCTTTGTTGATCTAAATAACTTTAGATACACAGTGAAACTAAAATGGTAATTCTATGAATATAGTGTTCTTTGATAACATACATTTTGGTTAATTTTTGCTGACACGATATGATTGATATATAATTAATAGATTAAATAAAAAACAAATAAAAGTACTGCTCCTGAACAATGTTTTTTAAATGGTTAATCTAATTCATACGTATTTAAAGTCGTCCGAATTTTTTTTCTACAAAGGGGAAAAATACAATCGATCGAACTTCACTTAAAGTTGGGTAAGATACTTATCTAGCAAATTTATTAGTCACTTGAATGAGAAAATCTAAAATTAAAACAAAATGATGGCTGTCAATATCAATATAATACATATTTTTCATTATAATTTAAAAGTGCTGCAATACCAACTTTTAGCAAATCTTGATATGGTTAGACAATGGACAAAAATCCAAGATAATGATTTTGCTACAAATGTTATTTTTAATACAAAATTGTTACTTTCTTCTTTCACTTATTCATTTCACATATTTTCCTTTTTAGTTTCACGACAAACTTGACATCTTTCATATAAACATTAATATAATAAATCTCCATTACTTTAATTAAATCCCACTATAAATACTAATACAATATTTTTCAGTATAAATAGCTTTTTACATCATCAAGAGTAAATATGACACCTGAGCCTAATTCAACCTCAAAAGTTAGTTCGTAAGGGGAGAATTGTCCAAGTCCATGGAAGGAGACCACTAATCCATTCGTCAACCAATGTGGGACGTTTACCCACTCTAACGTATGTAACTTATCTTATTTTCTAAATTATAAATTTTGTACACGTATATAGATGGTCGGTATAATATACCTTAAACTCAAGAATATACAAATCTTGAAAGTACTAAATGATAAAACGAAGTAGCTTTCTAGGTAATTATGTCATTCCAACAAACTCTTTATGTATTGAAAAAGAGTACAAAGCCGTTTCTATTTGTAACTTTTTTTTTTTAATATAAAAAAAGAATGAAATGATGAGGTAGAATGAATTCCTTTTCAACGTCGAAAGGGAGAGATATAGTTGGCGTCTTTTTCCCTCTACGCAGCTTGAAACACGCACAGAAAGGCTAATATAGACACTCCCATTGACACGTTTCAACATCTTTTTTTTTCTCTTTCTATACCCTCGTTTTAATTTGTTTGTCTTACTTTTCTTTATAACTAGTATCAAAGAATACATCTCTTTCCTCTTTTTTTTTAGTAACTCAATAATTCTACTTTCACATTTACATGTTTAAGACCATGAACACAACTCAAAAGTCTTTTCTACATTCTGAAACTTGTTGTAAATTAAACTCAGATAGGGGGTCTCTTCATTTATTTGACAACTTGCTAATTCTGGCATCTCATAACATGTTTAAGACCATGCATGAACAAGATTCAGAAGTAATCTATACTTTTTAAAACTCTGTATTAAGTCAAAATCAGACAAACAAGTTGAAACGAAAGATAATATAATTAGTTTGTAAGTTAGTGTCATATATGAATGTTTTTCCTTTTTTCTAGTATAAAGCAAGATTGGATGTATTACATCAAAAAGAAATATAGATAACTAAAAGGAAAGAAAAAAAGACATGAGGGAGGTGGGTGTTGGTAATGCTAATTGCTAAATGCTAGGCTAGCAAAGGCCAAACATTCACGAGAGGAAGGAAGATAAATAAAAAGGCAGTTGGCTTATCGCATGTTTGCTTCACGCAAGCAGCTAAATGGGGTTTGCTTCATCGCGTGGCTTTAAAGACTTCATTTAGTGTTTAAAACTCCCCTCCTCTTAGCTTCCTCCACTAAATATATTCTACTACTACTTCTACAACAACATAAATTTAACTTAAATTATTAAAAAAATAAAATTAATACCAACAAATACCACCAACCAAACCCTAGTGTTACACAACACATCCTTTTTTTTTCTTCTTCTCTACAAAGTACAAACAAACCCCTTCAAATTATGTTCCAAAAGAGGTGAATTATCAAAGAAAATGAGCTCAAATAATCCTAGTAGTAGCACCGGTGGTGTCTCCGCCCCAGGTGGAGGAGTTTGTGGTGGGACTAGTGGAAGTACTAGCAGCGGAGGCGGCAGCGGTGGTGGTGGTGGTGGAGGGCCATGTGGTGCTTGTAAATTTTTGAGAAGAAAGTGTGTTGCCGGTTGCATTTTTGCACCTTATTTTGATTCGGAACAAGGTGCGGCACATTTTGCAGCCGTACACAAAGTGTTTGGAGCTAGTAATGTTTCTAAACTTCTCCTTCATATTCCTGTCCACAAGAGGCTTGATGCAGTTGTCACCATTTGTTATGAAGCTCAAGCGAGACTCCGGGACCCCGTCTATGGTTGCGTTGCTCATATCTTTGCTCTTCAGCAACAGGTCAGTATTAAACTGTCAACGCATATAACTTAAATTCGTGATTTGGTTACTTACATGATTGATCACTATTACAATTTGGCTAATGCTAGATCATATGAAACTTTTGTTTCTTGAAAAAGACTCATTTGTCCTCACAACTATATAGTTTTTATTTTTTGTTGTGTCTGTCTTATCACTAAAGTTGGTAAACTAAAAACACCCTTCTCTTCTTCCGTTACAAATCGTTTTGCTTCTTCTTTTAGATCTCTTTTTCTTTTTTCAACAACTGATTTATCAATGCCTTCACTCTACTTCCACTTTTATGTTTTCATTTGTAGATAAATACAAGGCTTATCTCATTTGCGTATTCAAGAATCTATATTACTATTTTTTTTAACCATTTCTCTCCATGCGTTACAAATATGAAACTCTGAAACGTATTCTTGCAGTTATAAAAAAAAATCTCTAGCTCAATGAGAGTCGAGATTACGATGATCTTGAAAACAAATTACTCCATGCGTTTCAATTTATTTATCTTATTTTTCTTCTTAGTCCGTTTTAAAAAAAAAGTATTTTAAATTCTTTTTTGCCAACTTTTTCATTCTAATTTTCTACTTCATGTTTAAGACCTTACATTTTACATATATTTAGTATAAAACAACAAGAGTTCAAAGTTTTTCTTTATTTTCTTAAACATTATGTTAAGTCAACAACAGACAAACAAATTGAAACGTATGGAGTATTTTAATTTATTCATTGACAAGTTCCATCTTTTTTTTCAAGATAAGTGAAACGAGACAGCTTTTAGGCCTTAGTGTTATGTAAGAAATAAAGCTTAGCTTCGTATTAATTGAGGAACATGGTGTTGGATCTGGCATTGGTTGTCAAAAGTAAGTTAAAAAAGACTTCTTCTTAAGGTCACAATATGAGTATGTTTTAAGATTTTGAGTTGGCATATGTAAAATTGTCTCCAACATTTTTGTGTGGAATAATATAGTATGTGATTGAAGATAATATATATTGACACTAGTGAATAGTACTAGATCTTGAACAAGATTTTCTTGTACAAAGGGGAAATGGACCATGATGTGTTACATTTAGGGAACAGTTTTAAACTTTGCTGAAATCAAGAAGTTGTTTTGATTGATTCACTTATGATGATGATGTGGGCAATAGTGACTCTACTTTTTTCTTACCATACCTCTTTCAATTTTGCTGTTATTAAGGAAATGGTCGGCATAAAATCTTCTTCTTGTTGTTCAAAATTCATGGAAATATATAGAAATATTCTTCTCTATAAAAGAAAAAAGAAATAGAATAGCTTTAGTTTTCTTTCTTTAAAGTACATTTTGGTTATTTTTAGCACAAGGGACAATGACCACTCTTTTGTTGTTTCTCTAAGAAGCATGTTGAAACCGATACTCCTCAACTAGGATAATAATAAATATTTAAAGAAGCTTCTTTTTTAAGTACTACTCTCTCCGATTTATATTACTTGATCCATATTGACTCGACACATCTATTAAGAAAAAGTTATTATTAGAGGTGTATTACTACACGAAACTCTAAATTTGAACTAGCTCCATCTAATTTATGTGACATTGCTTGACTTGACACAAAACTTTAGAAACTCTAAATGTGACATTCTTGTGTAGCATAGTATAGATTGAGACTAAGGGAGTAGTAAGTTACAAGTATGGCCTATTAGCAGCTTGACTTAAGTTTTGATAATTCAATTAATTAGAATAGTGATTTATGTCTGCTTGTTGATAAACTTGTCATTTTTAAAACATTGTTTAACGTTAATTAACAGGGTAATATATTTGGTGTTAACTACATTTTAGTTGCTTTTAGAATAAGGGATGATAAGTTTGATCGTATTAAATGGATTAAACGATTTTTAATTAAAGTTGTAGTTCAATAATAAAGATTTAATAAGATTATTGTCTCCGTGTCTGCTGGTTGACTTTGAAAGTTTATACATTTAAATCATTTCTTTCTTCTAATTTTATGATTTGGAGTATTGGGAAGAGGGAATAATTTCTTGCTTAAATGACTTTTATGCTTTTAGAAAGAACCTAAATCAATTTCTATTCCCTTGAATTTGTCAGTAATGCACCGATCCCCAAGTCCTTGCATTGAAGTTTGAATTACGTAAAATTTATAAATTTATAGTATTCTCATTCTCAAGTTATTTGCGGTGTTTCTTTCGGGTATATATCTATTTATATTGAATTACGAATTGAGAAAAAATGATATTTTTACCTATTTTTAAAATTTATGATGAATTTAACTATTTTATTCTTAGTAACACTTTATAATCTTTAAATTTATGAGGGATTTTAACTATTCTATTCATATTAATGCTTTATATTATAATCTTTAAATTTATGAGATTGAAAAGAAGAGTATAATTTAAATTGAAGTGTTTCATTAACTAATGGTGGTTTAGAGAAATGGCATCAGTATGAAAAATGTGAAGTAAATATGGATCCTTTAGAACCAAGCACGCCCTTTAATGGTTAAATTTTGGAGGGTAAATAGGCGGTTTGGGTTGAATTTTAAAATGTCAAAATGAGTTAACTTAATAAATAAACAGCTCATTGACTTGCTTAAATGTTATCGGGGCTGAAGTAGTTTGGATTGAAATGAGTTAAAAACTGAGTCATAACTCAACCTGATTAATTCTTATTAAGTTTTAAATTTAAAGTTTATTTTCTTATAGTTATTTGAGTACCTAATATTATAGTATGATTACAAAAAATAACATATCAAATAAAAAAATACTTAAAAATATTTAGATAAAATTTCTTTTGGGTCAATTTGAATTGATTCAGTCTAAAATGAGTTGAACTAAGCTGATCAAAATGAGCCTAGTTAGTAAAATTAAAAGTTATTAACCCGCACAAACATATACAAATTGAATGGGTCATGATTTTTTGAGCTAATTTTGACATCCTGATTAATTTTGGCCATCGTATAGCAACAAATTACTTATAATCCCTCAGCTTACTTTGTGTGCATTTTGATCTGGCTTGTACCTGTGTATAGATAACGTGAATTGATTAATTTTTGCTCATATTTTATATTGAATTCTAAACTTTTGATTTAAATATTTAGAATATTTAATTATGAACTCAATTATTATTCTACATCCGGAATCGCCTCTAACCACTGACCAGAACTATATTTATCAAAAGAGTTTATGCGGATCCAGATTTTATTTTCTGGATTTTTTATGTAACTTCTTGTACAGTATTTTCTTTTCCTTTTAACATATATTTTGAATGCTTTGATAACTTTACGAACTTAATAATTCAAATAAATAATTAGTTTTTTAGATCGTCTCCATGATTACTAAATGGTTACTTAGACTATATAGTATGCAATACCTTTTCTTTTGATTTGGCTACCTAAAGCAATTTTTTTTTATTTAATTAAATCACCACTCTTTGTGAGAGTTCACACATCATGTAAGAATGTATTTTCCAGGTATGGTATGTTATATATCATGACTCTCTCTCCTTCTTATTCTATTCTACAAAGAATGTCACATTTTTTGATTTAATTCAGTTTTAAACTCATGTCCCATTACCTTTAATGAGTAAATGCTCTAATTTTCTTTATGGGAGGGGATTTGAGGGGTGGGTGTATAGTTACATAAGCTATAACTAGTACTTCTGTCTTAATTTATATGACTCACTTTCTTGCTTAATCAGTTTAAAAAAGAATGAGACATTTCTTTATTGGACAAAAAGTTATACTCTTTTTGAAACATTACAAAGTCTTCTCGTATTTCTTAAACGCTGTGTTAGAAGGGAGGGAGTATTAATTTAGACTATCAATCAACTTTTCCATCACATAATACCATATTTGTGTGACTCAGGTAGTGAATTTACAAGCAGAACTCTCATACTTACAAGCCCACCTAGCAACCCTGGAGCTTCCAACACCGCCGCCACTGCCCCCGCCGCCACAACAACCACAAACAATGCTCCAACAGCCACCACTCACCATAGCAGATTTGCCAACAGCAGGACCTTCTTTGCCAGCTGCCTATGATTTATCATCACTTTTTGACCCAATGGTTCAACCCTCATGGGCAATGCAGCAGCCACGACCGCCGCCACCTCTGCCTCTAGACCCGCGCCACTTTGGTGGCTCTAGAGCTCCGGTGGACATGTCACCGTCCACCGGAGGCCGGGGCGGCGATCTTCAAGAATTGGCACGTGAACTTCTGCATAGACATGGATCAGCAACAGTGCCATGCACAGAATCATCAGCTTTGCCACCACAGACCAAGTGAGATCAAGGACACATTTTATTGAAAAGTACTGACTTATAATATGTTAAATATTAGTGGTACTCATGAGATATTTTTAAAAAAAATTAAGAAAAATGAGGGTTTTCAATTTTAATTAATCAAAAAAAAAAATACCTAGGCAAAGTCATGAAAAAATCTTTAATTTTACCCTATTTGTAATTTTCTTGATCCTCCTTCTTTTTTGTTTGTTGTACTACTTTTTTTTTTGGTTAATACTAATTAGATTCAATATTAGTTATAGATCTATAATGCTTACTTTTAATTGCTCCCTTGTGTGTGGTGATATCGAATTTTGATTACATTCTTGCTTGAATATTATCTTGAAAAATCTCAAGTTTATTTCTCAATTTAATCATTGACTTCTTAGATAATTGAACCAGCTAGGTTCTGAATGACGACTATGGACTAAATTTAAGTTAGCTCCTTATAAGGTTCATGTGTCTTTGCCTGCAAATTCACTCACTTCGAGATAGACTAAAATTTTGATTTTCTATCTAGGGAGGATAGAAAAAAGATTTTGCTTATAAGCTTGCCATTTGTGTTTTACTTTTTCGATCTGAAGTTACGACACTATTTTTTTATTTTAAGCTCCATTCCATTATAAAAGGAGACTTCAAATATCCTCCAAAGGTCTTTCTTTTTTTGGATTGGGTGTTGGATCTTTATTTCTTGTCTAATTGGATATGTTGATACTTTAATTTATTCATGTTTTTATAACTATGAGTTACTATATACGCATTGAATTGATTTGTCTTTTTTAAATCCAAGAAGTCATTTATAAGTAACGAGTTTTGTTAGCGTGAGCTATATATTGGTGTAAATTGAATAAGACGTACACTCATATAAGATTTTGATTTACTTTATTTTGTTTTCTTGTTAGATTTCTCTATATTTTTTTTCCAGTTAATTTAGACTAAAAGTTGTATTTATATATTGACTCTTAGTCATCAGAGTGAATATAAATGAACCAAATTACTATTGAAGTAAACCACACACAAAACAAAACAATAAGAAAAGGCATTTGAGATTAACAAATAGATTTTTTTTCCAGTTTTGGGTAATCATTAACGAATTAAATCATTCTTAGGTTACCGATTAAGGAGTAGTTTGAATCTTTTACGTCTCAAAAAGGATACACCACATATACACTCTTCAACCCCCTTTTTTAGCTTTTATCTATTATTCTTGTTTCAAGTACAAGCAATCACTCAAACAGTACCAATATGGGTTGTGGTGGAATGGTGCAGTAGTTGAACTACTTCATCCTTAATTAGAGGTCTTCAAATTTAGTCGGGACTTCAATGCAGGCTCCGAATATCGGGTGGGAAACCAATAAAATCAATCAAAGAGTGTTGGCCTAGGACTACGATTTATTTACTAACGTCATTTTTAGTAATTTTTATTATCCAGAATAATGGGTGATTATAATTTGTTGCAATCTAAGGGTGTGTGGTAGGAAGGACAATGTTTTGTAAAAAAATAATTTCTTATTTGCTTTTTTGTGTTCGGTGCGTAAATAAAAAATATTATAATATAATCTAAATATGAGGTGGGAAGATACAATCAATGTAAAATATCACTTGTAGAACTTGTTTTTCCCACCTCTACAAGGGACGTCGTTTTCCTCTAAGAAACTTATTTTCTCAACCTAACATGAAAAAATTGGACGGAACACAGCCTAAAGATTGTGATTTGGATTTGTCGAGATAATTTTATCCTCTCTAATCGTGGTTTTGGTACACCTTCCAATTAATGGGATTGTTTATTCGAAATTAGCTCATTTGAGTAATGAGAGCTACCAATTGTATCCATCAACTTAAACAACAATCTGGTTTTCTGATTGATATTATATCGATTATTGAGATAAAAGTATGATTAGTTCTCAAGAAGGCTACACCTATCTTAACAAGTGAGGTTCAAACACTTGGATTTTCACTCAATCGCTAGAACTACACCTCAGTCTCAAATAAGTTGGGTTCAACAATATGAATCCTCACTAACCATGTTTTTTTCGTTTTTAAGGTTCAACAACAAAAAAGTAAAGAGTTGCAACTTATAATGAACCGAAGTAATTGAACTACTACAGGAAATGGTTTCACATTTGAGTACATCCCCAAGAACATAAAGAGCTCTCCTCTTAACTTTGTTAAGCCTTCAACCTCTTACCAGAAATATGAAAAAACATACCTCTGCGTGTTTTGTTGATACAAGCAGCAGTGAGTTGTTATACTTTCCTGGGCAGTATGTTGTATCGACGTACAGCAAGCTGGATGAAGATGCTTAAACCAGAACCAAAACCAAAACTCTTAACTAAACCACTAGGCTCAAAAAGCTTGACATATGTGTTGGTGCATGGGACTATCTTGTGCTTGAATATATGTGCGCACACACATATTTACAAGTATATTCACCAAGTCAGATTGAAAAAACGGAAGCTCTTGTTTCCAGTTTTCTTTGTTTTTCAACCCACCCCCTTTTTCTCTTATTGCGACATGGGAATAAGCAACAGTTACTGAAGACAGGTTTTAGCAAACCAGTTCCTTTAGTGAAAAGTTTACATACCTGCAGATAGGAAACCAAGACTGTCTCTCAAATAGATACAACGGAGAGAAACTCCTGGCTAAAGCAAAAAACATCAGTTTAGTAATGCGCAGTTTGATGCGTAATCTCTCAGAACAAGCTCCACTTCTCCAACTACCCCAAGTCTCTTGAACCAACGAGCCAATAATTCAGAAGCTTCTCTACCAAGCACAACACCATCCCTCTCTAAATCCATCAAAACATCAAGTGCCTTGCTCAGTTTGTTTTCTGTTTCATAAGCTGTCAATAGCAATGTGATACACTTGTCATTTGGCTCTATGCCAACTCTTCTCATATTCTCAAATGTAATACAAGCTTCACTCAATTGACCAGCCATAATATAGGCATTCATAAGCAGACCACAAATCGCTGCATCAGGGATTACTCCTGCTAACTGAATTGTGTCAAAAACCCTTTGAGCTCCTTTGCTATCGCCACTCATCGAATAGGCTCTCAAAAGTGCTTTATAAACTTCTGGTCCAGCATAGATCTCTTGTTCTTCCATTTCCTTCAGTAAAGCCTCTCCTTGACCAAGCTTTCCAGCTCTGACGTAGGCCATGATTATTGACCCAAAGGACCTCTTATCCAATGGTACACCAAGCAACCTCATCTCTTCAAAAGTATCTTCAGCCAGCTTAAGGTTACCAGCCTTGCTATACATGTGAACTAAAGCTGTCAGCGTCACCTGATCACATGTGAAGCCTCTACTCTTCATGGATAAGAACACACTTTCAGCTTCTTTCAGCCGATTATGCTTTGCATAGCCATGAATTATCTTGGTGTAATCACGAATATTGGCTTCAAATGATTCTGCTAAGAGGGACAATTCAGCTACCTGAGATACAGAAAGTGCACCAAGGAATTGATAAATTGGCTGATTTCCTTGTCAACATTCAAAAAACTTGTTGAAAGTTTAGTGGAAAGACTAGTAAGCACATAGTTTACTGATATCAAGAAAATTCAGAATAATTGTAGCCCTGTTCCTGATTCCTAGCTTTCTAAGTGAATTAGGATCAGAGAAGGATGTGTCTTCAATTGTTCTTAATCAAATTGTGACTCAACAAATGATTTTGCCTAGATTCCAACAATATTGGGGCTAAAGTGGCCACAATTAAATTCACTTGAAGGGTTTAATAATGAAAAGGAGATGGATAACTATTTATTAAAAAATGACAATGAAAAAGAATAATCAAATGCTCTTTAAGAAAATACTAGAACTACTAGAGAACAATACACAGATTTAATTATTATCACATGATGGATTTGAAAGATCAGAATTGTTACCCCCTTTAAAAGAACAGGGAAAGGCGATTGAGCTTTTTGTACCGATGAATTTTCTAGGTATAGTCAAACACTGGCTTCAAAGTTCAAATGACTCTCCTGAGAGGGAAGGCATATAATAACCAGTTCTAGCAATCTCAGAGGCACATAGCAAGGTTCAGATTAACATATACCATCTAAAAAAAAGTTTTGTAAAAATAATTCTATATTCACAAACCATTAATGAACTAGAAGATCTTCATGGTATTCTAATGCTTCTACTTTCCTGATTGAAAAGGATCCAACTACTAACATGGCAAGCATCTGGCTTGATACATTCATAGTTCTTATCTGAAAAGCTAGTACTTAGATTGCTGGTCTGTTCACCCCCTCCAACAAAACCTCCACCATCTCCCCAGATTAAAATTAATGATGTTGTTTATGATGCGCTGTCATGAAGTTTTTACGATTACTAGAGAAATAGGAACTATGCACACCAGACAGCAAACACAACCAGCAACATTCAGCTAACAGTTCAGTAAACTTATAAACAAGAGGGACTTTAAATCACGCCTTTAGCAGTCCACTCAGATTTCAGAATTCACTCTACCTAGAAGTAAAGAGATTCTCCTGTAGATCACTTCCTCTAACAGAACGTGAGGGGATTACACAGACTCCAATTATTAAAGCCATCTGCACTGAGAAGCAGATGAGAAAGTGATTCAGCTGAATTACTTTCTCGGGCTGAATCTTACAAGATGACACTGATCCCATTCTTCTTCTTCTCAAGGCAAAACACAAAGAATATATAGAGATCAAGTCATTGCCAGTCCTCTAGAGATCACCCTTCACCCAAAATTCTGAATAGTTTACTGTACATAACACCTTTCAAGATCAACCCTATACCTGGAATGATTGCTTGAGCCTATCCATCTTTTCACTTCTACATTCCTTCCCCACTCTATAAAGGATACGAGACTTTTAGCAACAGGGACTTCTTGTTTATGACTTTTTTGCTGGTAGCTGTTTGGATGTTCACTACAATGATGTTGCAGTTGCACTTAACTTATTTTTCTCTTAGAAGTGCAGTAGTAGTGGTAGCAAGAATGTTACAGAGTGGCCTCCAGGGCTTAGTTCAAGTGGCAAAGGTTGAGGGACTTGTGACTTAGGTCACAAGCTTTCCCTGTGTCATGTGAACTACGCCTGGTGTAGAGTGAAGAAGGGCAGAGTGGGGGGCCCATTATACACGACTTTCGAAGGCTGAGGTTGGTCCTAAGGATTGACCCTAGACGGATTTCTCAGTTAACAAGTAAAGAATGTTACAGTGTGCTCATCCCAACATAAGTGTCATCTCTATAATAGTCATTTGTCTTAAGTTTGCTGCAAGTGATTAAAAGATGGCGCTGGAGTTGACTAATTATACCCTCACCTTTATCTTTTCAAGAAAATTTACAAACTTAGAAAGGAGTGGTGCCTTTTTAATCCAATTATAAGTTCCACAAATGTGCCTGAGTTATCCTACTTTTTCACCATCACAATTCTAGAGGACCTTATGTGCCAAGAACAGCACCATTATCCAGTTGTAAGGATTATGGAAGTTGTTGATAGGTATTGTCAAGTCGCTAATTCTTTTAGGAATTAAGAAAAGGATTCGAGTAAAGCTTATTTCACAACTTAATAAAATAGTCCTCAAAGGCAATAAATAACCTTCTGGTAGATGATGGTCAGTCACTTGTATAAAAGCTCAGTCAGCAGTAATTAGGAGATGAACAAAAAGGGACAACAGTAATCTGTATAATGGAACCATGAGCAGAAGAAGAAAGGTCCCAAGCATTCTCATTGTCATAGGCTATTAGACTCAGAATTCCATTGCTCTAACTAGATCTTAGATGGGTTCAACGTGTTTCCTATTTATCCATACTATCTTCTGGCAGCTACTCCGCTTTAAATAGGAGATGAACAAAAAGGGACAACAGTTATCTGAATAATGGAACCATGGGCAGAAGAGGAAAGGTCCCAAGCATTCACATTGGATTGATCTCAAATCTACACTTAATTATCCAAGTTAAGTAAATAAATAAAATCTCTAATGACTAATCTACTACCTAATGGACGATAATTGTCAAAGAAAACAAATTCATCCATTTTGAATCCAGCATCCTCACTAGTTAACATTAAACTAATGCAATGGTACCAGCTATTTCAAGGAGAATATCCACAAATCAAAAGGCTTAATAAGAGGAAACACACTTTGTTTGACAAGAAATGGTGTCAAATTCCTGTAGGACAAACGTTTATCCACCATAAAGTGATGTCACTACTACTTCAAGGCATTACGACAAACCTAATGTGCTTCCATAGTGAGACCTCCAACTAAACTCCAAAAGGAGGGAAAGGACAGAGAAAACATGGGAATAGACTTAAACCCAAAGAAAGGGATATTTAATGGGCTACCAAAAGAACAAGCAAATTAGTATCAATGGATAAGGTATGGAAGAAATGGAACAAAAGGAAAGATGCATATGATTTGGCAGACTAGACTTGGAACCACCTATGAAGGTTGTTGAAAAGAGCACATCGTCAAGTTAGTAACAGGAGACATATCAACAATTTTTGAGCAGTGAGCACAACTTTATGGAGAAGGTTCCAAACAGTGGCGTAAACACATAGAGTGAAGAGATAGAGTCAGTTAAACACTCTTCATTGGAAAATTATATTGTATATACATGTCAAAAATTGCTTACATGTATATTAAACCTTCAGCACCGTTAACAAAATTTCTGGTTTCGCCGTTGGCCCCAAATGACTACCCTTGAGTGATGTGCCTTCAGGTGAGCGTTGAAAAGGTGAAGATGGAGGAAAATAGCAAGTAGAAAAATTTTCAACCTTTTCTGTTCACATCCATCAAATTTAATGAAGGTAATGTGACTTTCAAGCACAATTCATCTACATTTGAGTTAGAAAGTGGTCAAAGTAGTGGTTGTAATTAACAATTTTCCATGGTAGATAGACGACTGAGACAAGAGAATACTAATCCAGCAAACTTGATGCAACAAAACTCATAAAGAATGTGAACAAAAGCCAGCAGCAAGCAAAACTTTAGTGAAGTCAAGAACTATGTGGTAGAGGAAGAAAGTGACATTACCTCCAGATACATTGGATGATTTAGCCTGTCCAGTTCTTTGAGTACCGCAAGCCAATCAGCTCTGTCAGGCTTCATACTCTTCACCCAGGCCTCTAACAAGAGTGACACACTACCCTTTTCGGGTGAATAGCAAATGATCTGTTGCATTAATGCCTTACATCTATTTATCATCTTTGGTGGAAGCTTCAAGATAGCCCTTTGCTGTTCCTCAGTAACATCAGAGCCTATCTTAACCCACTTATACCTAGGTTTATCATTAACTTGGTTTTCAGCACTACCCTTCTGATGAACTGCTACATTACTCACTGCTAGTAAAGGCCTAAACCCCAATTCACGATTCTCAAAAATGGTAACTTTTTGCAAGAAAATAACACCCTTTAAAGGATACTGATGGATTCTTCCAATAGTATTGCTTAGTATAGATGTTTGAGTGGAACAACACAAGACATCAGCTGCCACAAAACCCATGTCCAAAATCAGATATTAATTCAAGAACACTGCAACATTAGTGGGTTTCTTCCACAGATTTTCGTGGGCACTGCTAATTCAAATAATATGCAAGCAGAAAGTCAATAGAAAATTTTAGAAATAATATTTCTGGCAAATTGTTACCACTATCGCCAGGAAGTAGATGACACTGTCATCCATCGATGCGCTAAAATTTACTTGTTTTTTTTAGCAATTGTAGTCCTTAACCTGTCATCATCACTGCAAGTAGCCAACCAAGAATTCGGCCAAGAACGAGCGGTAGCGTTGCCTGGAAAATAAAATTGGAAGGGGTAAGTGGATAGCATAACGGCTTAATTTTTAGTTTCATTTCATTTTAGAATGGCAGAATGACACGAGAGATGAGAGCTTGTTTGGATTGATTTAAAAAAAAAGTAATTTTAAAAAAATAATTTTTTAAAAGTGTTGGAACTTATTTTTAAAATAAGTAGTTATGTATTTGGATAAAAGTGTTGCAGTTGAAAAAAAAAGTTATTGATGTATTTGGCAAATAAGTATTGATAAATATTTTTTTTTATCAAAATGTCTGAAATAGCCTTAAAATTGTTAACATGATAAAAAATTGATTAATTTAAGGTTTTTATACTTAAAAAAATTAAACAAAATTAATTTATATTTTACATCCATAAGTAATACTATATTTTCCTATCATTCACATATTTCTTTATCATCATAAATTATTTATAAGAGGAATATAAAATTTATTATTTTAGTTAATTTTATATGCGCAACTTATTGTAGATTTTTAAAATATATAATTTGAATAACTCAAAGGAAAGATTTAAGATTTATTGTAGTTACATTCATAAGTAATAATAATTGTCTATCATTCACACATTTCTTTATCATCACAAATTATTTATAAGAGGAATATAAATTTATTATTTAATTTAATTTTATATGTGCAACTTATTTTAGATTTTAAAAATATATAATTTGAATAGATCACTTGAAAGATTTAAGATTTATTTTAATTTCATTCATAAGTAATAATAATTGTCAATCATTCACATACTTCTTTACCACCACATATATATATATACTAGATGGGGGAGGCCCGTGGCAAGCACGGGCCCAATAGTCAAAATATTATGCTTGTAAAAATATTAATACTAATGAATCAAGGGTGATACCTTTTGCAGAAGACAGATAATATCATATATTATATACTATTAGAAATAATTAGAATATGTACAACAGACATCAGTATGATGCCAACTTGAATGATCTGCAAATACTAACTAATGTAATATAATCAAAATAATGACCCTTACTTAGAAGAGTGATATAGCAGATGTTTCAGTTTTGACATATAAGATTAGCATGTCATTGTTTATCATATGTAGAGGATACAAATTGTGCAACAAGCTAAGAAATGTCTACTTTATAGTTTATACTTGGATCCATATGTGACTATTTAACATGTGTTTGCTCTTTAGTTCCTTTTTTCTCTTCATCTTCTTTTGGGTAGCCCCATTTTGTATTCACAAATTTTTCTGGTGCTTCTCTCTCTTCTTCACTCTTTGCATGTATCATCTCTCTTCTTGTGTGCTTGAAGATTTTGGGGTGTGACACTTTCAAATGAAGTTGAGATGGTCCGCAACCTTATTGTCATTTCCTCTTAAACTATATATCTTGAATTTCACTTATTTAAAGGAAAAGTTGAACAAGAAAATTTTAAAGCAAAACCTATCCTACATGCATAATGACATAAAATGTGAAAACTTCTTCATAAAATATTATGTGTGTAAAAAATACAGATAATAACTCATTAAGGAAATGAATATTACCTAAATCATTTCCAAACATCATTAGTCTCCTATTGTATGATCATCCTCTCAATTCCACAATTGTAATTATGAATACAATAAACTATGGTGTTTTGGTATCGTCTGCCAGTCTGCTAATAAATCAGAAGTTGCAATTCAAACAATACAAAAATAACAGAAGAAATTTAGATGATACTAAAAGCATAACTTCTATCTAAGAATAACTACTAAATACTAATACAACATCATCCAAAATAGAACACTATGGTTCCCTACAAATCTGAAAAGCTTGAAAAGGGTGTGAAATTGTACTTGAAGACTTGAAAATTAGAGAATCTGAAATCAATCATTTTCCAAAGCAGCTTTGTTTCTAGAAGTTGACTGTTTTTCTCGGTCACTTGCCTCACTCAGCAACACAATTGTTTAAGCGAGTGAGGATCCAAAAGTTCTAATTGGCAAGTGTATGAAACGTTTTTGAATTAGAGAGGAGTCAAATAGTTCTTCCAGGAGGACGAACAGCTTATTCACGTTTCAAAATTCCTATTGACATTGATGAGAATTTCACTTGCAATATTAGTAAACAAGGTTCATTAGCGACTCTAATTCAAGATTCAAAGTTAATTGTTTGGGATGAGGCTTCATCTTTTCCCTGTTGACACGTGTATTGTTATTTAGTTTGTAAGCAAACCACGTGCACTCCTGAACACGGCCACAAAAATTGTACTATGTGTTGGGATATTTTAGTCATTGAATAAAAGTTTTAATATTCCAGCCAAGTAGTATGTATGTAAAATTTCCTACCATTTATAAAAATTACAAAAATCTCCTCTTGGATACATCCCTCCCATTATGAACCATGTTCATATATAGTTATGTATCCCACAATACAGAAATGGATCCAACACAACAACATAGTAGAAACAAATGTATCCAACAATAGAGGAATGTATCTCACACAACAGAATCAGTAGAGATCAATGTATCCGACAATAGAGGAATGTATGACACAACAACAGAGTAGAGACCAATGTATTCGACAGTAGAGGAATATATCCGATGCAACTGAATCTTAAGTAATGTATCATTTACAATGTATTGAACAATTGAGTAATGTATATGAGAGCAATGAAAATTTCAAAATTATTGTAATTAAGAAGACTTCCGAAATAGGATGTAATTAGCACGGTATGAGATTTCTCTAATTTATACAAATTTTAAAGAACATTTTACCCATCAATTTTCTTTTCTCTTATTATTTTACTCCTATATTATATATTTATTACCCTTATTTAGAAGTGGCACTTCTAAAGGACTAACACAGCTTAAAATAATTGTACCTTGTGCTGAAAATGTGATGAGACAAATAAGGGCAGTTTTGGTATTGTGAGATAATTTCATAATTCATAATTCTATATCCTCATGTTCATTTTCTTAGTTTAATATTAAAAGATGAGTTGAATTTTTCAGTTCAAATTTCAAGAAATTGTATCCCTAAATTATGTATTTTGACTTCAAAACTTCTAAATGCAACTTATAAGTATAAAGTATTAAATATTAATCAAAACTTAACATTGTCAATTTTGCTATTCTAAGTTTGGATTTTTCAGTTCAAAATTTAGAACATTATTATCCTAAATTTCAGTTTCCAATTCAAAACATCATGGCACTGTCATAAATATTAGTTTTCCAATTTAAAATTAGTATATTATATCCTTATGTTTGGTCTTGAAATGTTCATCATGTAGCTCAAACTTGATGATTTTAATACCAATCTTCCAACTTGTATATCTATGTTCAACAATAATTATATATGTACAAAATAAGGCTACAGAATAAGGCTTAAAAGGAGGAAATGATTCAGACAATGATTGGTTCACATATAAGGTGAAAGGACGGCCACACTGGTTGAGGTGTAGAGGAGGTGGGAGTGAATAGATTATAATTGAGAAGCCAATAGAGAAGGTGATGTGGCACCTCTCTATTTCTTGACCTTTTTTTTTTTTTTCTTTCAATTATTTTTTTTCTTGCAAAATCATCTTCTTAACTTATACCTCTTCAATTATATAAATTCTATTCTTAAATTAGAATTAATAATATTCATAACTCCCAAACCTTTCATATTCATAACCTCTCAAGCCTTTCATATTTGTAACCTCTAATTATTTAATGTAGAAGGTTATATTAACACTATAAAATCACCCTAAAATTGTGTGTTATATTGTAGTGATCTTCAATTAGAGAATTAGTGGTAGACATGTTACAATATTTTTAAGCTTTAAGGTGCATTATCTTTTGGAAATATGATTTCATATATTACTTTTAATTAGCAAGTAAGGCTAATATGTCAAAGCATATTTTTGTTTCTTTTGGATAAATTATTTTGGTTTGTTATTTTTATGATTCTCTTTATAACCATAAAAATGGAGATTCATTTTAGGAGTAATAATTTGTTATTATTTTTCTTGACTCTTGTATATAGGATGAAATGAAATCATCCAAAGATGGAGATTAATGGATTTTTAGCTATATAGATTGATTATTCTTTATTTTTTTAGGTGCTTAAGAAGTAATGTTTCTATTATATTATTTCCTATTGGATTATTTATGTTTTGTCAAAAATGATTATATGTGTAGGAGGACTTATGATTAAATGTAATTTTCTCCTTATTCTTTATCTTTTTCTTCTTTTGCTAGATAATTTTTTTACTTATTTGATTATATTTTGCAAATTATAGGAGATATATCTATAATGAAAATGGTTAGACATTCTTACATAATTTGATTTTACAAGGTAAAATAATTTGATATGTCTAATATAATTACAACTCTTTCTTTGTTGAAATCATACATTTAATATTATTTGTTTGTGTTCGTGAAGATATAAATCTTGAGTTTTTTTAAAAAAATTATTTAATTTAGGGAAAAGAGTCTGATATAACCCTCAACTTTGTCATTTGGAGCTGATATGCCCCTCGTTATGATAGTGGCTCATATATACCCTTACCGTTATACAAACGGCTCACATATACCCCTACCGTTACAAAATGAGCTCACATATACCCTTAATTTAACGGAAGTGAAAAAAATAGTTTTAAATTTATATTTTTGACTTTTAAATTTTAAAAAAATCATGTAGGGGTATATATGATCCTTCTAGCGAATTTCAAGGTATATTTTAATCTTTTTTATACATAAATTATTTTTTGAAGTCTTTGATTATCATTTTTTGAGTTTCTTATTCTTATTTTAATTTTTTCTTTCGTTCTTTAGTGTAAAGAGAAAATTCTAAAACCAAATTTTTTTGTGGCTATATTATAATTTAACACAATTTTTTTCCACTTTATTGTTATTTAGTTTTTGTATTGAAAAAAAATTGGGACATCTATAATAAAGTTTACCATAATGAGGGGTATATTAGCTCTAATTGATAAAGCTGAGGGGTATATCAGGCCCTTTTCCCTTTAAATTATTCTCTTTAGACCTCTATGTAATTCTTAGATAATTTGATTATATTATATTGATAACACTCTTCAAAAAATTTATTTCTTAATGTAAATTCATATCTCAGTTTTTGTTGATAATAGTAGTTTATTGTGTTTGTGGGCTATAATATTTTAAAACATAAAAGCATGAAATGAGTCGATGGATATTGATATGCTACTTAAAGAAATACGTACATATACTTTCATAGTTTGGTGGAGCAATTTTTACTAACAAAAATAATAGAACATGAAAATGAAAAGTTAATTTATAATTTTGAAAATACAATTGGTTTTATTAAAAATAAATTATTTATTAATGTGTAAAATTGCAGTCTTTAAAATTTTCATTTTTGTTGTTTTTGAGGAGATTTCAAGTTGTTTATTAATAAGTGAAGTTGTAGTCTTTATATTTTTAATTTTTGTTGTTTTCCAAGAGTTTTCAAGTTATTTCAAAATTGCGTTAATTTATAAATTTGAAAATACAGTTAGTATCTTTGCTTTCTATTTACTTATAATAGAATATTTGTCTCAATAACTCTATTTTTATTGTCTTCATTTTCTATAATTAATTTCTTTATTAGTGTAAGAATGTAAAAATATAACTCCTATTATGTTACAGAATTTATTATATTGAATGTAATATTTATTTAAAACGTGAAATATACTTTTTAATATTTTTGTGTTTAAGCCAAGCAAAATTAAAAGAAATAGGAATTTGTATGTGTAATTTTTTTGAATCTTTTTTGCGTAGTTAATTCTCTTTTTTGTTCTATTTTATGTTTATTTTTGAATTTATTTTCTTATATTCTTTTGTTTTCCCAATATAAGTTGTCCCAAAAAGTATCTGGATATCTGAACTTAAATATAATAATATATTAAGATATGGAAACTAACTAATTAAGATTATTATTTTTCATCATTTAAATATGTAAACTTATTTTTATTTAAAATGCTTTGTGTACAACTTGGTAGTGCCGTGTTCGTCCTCTAAAGTGTCACTTCTAATAAGGAGTAATATAGTAGTATTTTTTAATGTTTTATCGTAATGATAAATAGGGTTAATGAGAAATAGTTTTTTTATCTCTAAAGTAGAAGAGATGAGATCTCTTTGTACTTTACCATCTTCAGATTCTACTGTATAAGACTACAGTAAATATATTTATTGTTGTTGTTGTTCACTATCACCAATAGAGATCTTCGCTACCGTGAACCAATTAAAAAATTGTGTTAAGTCCCCACGCGTCTATAAACTTGGTCCAATCTGATTGGCTATTCAATATCTTTCACTTTTGTATAAATACCTATACTATAGTTCTTTCTCATCAAACCACGTCTAGTATTTAGGCAAATTTTATTTTCTTGATTTGCCTACCACTGATTTCTTCCATTGCTTTCTAAATTTTTATTTAAATCTCTGTATGGTTATACATTTTTTCTTTTTAATGGTTTTCAAATTTTGTCATCAGATAGTGAAGAATCTATCGTTCAAATTTCNTTCCATTGCTTTCTAAATTTTTATTTAAATCTCTGTATGGTTATACATTTTTTCTTTTTAATGGTTTTCAAATTTTGTCATCAGATAGTGAAGAATTTATCGTTCAAATTTCTTTATTATTGAAATTTTGTTGTTTGTAATCACCATTTGTTTTTTAGGGTTGTTTTGAATTTAAAACAAAAGGGTAAAATCTAAATGGGTCTACAATACAATTCCTAGAAATCCAACTTGAAAAATTATGTTAAAAATGGAAAATAAAAACTGAAATAAATTTAATTGAGAGTAATCCTCCGTTTGTTCCATTTTATGTGACACTTTTTATTTTTGGAGAATCAAATAGTTTAAGCTTGACCGAAAATTTGCGCATGGTATCTTCAATTTTTTAAAAATGGAATTTATATAATTGTAAACTACGTAAATATCAAAGTATTATAAGTCACAATAATTAATAATTCAAAAGATTTTAAAGATCTATAAAAAATGTAATATCAAAGATTAACTAAAGAGAGAGTAAAAGGGGAGAATGGAAAGTAGAAAAAAAGGGAAAAAAACGAATATATAGAGAGAAACTGAGGAAAAAAGTCAGAAAAGTAATTCTTCATGTGGGTTGTTGTATATGTAGAAAGACACGTGTACAATTAATGAGGCACAATTAATTTTATAGTACAATTTGAAATGCTTTATGTACAACTTGGTAGTGCCGTGTTCGTCCTTTAAAGTGTCAACTCTAATAAGGAGTAAAATGAGTAATAATAATAATTCTAATAAGGAGTAATGAGTAATAATAATAATTGCAATGTTAGTCCTTGTAAGTAATGAGTAATAATAATAATTGTAATGTTAGTCCTTGTAATTGTCATTTATAAAAGTTAATGTACAATTCTTTTTGCACGTTGTACAACTAATTTAATGCAGTCAAAAGTTAATGTACAAAATTCTATGCATGTTGTACAACTAATTTAATGCAGTGTTAGTCCTCTAAGTCTCATTTCTAAATAAAAGTAACTAGATGGGAATGTCCGTGCTGAGCACGGGCCCAACAAAATCAATCTACGCATAAAAGTAATTTTACGCTTTTTGATATGCAAAATATATTTTGTGTATGGTCTACTGCACAGTGAAATCTTTAATCCATGTGAAGTGATTATAGCCAATTAGTTGTGATATTCGTAGAAACAGAGTATAGTAAGAATATTATGTTTAAGCAATGAAAAATAAGATATACATGGTCTTTCTTCCTTATAAATATCTGGGAAATTTCTCTTTTTGATGAAGACATAATACACAAAAGCAAATAGAGTTGTTTACAAACAAAGGGTGCTATAACCAAGTCTTCAATTATAACAAACAAAATATTTATAACATATAATATAATTTTGGGCAGAAGTCGAATGTACGAATATATACTTCAAGCGTCTCACTAACAAATGATTCGATATTCTGGTGTCCTAGGCGTAGAGGTACCATCCCGATTCCATTGCCCTTCCATTTGTTGCACACATAACTCCAGTCATGCATTCCCGTCTGTTATCAGTTGGAAAGAGAAAATGTCAAAGCTTTATTATATTTGATAGTAAACAAATAAAGTTGTAAGCAAACAAAGATATCAAGTGAGCTTAGAGCAATAAGTAAAATATAATTCAGGAAAACAACATCATTTTTTATTTGTAAAGATCAAGGCGGGTCCAAGTAACCTCCAAACAGTAAATTCTGTCTATTCTACCAACTTAGTTGTGTCAATACTGATGAATCCTACGGAAGAAAAAGAAATTTCAAAGTGAATTTATGAGCATGCATATTTATAAATGGTAATATTTTCAACAGAACTGGATCCTTGAGAAAAGAGCAAGACTCTGAGAAAAAAGGATAAATATCTCTCACGGACTGTATATACGATATTTTTTTTGTGGAAAATAATCACAAATCATAAAGGAATTTGTTGAAAGGAAGAAAACGGAGAAACTTAATACCAAAAGGCAGACACATAGAGAATTTTTATATAAGCAACCAAAATCATGTCAAAAAACATAATTAAGCAGACTTGCAGTTTTTACAGAAGATTACTAAATTTAAAATCAAAACTATAGATTGCAGGATGAAAGTTCACACATGAATATACCACTATTTCATCTTGATAGATGTTTAGTAATCTACAAATATTAACATTTCACTGATCTGAAATATACTCAACATGTGACTACCCTTGGCATAATAACACCGCAGTAGTTAAGAAAATCGAATTCTACTTGCATTATTTTTTAAATTGAGGATTTTAATTTTAATATAGTCAATGGAAGCTATGGTTTGCCAAAAACTACAAATTTGTTCATTTCTATCAGTGGTGTTGCACTACTTCAATTACTATCATTCAAAAATTAATGGTAGACCACTTCAATATCAGCCAAAAATAAGTTATTGTAACTAAACTTTATTGCACTATTGTATCCTCAAGGATGTATGAGCAACTCACAATTTGTATACGCACAAAATAATCGTAAACCCAGGAAAAACAACCCAAAGAATAGACAAATCAACGAATACTAAACGAGGAACTAACATAGAAATAAGTCCAGAGCAAACTGTTAGGCCTAATTTCATCATTCATAACTCAAGGATAATGGGTCTGTCTCTATCCTTCTCCACTTAAATAAAAAACTTAATTCACTTGCCAGAGAGCTTTAACCGGTGGCCTAATTAAGTCACAAGTCCCTTAACCTTTGCCAACAGAGTTAAGCCCTGGGGAGCATAACAAAGGTATATTAGCCTTACCACTCTTCCCTTTCCAACCCTTTCATGTTTTAATATCAGAACTAAATAGGCATGAGTACTTAAAATCTAACAATAACCCACATTTCTGCTAGACATATTTAGTAAGCCCATACTGCTACTTATCAAGATAATTGCAATATCCATTCAGAAAGGGGAAAAAATACTAATTAATCTGCTTAACTTCACTTACAACAGATAGTCTGCAGTGCCATTTAGTTGTCCACCATAAAATTACTGAAATGCATCTAAATAATCAAACAAAAATTGTCAAATCTAACAAAATCCCAATTTAACTTTGGCTAAGCAAGCTGACCAAAGCATAGCCAGTTCTGAAGCCCGCTATAAAAGGAATGTTGGAGTAGGTAGACAACCAACATTAAATCAACAACAACATACCGAGTGCAATTCCAAAATTGGGGTCTAAACAACATACTTGATTTTATTGAATAAAATTCTAATCAACACAATTGAAACTAATACTTCCCAGAAAATGTATAAATAGCAGCTGCAATCGAACTTATTTCACATAAACCAATAGAATAAACTAACTAAATTTAACAATAAAACATGAAATTCATTGTAAATTAAAGCAAAAAAAAATTATTAGGTTTATGGAAGCAAAAAGGATTATTTGCAAGTAAAAAAGAATACTTGACAGATGTGGTGGGAAATTGGAACAACGCGATTTATCATATCAAAAAATAAGAATTCTGAGCATCATCATGCATGAGAGCATACATTAGTTGCAGTAATAACAAATTCACAATGTCTTCAATTTAACATGCAAGAAAATTACCATCAGAAACATGCAAAAAAATCACCGAATTTGGAAAAGAAATTTCTAACAGATGTACATTCAGTAGAGGTGAAAATCGAGAAAAAGAGAGGTGAGACTTAAATTTTTTGATTTAAATTTATCTTGAAACTGATAATATCTAGTTCGGGTGAAGCAAAAAGGCCGCAACTTAAAATACAAATGTGGATTCTACCAAATGAAGTGTAATGAATCAAAAAATCACATAAAAATTCACTAAAACAAAGAACTCACAGTTCAAAAAGGTCAACATAGTGAAGGAAACAAATAAAATCTATGAAAGTATGAGTGAAAGAAGATAAATAATAGATGGTTTTGAACAGTGACCTGGATACCCTTCCAATTCTTTACCGTTTTCTTTGAAATGTCTTCACCGATTATCTTTGGAGAGAGACCAAGTCGATTGATTTTTTTGGAGTGAGAGAACTCGTCGCTTCGACTAAATCTCTGGTGATTCGATGAATCTTTGACGAGCTATTTTTGTGCATTTTCTTAGTACACGTGTTTAACAATGGTGTTGACATGTGTTTGAGTTTCCATGGAGAGGAGAAAGTACCCATAAAATGTACCATTTAAATTGCTTTTCGTACAATTCCTTTGAGTTGTGATAGTACAATTTACATTACTTTAAGTACAATAATGGGATGCTGTGTTCGTCTAATCTAAGTCCCATTTCTATATAGGAGTAATATATAAAGCTGGATATTAGATATGTTGACGTGGCGCTCTCTGAGGCCAAGAAACCTATTTATCTATTTTATTTTATTTTTAATGTTTTTTATATATTATTCCTATCAGTTAATTATTTTCTCCATCTAATTAAACACCTAATAATAACAATAACTACATTAATTCTCCTCTCCCAATTAACAACCCTTGCCTTTTTCATTGTAACAGCCAATTATGACACGTCAATTGGCCTTCTCTCAAACCCAAACATTTAGCTGATTAATTTGATAACCGTCTACCGTTTCATCTTCGACTAATAATGATTATTGTATTTAATTGTAATACTAAATTATCCGGGTTTTTTAAGAGTAGTATTTAATTGTTTGTATACATTTTGGAAATCAGAAATTTGCGAGGTCTCTATTCAAAATTGAAATTCATAGCAATATTCTACAATTTGCTAAAAAAAAACTAAAAATTTCATATGAAATCCGACCTCCAATAGTTTTTCTTGAATCTCTGAAAATGAAGAATATTTTGTCTAAATAAGAGGTTAGTAGAGTGGATCAGACAACAATATATATTTTTTCAGAATTGATTTTACAGAGTATTTCATTTTTCTTGGATCTCTGAAAATTAAGGTCATAATGAATTGATATTAGACATGTTGATGTGGCGCTCTCCAAGACCAAGAAACCTATTTATCTATTTTCTCATAATGAATTGATAGAAGGAGAGTCAAAAGGTGACGTAAAAAATGGTTGATAGTTTGCTAAAGCTATTTCGTATAAAAGCTCTTCTTATTTTAAATTCTTTATTCTTCCTTTAAATTCTTTTTTGTTTCTTTAATTTCAATTACCATAGAGAATTCACATTAGCAAATTTGAACCAAAAAAGCAGTGCATGTACAAGGAAGAAAATGATTTAAGATTTGAGATAATTTTTCTTATTTTTTGTTTCAATTTAAGTATTTCATAATAGTTTTTGAAGTAGAATAGTATACACATATTTTATCATTGATATATTATATGCCTAAATGTTTAGCATTTATTCTCATGTTCGAAGCTAAAACAAGAATTTATAGTTGTAGTTCTTATGCTTAATAACATATTAGTTCTATCTTTTATTTATTAATATTGTAAGATTTTCTTTCTTGGTACAATATATATATATATATATATATTTATTTGTTTGTTTGTGAAAAATTGTATCTTGTATGAAGCGCAAATAAGGTCATGATTAATCTATGTGGCATGTAAAATAATTTATCTTAAATCTCTTTTCTTGAGATTTTTCCTTATTTTTTCATCATACAATTTGTTAAATAATTAAAATTAATTCTATCGCATAAATTACATTTAATTATATCTCATGAATTATAAAAACTATCCAATTATTTGAGATTTTCTATTTGAATAACATGTCCTTTTCTTTTTTATTTTTCAATGCATAATCTCCTAATTAAATGGTCTTAAAAAAAGCCTCAAAAATAAATGTTGAACTAAAGTGCACATATAGTCTTCCTTTACATATGCGGTTTTTACTTACATTTCATTTTTTATCTTTTAACTTTGTAATTAATAAATCAAAGAGCCTTCTTTATTACTATTCATTAGATATAAAAGAATTTGAAGTTGGTGTGGTGAAGAAATTTATATACATTTCATATTTTATCTTTTTAACTTTAATTTGTAATTAATGTTTTTGTTAGCTATGATTTGTTTTTGCCCTCCTTTTTCAGATTTAATATGTTTCCATGTATGTGTAAATTATTTTTAATGTGTAAAATTTTGTGCTTGACTAGACTTTTTTATCAGTGCAAAATTGGAGAATTTGGAACTTACAATCCTTTTTTATTTGACAATTGCTGTAAATTATTCGTTTGGTATAAGAATAAGGTAGAATATCTAGGATCAAAGGTTGAAACTAAATGTATAATTTATTTAAGTATAAATATAGGTTGGACTATAATTTTAAAATAACTTTGTCCACAAACCAAATGATTTTTTATGGAATATGATAGGAGCAGGATATATGGATTCAATTTCCTTCTTTAAAGGGTCTTTCACAATACAAGTTAGCTCATGCGTGATCTTTTGAAGTATCAAATGATTTTAAAAAAATAACTACAACCACAAGTTATTATTGTGATCACTAAATCTACATCTTTTTTCCGTTAACATAACTTTACCAGTTGTTATATCAATTTCTGGACTTCCATTTTTTTAATGTATATATTTCTATGAATATATTAGCTTTTTTATGATTTTATTTTAAAATGATAAGTAATTCTTTTCATCCGTTGCTAACCTTCCTCCAATTGCTACTTTTAATTTTAAGATTGCTTTTTCTTGGACTAAAATTCTCTAATTCCTTTAAGACTAAATTTACCTCTTTTATGAATAATACAAATTACCTCTAAATATATTAACTAAATAACGGTTATTATTTTTAATAATTAAAATGTTTGTGGACAAAAAATACGTAGCAAGGACAGTCTACGAGACTAATGTTACATATTCATTTTTCCTCTGATATGAGGGTATAGCTTTTTTTTTCGTATGAGATGATTTTTTCGCGATAACTTTATGACATTTTTATTCTTTCTTTTATATGCATTATTTATACGTTTGATCAGTTCATTTTTATATTTTGCATAAGTATATCTTAAATTTGATATTCTAATTGTAATTTTTCATAAATTAAATTTAAAAAGACCGCGCGTAGCGCGGACAATTTCACTAGTTACTTATAAGAGGAATATAAATTCATATTTCAGAAATAATAATAATAAATAATAATAATAATAATAATAAAATAATAAT
This sequence comes from Solanum stenotomum, assembly GCF_019186545.1. Lineage (NCBI taxonomy): Eukaryota > Viridiplantae > Streptophyta > Magnoliopsida > Solanales > Solanaceae > Solanum > Solanum stenotomum. Next base: position 16,893,098 of record NC_064282.1, on the reverse strand, counting down.
AATAATAATAAAATAAATAAATAAATAATAATAAAAAATAAAAATAATAATAATTATTATTATTATACTAATAGATGTTAGGGTTAATTCAATATGGGCAATTTGGGAATTGTATAAAAGAATTAAGGGCAAAAAGGTAATATACTTGGTCAACATAAAAGGGCTTTTAAGTTTAAAAAAAAAAACACCCCTCACCTAGCTTGTAACTTTTGGCTTAAAATAATACTCCCCGGAGCAGATCCAGTGGAGACGGGGAACGAAGGAACTTCCGGAGTGAAGGTTCAGACTTAAGGCTAAGGGTCACTTTGATAATTGTCAAACACTTTAATAAGTCAAAAACTGACTTTTAAGTCAGTTTGACCAGCTTAAAAACCCATCAAAACAGGCTCTAAATCCTTATGTTTGACTCCATTTCTCATTTGAATCCTTATGTTCACGATTTTGTCAATTGAACCCTTAAATTCATTAAAACACAATACTTTAAATCTTTTTCTTATTCTATGTGTGTGAGTGTAGCACAATTGCATACACATGGAATTTCCACGTCATTTTGTAGAATTTCATGTCATTTTTAATGCCACGTAAGAAATTAAATGTTAAAAAAAATTTAAAAAATTTGCACATTAAAATTTTCAATATCATGTTCTTCATATTTGCTCATAATTGAGCACTAAATTCATGTCAAATTGATCTAGTTCTTCCTATTTGACATGAAATTTTTTACACTAAAAGCTTACCAACACAAACTCAATAATTTTCCATCATAATTTTGAATTAATTTCATAAACTCACAAAATCCATTTGTTATTCTTCAAGCTTCTTCATGAAGTTTATCAACTTTTCAGTATACACCATTACTCTTCAAGATTTCAAAATTATCTAAACTTCAACCTTTCACAAACAAGATTCGAAAACCCAGATTTATAAAGTGTGTAATTCAACCAAGATTCATAGAGAAGAAATTTGACTTTCAAAATTAAGGAAAATAAAATGATAAGAGATTTGGTTGGGTGGGGTGAGGGTGTATTAGGTTTTAAAAGGTGTGAATGAAAAAATGAAGAGTTGTGACTTTTATGAAGGTATTGTAACTTTTATGAAAAGTTGCGACTTTTATGAAGAATTGTAACTTTTATGAAAAGTTGTGACTTTATGAAATGTTGTGACATTTTCGAAAGATTGTGACTTTTCTAAAGGGTTGTGACCTTTCTCGTAAGGCACAATAAGAATTTTTTCACACTACTCTTTGTTTTCTATAAATTGAGGGAATTTCTCTCATTTTAAGAGAATCAATTTTCTAGACTTTTTCTACTACTACTAAATCGAGTATTCTAAGTGTACTTTACCACCGTTGAATGGCTCGCTGACACCGTGATTTTAGGTACCGATACATCGATGAGTAAGATTGTTCTATCCTGAGAGGATATATTCCATTAACCTCGGGTACTTGAGGGGAATAATTTTCTTAAGGGGACACTGTGGATTCAGTAGGCTCGATTTTCTTCTTTAAGAAAAATATTTTGTATATTGTTTCTAATATGTTTCTGATTCTATTTTCTCTACTGGTTTTAATTTTCTAGTTTTGAAAATGATCTTTAAACTTTGTTGTTTCTTATCAAGTTTTTCAAAGTTTTTGTTTTAAGTATCTTAGAAATGCATAATGAACAACAGGTTGGGGGCGGATGTTAAGAAGAAGATGATGGGGTAGGGTGGGGTTGGTGGGTGGTTTCAAGGAAGAAGGAGAGGGTGGGGTGGGGGGCTGAAGGAAGAAAAAGTTGCAGGCGAGGGAGTAGGGTGGGATAGGGGCTGAAGGGTTGATTTTAATTATTTTTTTAATGATTTTTAATATAAAAAATGTATAGTCACTCGCTTTAAGGCGTATGTAGTCAAGTTTTTTTCCAACTCAGCAATATTAGTGCCACATAAGTTCGGTCAATGGTTAGATGTGTTTAAAATATTGTGTTTTAGTCAGTTTAAGAATTCAATTGACAAAGTCGTGAGTATAAGGGTTCAACTGACCAACGGAGCCAAGTACAAAAATCTCTCAGGTCATTCCACTTTTTAGAATTAATTAAAGGATCATTTTATATAAATAGTACAATATAATACATTACTTACAAATTATGGTATAATATATATTCTAACTGAAAATAACATTAATTTTGTTACAAAAAATAACAAAAAACCTTTTCTTTTAAAGTGAGAGGGGAGGAGAGAAGGCATTAAATCGGAATCATGATAAACCGATCAGCTTCGATCAAAGCACGATTGGGCTTCCATTTCCTTCTTTTCCTCCGCCTCTAATCTCACATCTACAACTTAATAATTATAGTATTTTTAATATAAATATATTATAAATATTATATGTAAATTTCAATTTTTTTGGTACTATTTAAATTAGTTTACAATGTTAGAAATGTATTATATTTATTCTGGAATAATAAGTGTTGAATTTATAGTAATGTATAATATAGAATTCGAATTGTATTATAACTATCGTTTATATTTATACAATTATAATACAACTTTAAATATAGATTTTCGGAGCTTCATCTCTTCTTTTTCGTAATAACCACCACTAGACCACCAATTGTTTATATTTAATACAGTTTTGATACAACTTTAATACAATTTTTCAGAATTTCACCTAATATATAACTAAAATATTTTCAATACAAATATATTATAAGTATTGCATTTGAATTTCAAACCTTCGGGTACTATTTAAATTAGTTTGCATTATTATAAATGTATTATATTTGTTTTGGATTTATAACTATCGAAATTATAGTAATGTATAATATCTAGTTCGAATTGTATTATAACTATCGTTTTATTTATATAATTTTAATACAACTTTAATACAGATTTACAGAGCTTCGCCTCTTCTTTTTTGTAATCACCACCACCGTACCATTGATTGTTTGTATTTAATAAAGTTTTGATCAAAATTTAATACAATTTTTCAAAACTTCACCTAATATACAATTTTATATCAAATAGTTATTAAAGCTAAAATTATGTTATATATGGTGATCAAAATAAAGTAACACTTAAAAACGTAATTAATCAAATAAAATATATTATTTATGTAAAAAATCCTTAGAAGGTTGTTAAGTTAAACCATTTTTTTCTTTTGATAAATTATCACTTCATAATCGTTAGATCCACAATCACAATCATCATCACCGTACAATCATTATTGCCAGTTGACATAACCACAACTACCGGTCAACGCCATTATCATTACCAACTACTTTCAATCATGATTTTATCGCCATCAATGCTAATCTCTACAACATTAACCACATTCACTGTTACAATTGTCATTATTGTTAATATGTTAGTCATCACCGATATATACATTCTCTACCCTTACGGACACCCAAACAATTACAATCAATCACTATCATTATCGTCAATCATCGTCAATTAACAACATTGCCTACCATTATTGTACCCAACAACAACAATCAGTCACTATTATTACCATCTTTTATTACTATCAACCTTGTGACATTACAATTGCTATCATTATTATCGTAATTATCAATCATCATCACCATTATGAATAATAACCACCACAATTACCTCCATTATCATAGTCATCGCCATCATAAAATCACATTCGCCACAACCAACCTATAACACCATCCTCACTCAACCCTTAGTTACCATTGCCAATACAATCTTGAATTACCGTCAACCATTATTGTAGAATTTAATAATATTTAAATTATCTTATTATTTTTCTAATAAAAATAAGTTGTAATATCCAAATATTTACAAAATAAATACTAATTTAATATTCCATATATATATCTTTAAGATGTCATGTAAACATCAAGTTTTTATTCAAAATGTCCCCTAAGATTTCTAAGGGAAATTTCATTTGACATTCCTATACAGTAGGGTACTAATAGGCTTTTTTTTTTTTTTTCAGTCCAATTTCCTAAAATCCAAGTACGAAGCAACCACCATGTTCATTTTCTCCATTGTCAAATCATTGGGCTGCACACAACCTGTTTGATAATATTACTATATGAAAAAATAAGCAAATACCAATCGCGATCTGGATTCTCCTCACTTTCTATCACTCCATCACTCAATTCTCCTACGCTGATCCACATTCTGGCCACCCATATCGCCGCTGCAACCCCACTACTGACGCCGTCTGCAACCACCTTCGTCAGCCGCCGTGCCATTGCGAATCCAGATCCAGTCTAAACCAACTCGGGAATGGCTTCTTCGGAAGCCGATTCCCGGCTAAACCAAGTGCTAATCCCAGCCCTTGAGAAAATTATCAAGAATGGATCATGGCGTAAACATTCAAAGTTATCCCACGAATGCAAATCCGTTATCGATTTCCTCACGAACCCATCTTCAACCCCACCCACTTCCCCGTCTGCCGAACCCGATCCGGATTCGGCAGAACATCCCGGAGTTCTTCTAGATCTCTCTTTCAATGATTCTGAGCTTATTCTTAGCCCTTTTATAAACGCTGCTGGTTCAGGTCATCTTAAGATTGCTGAAGCTGCACTTGATGCTGTGCAAAAGCTCGTTGCTCATGGTTACCTTCGTGGGGAAGCGGACCCGACTGGAGGCCCAGATGCGAAGTTTCTAGCGAAATTGATCGAGTCTGTTTGTAAATGTCATGATTTGGGAGATGATGCGGTGGAATTGCTTGTAATTAAGACTATTTTATCTGCTGTAACATCGGTTTCAATTCGAATCCATGGGGATTCTTTGTTGCAGGTTGTCAGGACTTGTTATGATATTTATTTGGAGAGTAAGAATGTGGTGAATCAGACTACGGCTAAGGCTTCATTGGTTCAAATGTTGGTGATTGTCTTCCGGAGAATGGAGGCTGATTCATCTACCGTGCCATTGCAGCCTATTGTTGTGGCGGAGTTAATGGAACCAGCTGAAAAAGCTGATGCTGATGGATCAATGACATTGTTTGTTCAGGGGTTTATAACCAAAGTGTTGCAGGACATTGATGGGGTTTTCAATGCGGGGACTCCAAGGGTGGGGGCTACAACTACTGGTGCTCATGATGGGGCATTTGAGACAACTACATCAACTGTGGAGTCCACAAATCCTGCTGATTTGTTGGATTCCACGGATAAAGATATGTTGGACGCGAAATATTGGGAGATTAGCATGTATAAAACGGCGTTGGAAGGGCGAAAAGGGGAGCTGGTGGACGGGGAGGGAGAAAGGGATGATGATTTGGAGGTTCAAATTGGGAATAAATTGAGAAGGGATGCATTCTTGGTGTTTAGAGCCTTATGTAAGCTCTCAATGAAGACACCACCCAAGGAGGCAGCAGCAGATCCACAGTTAATGAGGGGCAAGATTGTGGCGCTGGAGCTGCTCAAGATATTGTTGGAGAATGCTGGAGCAATATTTAGGACAAGTGACAGGTATTTACCTACTATTCTGATTAAAATTTATTCTATGCCTCAATTACTTATGCAAATTGCTCATCTAATTACTGTACCCTGGTTCTTATTTCGAAGTAGTATTTTTTCTGTCATTGGTTCATTTTTGATGGCATAAATGTGTCAATGACACATGTTTATTTTTACTTACGCAAAGCTGCTCACTCTGTAATACAACGAGTCCAATCGCTTTCCAACTTGTTTTTTAATCTTCGTTTGTCTTTGAAGCGGTATAGCCTTCCTTTTTCTAATTCCTTGTAGCCACCATCTTTTAGTTTATATTGTATTCTTGCTAGCATATTTTTTAGACTATTCCCAGGGAATTAATATGATTTACAAAATGAAAATCAACATGTGAGTTTCTACACCTTTTGTGCTTCTAAAAGTTTGAAAGTGACCTTTTCTTACTTGGGTTACGGCTCCAAGGCTATTCTGACTAAATCGATGTAAGAAAAAGAAGAAAAAAAAGAGTTGGCCTATCCTACCTTATGCAGGTGAAAGGAATCTTACTGTCGTCATTCTTCTCATATTAGATCATGGCCATGTGCTTCCACTTAGTTGGGGAAACATATAACGTTGCATAACACTGTGATATTTCTGAGGCTTATGCTTTATAGACATTCACCTTCTGTGATTTGGATATCCTGAACTATTTAAAGCCGTCAAACCTTAAGCTTACTCCACTGAACAGCTTTTTAGGCTTCCCTTGCTAGTGTGGAGAATCTTGAAGACATCCTTCAATTCTTTCTTTGGGGGAAAAATTACATATGTGTAAATCCAAAGGCTCTTTTGAGGTCTGTTGGTGATGCTATGAGTAATATCACGAGGAACAAAAACCTTCTGATTTTTTAATTTTTCTTTTTGAAAAACCTGATTTTCGATAGTGGTGTACTCTTCTTGACCCTGTTACTTTGTAAGGGTGACACTCCTTTGGTGCCTTTTTGGTTAATTAGATTGTTCGTACTTCAGATTTCCTATCTATTAAAGATGATTTTTAGTTTAATACATAGCTATTATAGCTTGCCCAATCTTGAGACTTTCGTTATTGTCATGGGATTTGAAACGAATGAAATAAGCAAGCCCAGCTTGCATAATCTTAGCTAGTTAATATTAAGAGAAAATGGCCAAAAGCCCCCCCGACCTATAGTCAGATTCCCAACTACACACTCATACTTCACTCATACTTCACGGGGGTCCTATTATCCTATTATCCCCTGAACATTTTTTTTTACATATTATCTCACCCTTATTTGCGTCATGTCCACATAAACCAGATATAATAAAATGTTTGTTTACATGCGCTGCCAAGTATTGAATGGACCCCAAACTCTAAAATTTCCCTTTATCTTTTCATTTTCCTCTTTCTTTCTCTAAACCCTAACCTTTTTTCAATCACTCCATATTCACCCCATTCTCTTCATGATATGAGATTTCGTTCCAATTGAATTTGAAGAACAATTTTTGAACCCTAACTATGAAATCGGAGAAATTACAAGTCCTAAAGCTTCAACCTTTTTCGAAATTGAAACTACAGTTGAATGCTTTGACAAGTAAATTCAAGTTTTAAGCTGATTTGGGAGAGAATGAAGGAATATACAATTGAAAATTGAGAAAAAGAGGAAGAAAAAGAGAGTTTGATTTTGGGAGAGAATGAGATTATACCATTGGGGATTAATTATAGCTGATTTGGACTCACACCAATACTTTTCTTCAGCTTTTGACGTTTTATTTTCTCTTCTTACGCGCCTAAGGGTGTTCTCACCTTCTTCGACATGTTAGCAAATAAGGGTGAGATAATATGTAAAAAAAAAATGTCAAGGGGGGTAATAGGACCCCCGTGAAGTATGAGTGTGTAGTTGGGAATCCGGCTATAGGTTGGGGGGGCTTTTGGCCATTTTCTCTAATATTAACTACAATTTGTAGGTATGAGTTCTTGAGAAACTGCTTGCTGTAATCAATTCCTAGTTACTGTTACAGACTTGCAGTCTATTTCTTAGTTATTTCCTGGAACATTGTGTAACAACTCATGGACTGCTGGTGGTTGAACTTGAAAGGGGGTCTGCTGTGAAGTTTGCCCTAGGAAAATCTCACATTAAAATGGGAGGGGAAAGCTAGGGTCCATATAAAGGTGAGTTCACAATTCTAACTATTGAGACACGTTTTGGGTTTAAATCCTAAGGGGACAAAACCATATGACCCAAAAGCCTTGAGGTGGCGCATGAGGGGTCGACCCAAAGCAGACAATACCTTGGCAGATGGACCTGGGTCGCGACATGTTCAAGTTATGATGGTGTTATCCTTTCACTCGTTAGGCACGAGTCACAGTGTAGTCAACATTTCACATATTTCTGTTAGCCTGATTTCTGCAATAACTTTTCTCCTTCTGGTCGTCTACTGGTTTGGTGCGTAAGTCTCATAACATCTTTTTATTTGAAATTCCAATCAGTGCCTACTCTTAGGTCTTGGCACTGTCTGATTATTTGATGTACTGCAATCAGCAAGGGACTTTTTTTGCATCTTCCAATTTCAATAATAGTTGATCCGTTCATGGTTATTTTTGGTTTTAATTGTTTTTTTTTAAAATTCTTACAGGTTTTTAGGTGCTATTAAGCAGTACTTGTGTTTGTCACTGTTGAAAAACAGTGCTTCAAGCCTCATGATTGTCTTCCAGCTTTCGTGCTCAATTTTTATTAGTCTGGTTGCAAGATTTAGAGCCGGCCTCAAGGCAGAAATTGGAGTTTTCTTTCCCATGATTGTTCTTAGAGTATTGGAAAATGTTGCTCAACCAAATTTCCAGCAGAAAATGATAGTGCTTCGATTTCTTGAGAGGCTTTGTATTGATTCACAGATTTTGGTTGATATATTTCTCAATTATGATTGTGATGTCAATTCGTCAAACATATTCGAGAGGTATCTTTCAAATCCTATTGTCTGTATTATTTAGTTAAAAAAAATTCTCCTGAGTATGATTTTAAATTTCAATCTCTGGTTCCTCCTTTATTATCTGCAAAATTTTTTCAGAATGGTCAATGGGCTTCTTAAAACTGCTCAAGGTATACCTCCTGGTACCACAACAACTCTTTTGCCACCACAAGAATCAACCATGAAGCTAGAAGCAATGAGGTGCTTAGTGGCTATCTTGAAGTCTTTGGGAGATTGGATGAACAAACACTTGCGTATTGCAGATCCTCTTTCAACCAAAAAGTATGAGGCACCTGACAGTAACTCTGAACCTGGGATTCTTCCCATTACAAATGGCATTGAGGATGAGCCTACTGAAGTATCAGATTCTCATTCTGAATCCTCTAGTGAAGTTTCTGATGTTTCTACAATTGAGCAGCGCCGTGCTTACAAGCTTGAACTTCAGGTAGGTGATCAATAACTATTCTGATTGCCAAAAGAATTGTCATGAGCAGTGTCTGTGACATTTTGTAATTTGAAACTTGTGCAGGAAGGTATATCTCTGTTTAATAGGAAACCCAAGAAAGGCATTGAATTCCTGATCAATGCTAATAAAGTGGGGAACTCACCAGAAGAAATTGCGGCATTTCTTAAAGATGCCTCTGGTTTGAATAAGACCTTAATAGGTGATTACCTGGGGGAAAGGGATGACTTACCATTGAAAGTAATGCATGCGTACGTGGATTCCTTTGATTTCCAAGGAAAGGAGTTTGATGAGGCCATCAGGGCCTTTCTACAAGGATTCAGATTGCCTGGCGAGGCACAGAAGATTGATCGAATCATGGAGAAGTTTGCTGAACGGTACTGTAAATGCAATCCAAAAGTTTTTAGTAGTGCAGACACTGCCTATGTCCTTGCTTACTCAGTTATATTGCTTAACACTGATGCCCATAATCCTACAATCAAAACCAAGGTATGCTTTTCGTTTTGCAGGAGGTGTTTGCTTATGCCCATTTCAGTAAATCAGCCTGATATCCCCTTTTTTATTCTGTAGATGTCAGCTGATGATTTTATAAGAAACAATCGCGGAATTGATGATGGAAAGGATGTGCCAGAGGAGTATTTGAGATCTTTGTTTGAGAGGATATCGAAAAATGAAATTAAAATGAAAGACGATAACTTGGCTCTCCAACAAAAGCAGTCTCTGAACTCTAACAGGATTTTAGGTTTAGACAACATTTTGAATATTGTTGTCCGTAAGCGAGGAGATGAAAGTATGGAGACTAGTGATGATCTTGTCAGACACATGCAGGAGCAGTTCAAAGAGAAAGCTCGCAAATCTGAGTAAGATTCACTAGATAATTATTCTATGCTTTGACTGCAAAGTTACATTCTTGATGTATTATCTTACTTCCGTCATTCTGTATTATTCTTAACAGCTCCTTTTTTAAAACTCTCTGTAGCAATTTCCTGTGAAGATATCAAAATGAAAGCTTTAAAAGAATTACGTATCAATCTGCTGCAGAAAACTGATTTCCTTTTTTTATTCGTTCTGTATTTTTTTTGTTAGATCAATCTTCACACATTCTTATTGATAAGGAAGCCTTAGAAGGATATGTCATAGTATCAGTGCTTATGATATCTTTAGGGAGAAGAAATATGTAATATATTCATTACTCAAGGTCAATCTTGTGTACCACCTTACATTCCATTGCGTGATTAACCTAGATCACCTTGAAATCGACTTGCATTTGCAGGTCAGTTTATTATGCTGCAACAGATGTGGTGATCCTCAGATTCATGGTTGAGGTTTGCTGGGCTCCGATGTTGGCTGCCTTTAGTGTTCCCCTCGACCAAGCTGACGACGGTGTTGTGATAGCTCTGTGTTTGGAAGGATTCCGTTGTGCAATCCATGTCACTGCTGCAATGTCCATGAAAACACATAGGGATGCTTTTGTGACTTCTCTTGCAAAATTCACTTCTCTTCACTCACCTGCAGACATCAAACAGAAAAACATAGATGCAATCAAGGTTTGTGTTTGCTCCTGCCTTTTCATGCCCATGCCTCTACTGTGCTGAGTTGATCTTTTTGTTGTTGATATGCATTTTAGTGATGCTTATTGTTAGAATATGATATTTCTCACACTTATCAGCTATGCGTTTTTCTTTTTTTTGGTAATGAGACCATGCATAATATTCATGAAACTCTGGATGTATGCATTGTTGTCAGGAGTTAATGTTTTCCCCCGAGCTAATGACTTATCTGATCTCAAGCATCGAAGTGAATGATTTACCAAAAGAACTTCCTTTGTGTTGGTAACTGATAACACAGTTTTGTAACATTAGGAAGTTGGCACCATGAAGTTCTAAACAAGTTAGAGTTGATTGTCATGATGAACTGTAGGGAAAATCGTTGGAATTGATTAATTGAGCCAATGTACCTTCTATGGGTTAAGGTTGTGCTGTAGTTTCATTAGTTTAACGTACCCCTTTAATTCAGTTCCAGGATGCTATTAGCTTGTGAAACCACAGCTCCACTGATAATGAAACAATATGTTATGAACCCAAGATGATGTTTGAGTCAAATAACTGTCAATATAGTTGGGCAATGATCTTAGTTTGATTGTAGCTTTCAGCTTTCTTTTAGGCATAACATCTAATGTGTCAAAGGATGGATTCACAACATTTTTTTAATACATAAATGAATTTAGACTTCTCTATGTCAAAATTGTTTTATTCTCCACCCCTAGATAATGATTAGTTGTAACCTTTGGTCAACACCTATTCTGACAAGTCAACATACAATTCAAACTCTCATCTTGATAACCGTCCAAGCTGAGTGTGGAGATCTGGTAATAGACTAATAGTTATGTAACAAGCCAAACACCAAAACCATAGTTTGACTAAATTTTGTTCGAGAATGATCTTCAGATGAAGTTATGAATGCAAAAGATAAGGTACTGGTCTGCCTAACAGATGTCAGTGCGTTGGTAAGTTAGAAGACTTAAAAAGTACACTTCTGGCTGTTTATAGTGCTTATTAAATCTGCTACATTTTAGGATCGTATAGTAATTTTTCCCTATGCTACTTACAATTTTTCATACCCTGTCTCTCTTTGAAGCCTAATTCCAGATTTTTGCACATTCCCGTTATTATTTTGAGAAACCTGTGGTCTAGATTTAGCTCTCCAACTCCTCTTTACTACCAAACTCTTTTGTTCCGTTGTTTCTTAAATTTTCTCCTTTTACTCACAAAATGGATTTTGGAAACTGCTGCAGTTATCCTATTTTCATTGACCTAATATCTGCTTAAGCCTGAGTTATCAAAAAAAAAAAATATCTGCTTAAGCCTGCCCAAAGAAATGACTAATTCCTAGGAGGCCTGGATACTCAGAAAATTCATGCTCGATTTCACATTAAGTTGGGTTAACTTGGAATTTGGACATTGGGTTCTCAAAGTTTTAGGAGAAAGCATCCCTAGAAATAGTCTTAAGTTCAGTAACTGATCTAATAAAATAGCTTAATATTTTTGTCACCAATTCCCAAGACAAGGTGCAGCATGGTTCACAAATGCTATACCTTATATTTCATAAGTTAAGTTCTGACTACCTTGACTCTTACTGAAGGCTAAGGGATTACATGCTAAATATCAAGTACCAATAGAGTTCCTTTACCTTTGCTCTCACACAAGGCAGGTTTTTTCTTGGATTTTGTTAGTATGCTCAACTGATAGAATAAACATCTTTTCCACACTCCCTTCCCAGCCTGATGACAATAAGAAAAGAGAAACAAAGAAGGTTTATATAACAGACAAAATATTATGGGCTCATTTTTTGCCTCTTAAAATTGGAAATTTCAATTGACCACATGAGATTCAATTTTATATATATTCTGAACATTTTCAAGTTGTCCTGTAAATTTCAGAAGATTAATCTATGATGCGAAGAAACTCTAAAGACATTTTGGATTGTCTTGGTTAACCACATTTTCATCGCGTAAACCAAAATATCAAAAATTGAAGCACCCACAAAACCAATCTACTTGAAATAAAGAAACTCCCATGGTCCTTCATCAAAAAAAGAAACTCCGACTGTATAGTTATTTTCAGTTTTTGCAGACAGGTCCCCTCAACTGTCAGTTAATTATACTTTGTATTGTTAAAAAAAAAAGGTTACACACACCTCTTCAAAAGATCTCTTCATGTTTTTTGTGCTTCAAACATGATGTAAACACCTATTTATTTTTTTGACAAAGAATGTAAACACCTATTTATGAAATTGTTATAATAATCTATTTAGATATCAAAAAGAAAAAATGCATTTAGCAGAGCAAAGAGGGTCAATAATGGGTTACTACCTGATATGACACTGTATTCAAAGTAGATGGTTAAAATTTTATCTAGAAATTGTGAACATTTAGAGTGCCAGGATTTCTACCAGAAAAGATGATGGTTGTAAAATTTTGTGGATCCAACCAAATAGAACTGGTGGAGGATACCTCTCAGCATCAATTCTATGCTACCCATAGTCACACTTGGTATTATGACTCAGTTGGCCTTTTATAACATGTGGGGGTATAAGAGACTTCAGTGGGCTCTTTGGCTTCTCTTTTACTCTGGACTTTCTTTTTCTCAACCCTCTTCTCCCCCCTTTGGACTAATTAGACAACCTTAAGCTCTTTCATTTTTTTCTTTGTTTCTTTAGCTGGGATTAAACTAAATTTTACTCAAATCGAAGAAACAAAATTCTTCCTTGTATGAATTTGCCTGCACCTCCTTGCAGATAGGCGATTTTCATTTGTTTAATGAAGGTGTTGTTGGCAAATATTCTTGTTAGGGAACATTTTTTTTTTGTTTTGCATTTGCCTTTAACTACACTGCTCATGTGATTTTAGGTTCTAGATTTATCATATTCTGGTGGGACTTTAGGTATGTTAGTGGACTGCTCATTGCTGACCAAGTGGCAAATGTAAAAGCAGGACCACATTTTCTTGTCAAAGTAACAAGTAGTCTGGAATTCGTTTTAGCCGAGTGTTTAGTTTCCCTGTGGCAGTGCTATTAAGTAGTCTTCGGAATGAAAGAAATTGTTTTCTTGGAAAACATTTTCCAGGAAAGTAAGTGGGTTTCTTTCTTATTTTCTCGTGTTCAGTATGTAAACAAAAATTATTATCCTTAAAGCATTTGTATTAATCGAGATAAATATTGTGGGGAATGGGGGGTAGGAGTGCAGGGTGGTGGGGATGGGGTTTATGTAAGACTAATATATAGTGTCTTCGGTATGAAGGAAATTGTTTTCTTGGAAAACATTTTCCAGGAAAATTAGTGGGTTTCGTACTTATTATCTTGTGTTCGGTATGTAAGCAAAATTATTATCCTTGAAGCATTCGTATTAATCGAGATAAATATTGTGGGGAGTGGGGGGTGGTGGGGATGGGGGTTACGGGGGTGCAGTGAAGACGAGGTGTGTTGAAGGGTGGGAAGGACACAATCATTGTGGAACACCACTTGTTGGTATTCGTTTTCCCTACTTCCATTAGGGAAGTCATTTTCCTCATTTGTAAGGAATTTGTTTTTCAAAAAAATTGACCAACTGAACCTGGGAAACTCAGTATGTTTCCTTTTTGCTTAACAGGCAATAATTACAATCGCAGATGAGGATGGAAACTACCTACAGGAGGCATGGGAGCATATTCTGACTTGTGTTTCTCGGTTTGAACATTTGCATCTCTTGGGGGAGGGTGCCCCTCCAGATGCAACTTTCTTTGCACTTCCTCGGAATGAATTTGACAAGTCAAAACAAGCTAAGTCTCTCATCCTTCCTGTCCTGAAAAAGAAAGGTCCTGGGAAGATTCAAAGTGCAGCTTCAGCTATGAGAAGGGGTTCATACGATAGTGCTGGTATTGGTGGCAGTGCTTCTGCAGGCATTACGTCTGAGCAGATGAACAACTTGGTCTCTAACTTAAACATGTTGGAACAAGTTGGTGAAATGAACCGCATATTCATAAGGAGTCAGAAATTAAACAGTGAGGCTATAGTGGACTTTGTGAAAGCTTTATGCAAGGTGTCTATGGAAGAATTACGTTCTACTTCAGATCCAAGGGTTTTTAGTCTCACAAAAATAGTTGAGATTGCGTACGTTCTTTGGTTTCTTTTCATGAAGTGTATTGTTGTACTTACCCTTTTACTTCCTGATAACTAGCAGAACTATTGATTCATTTTCTTTAAACAGGCACTACAATATGAACCGTATCAGATTTGTTTGGACAAAAATCTGGCAGGTTCTTGGTGAATTTTTTGTGACCATTGGCTGCTCTGAAAATCTTTCAATTGCCATATTTGCAATGGATTCTTTGCGCCAATTATCAATGAAGTTCTTGGAGAGAGAAGAATTGGCTAACTATAATTTTCAGAATGAGTTTATGAAGCCTTTTGTGATTGTTATGCGCAAGAGTAGTGCTGTGGAGATCAGAGAATTAATCATCAGATGCGTCTCTCAAATGGTTTTGTCTCGAGTCAATCATGTGAAATCCGGATGGAAGAGCATGTTCATGGTATCAAATTTTCTCCCTTTTCTTGCCATTATTTTGCAATCTTGGTAGTGTAAACCATCTTTTGATCTTTGCTTCATTATGGATTGCACATTAATACTGCATATGTGTTCTTTTCTTAAATTGCTAGTTTGTTCTTTTCACCTGATATTCTTCTCTTCTTTTTCTGATTACCCAACGTTTTCAGGTCTTCACCACTGCTGCTTATGATGACCATAAAAACATTGTGTTATTAGCTTTCGAGATAATGGAAAAGATTGTGCGAGACTATTTTCCATATATAACGGAGACTGAGACCACCACATTCACAGACTGTGTTAATTGCCTTGTTGCATTCACTAATAGTAGATTCAACAAAGATATTAGTCTCAATGCCATTGCTTTCCTTCGTTTATGTGCGGCAAAACTTGCTGAAGGTGGTCTTGGCTCCTCAAGGAACAAGGACAGAGAAACTTCTGTGAAGGTTTCACCATCTTCACCTCATAAAGGAAAAGACCACAACATTGAAAATGGAGAATTGACAGATAAGGAGGATCATCTTTATTTCTGGTTTCCACTGTTGGCTGGTAAGGACAAAAGCATTTGACTTAGACCAAAATCTCATGCCTGCAAATCATATGCTCTCTTCTATGACCTTTGACTTTCTAGGACTAAAGTGAAATATTTAGACTAAGATCTCATGCCTGCAAATCATTTGCTCTCTTTCACTGTTCTTTTTAATAAGACAAGTTCAGGCCAACATTCGGTACACTTATTTAAGAAATTACTCTTTTTCTCTTACAGGACTATCTGAACTTAGCTTCGACCCGAGGCCTGAAATCAGAAAGAGCGCTCTGCAAGTGCTGTTTGATACCTTACGCAATTACGGGCACCATTTCTCTCTATCATTATGGGAAAGGGTATTTGAATCTGTACTATTTCCTATCTTTGACTATGTTCGGCATACTATTGACCCTTCAGGTGAAAACTCACCTACTCATGGAATTGATGCTGAAGAGGGTGAGCCTGATCAAGATTCATGGCTTTACGAGACCTGCACGCTGGCGCTCCAACTGGTTGTAGATCTCTTTGTTAAATTTTATGACACAGTCAATCCACTTCTGAAGAAAGTGCTGTTCTTATTGGTGAATTTTGTCAAGCGTCCTCATCAGAGTCTTGCTGGTATTGGCATTGCTGCATTTGTCCGTCTTATGAGCAATGCTGGGAGTCTTTTCTCTGAAGATAAATGGCTTGAAGTGGTTTTGTCCATTAAAGAAGCGGCTAATGCAACTATTCCCGACTTCTCTTTTCTTCTAAATGAAAATAACAATTATTGGTCCCAGGAAGAAGATATGACTGGGAATGGCAATGCAGAAACCACTGGTACAGATACTCCAGATGAGGACTTGGAAAATTTGAGGAGGCACCGTCTATATGATGCTATTGCTGATGTGAAGTGTAGGGCTGCTGTTCAGCTATTATTAATTCAGGTATCCAGAAAAGCCACTACTGTGGATTTAGTTCTAATTCATTTATGTATGCTCTAGCTTAGAGATGGCCACACACTCAACGTAGTATCACAACAGGCAGAGTCATTGGATCGAATCTCACTGACACCCATCATCAAAAATAATAATAATTTATGTATGCTCTCCAGAAGCGAGTGAAGATGGTTGTATACTATGTTAGGAGGAGGTTGTAGTGTTTGAAAGATCTTTTGCATATATCGTGGTTTGTTTGACATGATTAGACACAAAAGATGGGTTATGTGTCAATTATGTGGGGGAAATGTCGGGTTGGCATATAAGATTTGGTTTTTAATATATATGCACAGTTAGAGTCTTTGGACATATGTATGTTTGCTGTGCTGCTGGTGATTCGAGCTCTTCAGTTAGACATGTATATATGGATATACAATAACAAATTTATGTTGGAAATTAATGCTAGTTTAATTGCCTAGAAGGATATATCATGCATCCCATGTTGGAATTGGAGTAATTTGATGACAGTTGAGTATGATATTTTAGTATGGAAAAATAACCAGATAAGTACTCCACTTGATAAACACTCTTATCATTATAATTCATAAGTTGTCAATTTACAGTCTCGTTATTTTAACTCACAGTTTTTAATCAATCTGGAGTTGATACTTGATATTAGTTTATTTTAAATAATTAGAGCTGTAACTAGTACCGCCTTCTCTAAGTTGGTACCAATTTTATTTTATCATAGTCTCATTTAATGTCTGACTATAACTGGGAAAATGAGAATCAAATTACAATTGAACGAAAACTATGGACTCTTGATGCCTTGTCAAATTTCAAACAATATTTCTACTGCTGATACTGTAGCGTGAGCTTAGTAACTGAGAGTATCTCAGAATCCTGTTGGAAGATAGGTGTTTGTGTTTTTGGTGTGGGTTTTGCATCTATTTGTAGTTGTCTACTTGCACTTGGGATATCTTTGTATTGTTAATTTGGTCATTCTCTGAAGTATGGGGCCATGCTGTTGCTTTCTTAAAGGTCATGCCTTCAAAAAGAACATTGATATTATTGAAAACCTTGTATGGTAAATTTGATTAATTGTTCCTTTTTTTGTGTATATCTAGAAAGCTTAATTTCTACCATAATGATCTCTTGCACATTGCAGGCTGTGATGGAGATCTACAACATGTACAGACCTCAGCTGTCTAGCAAAAACATCATTGTTCTCTTTGATGCCATGCATGGTGTGGCATCTCATGCTCATAAAATAAACAGTGACACGACACTGCGGTCAAAGCTGCTAGAGTTCAGTTCCATGACCCAAATGCAAGACCCTCCGTTATTACGGCTTGAGAATGAGGCTTATCAAATTTGTCTCTCATTTTTACAAAATCTTGTGCTAGATAAACCTACTGGTTTTGAAGATTCTGATGTGGAAACTTACCTCATCAACCTTTGCAGCGAGGTCTTACACTTCTATATTGAAATCGCACATTCAGGACAAATGTCTGAGTCATCTCTTGGTGCACAGCTTCGTTGGTTAATTCCCCTGGGTTCTGGTAGAAGGAGAGAGTTGGCTGCACGTGCACCTCTTATCATTGCAACTCTCCAGGCAATATGTAGTTTAGGAGATGCATCCTTTGAGAAAAACTTGTCAGGCTTCTTCCCATTACTTTCAAGCTTGATAAGTTGTGAGCATGGTTCAAATGAGATTCAGTTAGCCCTGAGCGATATGCTCAGTTCATCCGTGGGTCCTGTTTTGCTTCGATCATGTTGAGCTTAGGGTACTCATTATTTCTTTTGCTTTATATGGTAATATTTCTTGTATTTTTGCCAATTTTCCTATCATTTAATATTGCAGAAAGATAGTTTCGGTGCTTCAAAAACTAGTGATTGTTTATATGCCCAGGCATTTAGAACCTTCTGCAGTATATTGAGGGGCTTAGCTCTTTGTAGAGTCATTAGATGTTAGCAGGAGTTCTGATGTTGTATGTGTAGCATTTTCCTCTTTATTATACGAGCAATTTCATGCCTAAGGATTGCTTGTTGTGTATCTACTCAAATTACTTTGTGAGCTTTGTTTATCTGATTAGTTGCAGGGGTTTAGCAATGAAATGTTTCATTTTACAGCTCTGAAGCAGTATAAGATATCCGTGGCGATTCCATTGGTTAGAAGAGAAAGATGTTAGTGTTTGATGCACAGGTATGCGTATGCTAGATTGATGGCTACTTTTTTTTTTCTTTCAAAAAAAAAGTTTATTTCTTATGGTAATGGTGTTTGGGCCAACTTGAAAATAGTTCCGTGTAATAGGACTAAGAATAACTAGGGTTTCTGAACCTTTGAAACTAGTCGGTCTCCTCTTTACACAAGTTTCTGTCTGCTAGATTCTGGCAGATTGACGGTCTCCATTTCCCACCTAGTTTCTGAACCTGTTTCCCTTCTTAAGTTTAGACATATTGATGAAAAATATAGATATCGTTGAGTGGTTAGCTGCCTTGCTGTTTTGTATATCCTTTTAGAGCGAAGTGTTTTGCATGGCTATATATTCCTTTATTTACTTGCTATCACAGTTGCTACTATCGGCTCTCCTTAAAATTGTCAAGTTCTGTTTATGTAGCATTTCTGCAGATTTATCTGCTTCACGTTGTTTGAGATGTGTGCCGTTTGCTGTGCTTCGCTCCTGCAATAGTGTATATTTACTGTGCCTAGTCTCAAAGTGGATTATTGTCACTGATATAATCTACGAGATCATCAACCACTTTTAGATATTTACATATATTTTTGACTTCTGGTTCTCAAAAAAAGGAAAAAGTGTTATGGTTTACTTTACCTCATCTTGTTGATTCTGACTTTCTGAGAATCATATTTTTGTATGTTTTCTATTACCTTTGTACATGTTGAGTGGAGATATTTTCCTATCTTGTAAGGATATTGTTGACTTGGTGCATTCTAATGGTCAATATCATTTGTGCACATTTTCTCAGTGCTTGACCCACAAGTCTCAATCAACTTTCGTAAAATGTGGGGGAAGTAATTACGCCAACTTTCCTAGTTCCCTACTATTCGAATAAGTTGACCAGTATCTCATTTATAATTCTATATATAATGACTCAAAGATCTACCCTACTGGCTCCAATAATTAAAGGGAAAAAAAGGTTTCTTCTTCTACATATCAATGTGAAAGGGAGACTCAAAAGATATTATGACCAAAATATCATGAGTTGTCACTTTTCATGTCTCAAACCATGCTTTTAGTATGTGTTCAGAGTGTTTTTTTTTTTTTTTTTTGGTTTTTCAACCCGGTGTTCAATGCAGGGAACCCCCGACTAAATTCCGGTCGCGCATTATAGGGCTTATTTGGGGTGCCTCTCCCAACAAGATTTTCTCTATATCTAAAGCTCGAACTCGAAGACTTTGGTTAAGGGTGAAGCAGTCCCACCACTATGACCACAACTCATGTTGGTGTGTTTTTACTTGAAGTTTGATAAGAGGACAAGTTGCAACTTAAAAGCTTCTGGATATTTGAAACTTAATACCAATATTTCACTAATGAATTAGTCAATTGTTAGTTTTGTTAATTCAGTAATAAATTTGGCCCAAGAAAAGTATAAAGAAGAAAAAGGATTAGCATATAAGTAGGACGGTGCTATAGAACCGTTTAGGGGTTCTGTAGAACTATTGACTTTAGGTTAAATTTTGTATTTGCATCGATAAATTTATTTAGAATGTATAAATAATTTATTTAAGAATTACCTTTTTTAGAATTTAAACCCCTTAAACTGCGTCTGCATATAAGGAAGCATGATGACAAATATTGCCGGCAACTTTTAAGAGGATATTTGTATATTCCACTAGGAATTAGTCTTGGACCAACACCAATTTTTCGCTTCGACTGAAAAGATACTAATTATGTCTCACAAAGTTTTTTAAAATTTGTAGTTCAAAATTCCTCTTTATTATTTGTGTAACTATAAATGATTTTATTAATAATAAAAGTTGAATTTTAACGTCAAATTATTTTCAATTATAAAAAAAAGTGATACTTATTTTCTTTGGGCTGAATAAAAAGAAAATTATCCTTATATAATTGGGATAAAGCAGTATGTTTGGAAAATTAATTGTCCTAATAAATTTGGAAAAAAAAAACAAATTACCCTTATAGAATTAGGAAAACCTTGTTCTAATAATAAGTTTAGTAAAGGGAAACATACAATCCTCCTAGGATTAGAAAACCTTTCTTTTATTGATTTGAAATTACTTGTGCTCTATATAAGCCTTATAGTTGTGAATCCATAAGCATTACACACTTCCTCTCTTTCAAAGCGAAAAACTTGGATAAATTAAACTCAGTCAAATCTCATTAAATTCATATATTATTTTTTCTCCTTTAGCGATTGTGTGCTAGTTAATCCAAATATTTCTGCGACAAAAGAGTACCTTCTTAGAAAAAAATAAAGGGTTGTTCCTAATTCATATAGGACCGGTAGGCGGTCACAGGGCTATAGTATATATTATTAGAAATTGACAAATATTTTCCCCCAAATTCTCTACTTCTTCACCAATTAATCTCTCTTTTATCTTTCTCCTGGTTTTTCAACATTACTATGGATTCTTTAACAGTATGGTTCAAGTCTATTGGGAAATTTGTTGGACAAATTAAAAAAGGGAAAAAAAACTCAAAGAGAATGGCTTCTGATTTGAGCTATTTATCAGGTTTTGCAACTATGGAGGTATCTAATCAACTGAAATTAGTGTTTAAATTGATTGATACAAATGGGGATGGAAAGATTTCCCCTATAGAGTTAACTGAAATTTTGTTGAGTGTTGGACATCATCAAGAATTGAAAGCTGCTGAAGAATTAGCAGAGATCATGGTTAAAGAAATGGATTGTGATGGTGATGGATTTGTGGATGTGAATGAGTTTTTGAATGTTATGGGGGTGGAAAAAGATGAAGCTAAGGATATTGATGAGATAATTAGACAAGTTTTTCTTGTGTTTGATGTTGATAATAATGGGCTTATTTCAGCTAAGGAATTGAGGAGAGTTTTAATTAGTCTTGGTTGTGGAAATTGTAGTGTTAAAGAGTGTAGAAGAATGATTAAAGGAGTTGATAAAGATGGTGATGGATTTGTTAATTTTGAAGAGTTTAAACAAATGATGGCTGCTGGATGCAATCTTTAGCCCAACATTATGGTTTTTACTCTGTTTTTTTTTTTTTTTTTTTTTGGAGTGTGAGTCTATGACGGGCTTAAATGGAGCGACATAGACAATGAAGATTCAGGTAGTCGATTCNAGGAGTTGATAAAGATGGTGATGGATTTGTTAATTTTGAAGAGTTTAAACAAATGATGGCTGCTGGATGCAATCTTTAGCCCAACATTATGGTTTTTACTCTGTTTTTTTATTTTGGAGTGTGAGTCTATGACGGACTTAAATGGAGCGACATAGACAATGAGGATTCAGGTAGTCGATCCGGAACTTTGATTGAGGTGTAGTTGTTTTTAATTTCTTAATTTGTGGATTTTGTAAGTCCTTTGGTTGTTGGATTATGTAGTGTTTAAAATTTGTTTTAAGTTTTAAGGTAGGATGTCAATGTTATGAAAGCAAGTAGGTAACTCCATATTTAGCATAATTCTCCTCTTTTCAAGTTCTGTTTTTGATGCTTCTGTGTTAAGAAGTGTACATGCTTGTGGGTGTATTTTTCATGTTTTTTTTGTAATAATAGTTTACAAGTATCTTGACTAGTTATGCCCCTCAAATTTGGACAAGTGTGTGTTTCTTCATTTGCATGTCCACTAGTGAAGTTGAACATTTCTTGTAATTATCCCTCTACTTTGTTTTACTTGCCCGCTATATCAAAAATAAAATTTCACTTTTACTTGTCAGCTGTCACTATATATATATATATATATTGTTTTATTTTTTAATTTTTAACATTAATTACTTGAATTTTTTTAAAACAAATTTTCAAGCTTAATATTAAATATTAATTAATAAAAATAGTTATATCAATCATTTTTTTAAAAATAGTATGCTAAATTTAAATATGATAAGTAAAAATAAAAGTGAACAGAGTACATAAAATATGCTTACAAAAGATGTAACAGTAAGAAAATATCGCCATTATTATCGCACAAGTAGAGACAAATATACCCATATATATCATCTACGAGAAATTAATAAGATGAGAAAATGTTTGAATGTTGCTTGTAGAGAGATTTGTAAAAAATACAATAGAATAGTTTTTAGAATAAAAGATATTTTATGTGTAAAAATAAGAAACTAAATTTTAAAAAAAATTGTAAGTGATTTACAAAATCAAATCTCCCCTATATCTCTTTATCTACGAATGTTCATCAAAGACATTTGAATTAAGATTAGTCAAAATTCATTATTTTAAATGCTTCTAAACCTTGATTTAGCTTCATTATTTTCCTCCCATGCCACTTATTAATTAGTTGAATAAAGTATATGGCATGGGAGGAAAAAATATATATATAGCTCTTAATAGTTGAAAAAACAAGAAGAAAATTAAAAGGAGGAAAAAATAAATAAAAGAAAGTCGTTCAAGATCAATTTTAATGAAGGCAAATTAAATATTAAGACATTTAAAATTAAATTATACGTTTGTGCAATAATTATTGTTTATAATGGTCATCAAAGTGCTTGTGACTAATAATCAAAATCAAATTCATTAAGTTTATGATAAGCTCAAATATCTTTATATTTATTTTTGTAAAGGATAATTAAAAAAATTCTAGAAATTGTAACATTCCCTTTCTCTCATTACTGCAACAAAATATTTGTTATCAAGTGATGAAGAAAATTGGTTCCATATCATTTTTGAGGAATATATATCTAATAGTAACAGAAAGTATGAAATAAGAAGCACATTTGATAAGTTTAATTTACACACATATTCCCTATATTCATATCTTCCAAGCTTTTTTTTTTTTTTTTCATTTGATGTCCGATACGATGATATTATAAATGTAATTATTTTTCATATCACGATTAATGAGTATCATCCTAGCTTGGAGTTTTGACATACAAAGATTCAAATTGTCGCTTTTGATCACTGCCATTCCAGCAAAGACGACAACAACAACATACTCATCGTAATCCTAGCAAGTACATTAAAAATTTCCATTAAAATTGTGTATCTGTGCATGATTAGCCAAGCTTTGCTGTGGAATGTTGCTAGGAAAAATGGGCCTTTCTCATACACTACCAGAGCCCATTTTTTTTATGTTACGGCCCAATATAGCCCATTGTATTATTACGGCCCAAATCAATTTCACCCCCAACATGTAGGACTTTGGTTAATACACAACGTAGAATTCCATTATCAATATATAATACTAGAAAATATATGTTTTTGTAAGTAACCTAATTTTTTTTGGACAAATTACTTAACTACACTCCTTTACTTACCTTAATATCCATTTATCCCTACTTATTTCAAAAATTTCAAAAAACCCTTATTTACTTATGTATCCCGCATGTATCCCGCTATGTGGAATGTATCAAATGCTATGTATCCCGTGCACAACACTATGTTTCCCGCTATGTGGAATGTATCAAACCTAATGTATCCCATGCACAACACTATGTATCCCGCTATGTGGAATGTATCAAACCTAATGTATCCCGTGCACAACACTATGTATCCCACAAACATCATTTTTAAGTGATTTTGATAAATAGAAAACTAGAAGGGATAGGATGTTATTTAGTAATTATATTATGTGGTTCCTATAATTTATACTTTTTTTTAGTTGATAGAAAAGAAATGCAAATGAGTGTGTAACATAAAGTTTCTAACGTGATTTTTTTTTAAAAAAAATAAATCAAAAAATTCATTACTATGTTAATTGACCTTACCAAGGATTTTTATGATACTTCTTAATTGGATACTTTTTTTATTTATGAATTTTAAAAACAAATTAAACCAAGAATATGAAATTGGAAAAATTAAAATAAAACATTAAAGTTGTAAAAATATCAGTTCTATGTTACCAGCAGTATATGTTAAATTAATAGTACAATATAACACTAGGATGCACCAAATTCAATCTTTATATTTCTTATTATAATCATTCATGTGGAAAATAATGCATGTATAGACAGTAAATTGTTGTTCTAATAATTAAATGATCATTTTTGAAATTGTTCTCAGCATAGAGGATCTAAATTAAAGGTGAACTTGTGGGGTTTTATTGGGTATGCTGTTATATAAAGGATATAAAGACGAATGATATATATATATATATATATATTTTTTTTTGTTTTAATTATTATTATTTTTTATTTTTATTTTTGTTAAAAAAAATACCAAGGATTCAGAAATTTGTTGATTATTATTTTCTTTATTAAATAGGACAATATAATGGCACCACAAAAAGTTCATATTTTTAAAATCCCGTGCAAGATCCTAGCTAAATTAATAAAGCATTGGGTTAATTAGGATCTTCATTTCATACAACAAAGATTTTGTTGTCTAAACCTTATCAGAATATTTTAGCAGCCTAAATGGTTATATTAAATTACCACTAAACACAAAAAATCTAAAGAGGGGTCTGTTGGATTTCCAATTCCAATTATATATATATATATATATAGTTCATCAGATCATTTAGGACCCTATAATATAAGTTAATATTCAATGAAATAATTCATATTAAATATTGTGCTGTCTTCCTAGCTATACATAGTATTTAGTGTAACTTAATCAGCACTTTTCCAACATCCTCAAGACAATATTCTTGTTGTATAAAAAAATATATTCTGAACATATTAATAAAAGTACAGTGGCATGAGAGTTAGGATAAAAAAAATTAAATTCATCAGTTAAATATATGATCTATAGTTGGTCGTTATCTAGGCATGTTGCAACATATGTCCTAATCTTTTCTTTATTTCTCTTCATCTATTTTATGTGCTGCTCTTGTACCAACATGAAATTTTCTACCAATCCCAATTTCAAATGAATCAATAAATACTTTCTCTATTCACTTTTACTTGTTCACTGTACTAAAAATAAATGTTCATTTTTACTTGTTCAGTCTAGAAAATCAAGAGATAATTAATTGCTCTTGTTATTTACTATTGTCATTTATTATATTTAGAGAAAATGGTCTGAAAAATACTCCAACTTTGGCCGAAACTATTGTTACGATACCAAACTTTATGAAGGACCTTTAACCCCCTGCACTATTTAATAGTGTATTTTAAAGGTATATATGTGTCCACGTGGACACCTTACTATTTATAATGATGCAATATTTATGATGTCCATGTGAACACATATATATCTTTAAAATACACTATTAAATAGTGCAGGGGGTAAAAGGTCCTTTTCAAAGTTCGGTAATGCTACAACAATTTCGGTCAAAGTTCGGATATATTTCAGACCTTTTTCCCTTATATTTACATAGTGATTTAATAAAATTATTCATTATTTATTACTCTTTAAGATATATGACATATCAATACTGAAAAAATAAAAATGGATGGTGAATACCAGGGGCGTAGCTACACTCTTGTCAAGGTGTCTAATTGGACATCCTTCATTAGAAAATTATACCGTATATACAAGTAAAATGATAATTAACAAAGTGATTAAATAACATATTTTGGACACTCTTCACACAACAATGTGATGTAGGTGAGTAATTTCAGGTGCCTTAAGAACCAACACATGCAAACTTAAAGTGTTCGTGTGCTCTATCCGACTAGCAGCATCTCTTTTTTCACTTTTTAACTTTGCAAAAACACGTGTCCAAAAAAATTAATTATTAATATTACGTAGTTTAATTTTAAAAACTTTAGTACCCTCATTTGTTAAAAAAAAACTTGGACATACTTCGTAAATTTTTTGACTCTGCTACTACTTGAATACTATCTAATGATTTATTATATAGTCATGTTCATGGGAATCATATTGTTCTAGTTAAACTAATACTCACTTTCTGATTTCTCTCTAAGTCCTATTGTTGATAATGCCTGTAAACTCGATTTATATATCCTTTATTAAATTAAAAGAAGTCTCTCTAATTATTTATTTAAGTTGATTACTTTTCAGAAAGCTTTTCAATAACACTTCAATGAAGTTATCATTACAGACAGATCATATCTACACTTTAAAACAAGCATCTACATATGTTATTATTGTTTTGAAATATAAAATAGATTAGTATTACTAGTTATAATTATATGCAGTACTTATGTAAAAGGAGTTCCTACCCTTTTAATTATTGTGTTTAAAGCTATACTATATATATTAATTAATAACTTTTATTTTTCACTATGCTGCAGGAGGCTCCTCTAGCTAATCCAAGTTGGCAGGAGCATATATAGAACTGTATTTAACTAAAAAAAATAATCCGGACCTTACAACAAATAAATGATTTAACTGTAATTATATAATTGCTACTACTATATTATATGTAATGTCGTTAAAGACTTTAATGATTCTAAATGTAATGATATTAACTTAATTACCGCTAAATATTTTATGTAGTGAGATTTGAGAAGAAAAATATACTGAGCTTCAAACTTCCACCGTTAAAATGAAAGTGTGGGCAGCTCGCCGCAGAGGCGGAGCTAGGTGGTGGTTCGTGGGTTCGGATGAACCCACTAGCTTTTTCGTAGACTCTATATTTATATTAGGAAATTAATTTATTTTTTATGTATATTAACTTGTGAACCCCAAACAAATTAATTTAGAACCCCTAAACTCCTAATTTTAACTCCGCCTCTAAGCTCGCGAACTGAGTTGTACCCCACTATAACTTGTATCTATTTGGCTTCAACTTAGTAAATAATCAGGAAATCGACTTTACTATAGTTCATTATTTTTCGGCATTATTTAATTAACTTTATTATAATGTAGGATACAATTCTTTAACCCAGATGAGCTTTTGCGTGGCGAATAATGAACCTAGCTAGAATATGTTAGTAATATAGTAACTTATAAAATCTCATCTATTTTTTTTTGTTAATACTATTTATAGGGAATATCAGAAGGGAAGCAGGAAGGAGATAAAAATGTTGAATAAAAACTTCTATCGTTATAATTAATTAGAGCTAGCATTAGCATGAACTCGATGGGTAATAACGTAACCAACAGGATTCAACAATTGATCATGCGGCTTGTGGGTTTACATCCTAGGGAACAAATCCATGAGGCTCAAAAGGCTTAACCAAGAGACAATTGAATTTGGACTGTCATAAATGGTATCAGAACTAGTATATATGTCCTTCATTGTGACACGATGGGGCAAATTTCAACGAAGATACTGATTCTCTAATATGGTCTACGTGATCTAATTAAATTTTGGAATTAGATTCTGAACTAAAATTATTCAGTTTTAAAAGGAAAAAAAAAAGTGTAATTTATAAGATGCTATAACTTATAAGCTTTTTGCATTTCAGACCCTATTAGAAGTTGCATTTTCCCCAGAAATATAAGGTTTAAACAACCACTTTGTCCAGTCCCAAGCAATTAAGTTTCTATTATTTGACTTGTACATATATATATTAATATTTTTTTTTAAAAAACATGGCTTTTAGTTTGAAGTGTGGAAAATTGAAAAGGCTTGAATGAATTATCTTTAAGCAGTTAGATTTCATACTTGATCATTGTTCTATTGAATTAAAGTCTCAAATGGGATGCTAATACCTAATTAGTGGGCTATAAAGAAAAATAGTCATCTCCTCATAGAAGCTCACTGATTGGTATGATGATTAGTTAGCTTTCCATGTTGTTTGAAATTTAGTTCTCATGACGATTGAATAAACAAAACATCACAAATTTTTTTAATGAAATTTTCTCATGACGATTGAATAAACGAAATATCACTATTTTTTTTATGAAAGGTGAAAGCGATTTATTTTTTATTTAACTATTTGGTATTATAAGTCCATTAACTCAGTTAATTCAAATTCAAATGAAATATGCTTATTAAGAAGAGTAAAATGTTCCATACTAAAAAATTTTACATTCTTGAATTTCAAAATTAAGATTTCTGATTAAGACTAAAATAAATTCTAATCATTTTACTACACATGGATAGTTAATTAAAGGTGAAGGATTTTTTTTCTTTCAATTTTACCATTCAGTCAAGTGAGAGAGACTTAAAACTTAAGCTATTCTTCTTACGTCCCAAAATCAGTGTCATCTTCGTAAAAATTACTTATAAAAAAATAGTGTCACAGTAGAAATTCAATATAAAAACTAGTATGTTTTCCCAACTATACCCTTATACTCCATCTTCTGAGTAATAATGGTCAATTTTCAAGATATTTCTTAATGAACATAAGTTTTATTAAGATGCGACTTATTTTCGAAAGGAGTATTAAGACTTGTTAACATCAATCAGACCAGCAACAACACTTGGCTAAATAGCAAGAATGTTTGTTCCTACATGAAAACAAGTTAAGATATACTCTAATGCCAATCAAATTGATGTGAAAAGAGAGGGTTGACATAATGATAAATAAAGCCAAAATAATGGACATTAATTAATTAATTAAAGAAGTTGATAAGTAATTAAGAAAGGGTAGCAGGTGGAAGAGTGGATCGAATCCAAACCGATCACTCTCATCCTTCACGTGGATAAGCCTAAACTTGGTCGGCTGTTTAGGACTTTAATTATTCCATTAATTAAAGTCTCTAGCTACTTGCTTTTTAATTAATCTCAACTTGAAAGCTTAATGACAAATTTGTATACGACAAATTCATTTCATTTCCCTCCTTTTTGTTGAAATGAAAAGTGAAAGAGTTGATTAGGATTTAGGGTAACGCATTTCTAATGTAATCAAATTCGATTGAATAAGGTATTACTGTTAAATCATGTAGTACAATATTATTATGCGTCTGTTGCTTCTACTTAGATAAAGCGACACATTTAGAATTTAAATCGGTGCGAAGTATATATATACACACACTTGATGTTATAAGTAATTACTAGATCTTTTTAATCCCAAAAATATCAATTATTTTGCACTATATCGTGAATTTTCAACAAACTGAGACACCATTGAAAATATGGAATTACTAACGAGAAGTTTGTTGATCGAGATGACATTTTCAACAAGCCAATTTCCTACTAATTTCATCAAAATAAACAACTTGTTTATTTTTTCTAAAATGTATAGTGTATAATTTTATTAATTAGTAAAATTTGAAAAACATAGAATGTATGTATATCTTATCCATTTTTTTTGTGTAGAAAAATTGTTTCTCATAGCTTTTCGACTTTAGAGAAACTTGATATATAATTGCTACTGAGTACTTTTCTCAAGAAGTAAAGAGCAACTTGATGCACTAAAATTCTTGCTATGTGTGAAACATAGGCTAAAATACAAATAATAATAACAAGTAGATGTAGATCAAGTGCGGTAAACATGGGATAAGAATCCACTAATGGAAAAGTGAGTTTTGAGTCAAAAGATTCCAAAAGCCACACAGAACCCTAATTAGGTGCTCTTCACATGAAGGCTAAAAGATATAGTGGTCCATGATCATGTTTCTGCCGCAACATTAGCTTGTCTAATTGGAAGGTTATGGGTTTTCATTTGTTTAATACTTAAGACAATTAATGAGTAGTTGATTAATTAATTAAGATAAGGACAATATTATTACTAATATCTTCATTGTCATCATCATCGTGGTTGTCTAATGTTTTCAACAATTTCATATGTTTTTTCCCAAGTTATCTAGTGGGAAGAAGAAGAAGAAGACCATGTTTACCTTGAAGACCCCACTTTTTCAAGATTCCAACACAAAGACAATATGGTTGGTACATCTTTGGAAACTGATTGTGTTATCATGCCAAAAGTAAATCTAGCAAGCCTCATATTCGATCATGACACTAACTTAAGCCACCTTAACCCCTCGTAAGCCTTGTCATAGGCAGGATGTGACATTACCCAAAAAAATAATTATAGTATATTCAAACAATTATCACTACTAAAGATGAAATAAGAAAAAAATATTAAATTTTTCTTGAACTTAATTCTAAATTGACAAATAATTAAAAATAACTATTTTAAGAATCACGATTCTTCTGGCTAGTTTTGTTGATTTTTCTGGGGTGGGTTGCTTTATTTTATTTTTGGTTCTAACTTCTATAGCAGGATAATTTTTTTACAAATAAAATAAAAACTTCTCCACTTCTCTCTTGAGTAAGCTTGGCCTGACCTTATTAAGTTTTTATATTATTTTCTTCTTTCTTTATTTGTTTTTGATTACTAATTGTGTTCTAATTAAATCACGATCTTCTGCAACATTTTCCCATTATGTTTTTGGTTGTTTGGGATAGTTAAAATTGTGTCATCTTGATGTGGACCTCAATATTTGCATTTAGTCAAGATTTATTACTCGGAAGAATGATGTTTAGTTCTTAGTTTAATAAACAATATTCAAACCATCTTCCTATTCAATTTCTAATTGGAATAATATGATTTAAATGACGCTTTTCATCCAGAATTAAGAGAGTGGGTTTTGAAACATATATATTTAATTTTATTTTATAATTAATTTTCACACACATAAATAGAGGTTAATTCGATCCCAAAACACTAATTTTACATGGAATTGGATATCCTTAGTATTTTCATGAATGAAAGAAATGACTCTTTTAATTCGAAGTATCCCCTATATATGAAAGTAATATGAGTCATAAGTCACAGCCCAAAAATCATGTGGGAACCACATTTGGCGAATGAAGGTCCAGTGCATATTCTTCGCTGTAAAATTATGTGATGTACCGAATTAAACGATAGCAAATATGAATATATAAATATCTTATTTTACTTATTTTTAATATAATTGCTTTTTCTTGCATATTCTTTGTTAAATTTTTTACTATGCCACTGTCAGGTTTCTATTCAAGAAAGCTAGAGTATATGTTACCTACCAAAAAATATGTATATCAACATTTAGTACTTGAAATTTATGAAATGGTGGGATGCATATTTTTAGAATTAAGACTGTGATTAGAATAAGGAAATTTCTACCATTACCAATTGGACTCTTATACAAAGCTAAAAAAATCATTTTTTTTTTATTATATAGAAAAAAGAATAGCAGAAATACCAATCATTTGGGAAACCATTGGCCAGGTATGTAGTTCTACTTAAACAAGGGAAAGAAAAGAAAAGAGTATACAATAAAAAAAATAGTAAGAGGATAGCATTAATTTCAGTTCCTGGAAAGGTGGTGGGAGAATCGTTGACAGCCCTTGAAAATGATGTTTTTGCTCTATTATTTGATTTGCATTTTCTATTTTTATTTTTCCTGTGGGTAATTTCAAATATTTAAACTTTACTCTCTTTTTTTTGTTTTATTTATTTTTCAAACCTTCTAAATAGTTTCTACTAATTTATTTGCACTTAACGTAAGTCTTGATTATAATAATTTAAATGTTAGTGAGTAAATATATTTTTAGATATGATCAATCTTAATTATGAAGCCAAGTGTATCTTTTATAAATTTTTATAACCCTTTATGGTTGAATAGATCTAAATAATTAAAAAAATTATGTAACAAAATTTTAACATCAATAAGATGTATATTCAAAAATTTCTACAAAAATAACTATTTACCACTACTCACTACTATAAACTAAAGAGAGGGGAAATTGACCATCAAAATCATCTGAAAATTTGATCGATGTTGGTCAATTTTTTCCCCACAATATTTTTAATAATACCACCTCACTATTGTTGAATTTTCAACAATAAAATTGAAAAAGTGTAAAATCAATCGAGTTCAACAATTAAAAAATATTGCAAAATTTATTTTGTAAAATTGATCGATTCTGGTAAATTTTATTTTAAAAATTCATAAAACTACTTCTTCTTTTTTTATTTATAAAAATGAGCTTGAAAAGTGAAGAGTATAAAATAAAAAAATAAATATAAATCTTGAAACAACAAGTACCACTGGTATAGCGTGAAGACGGGGATCAGTCCAATGATGTATTTTATAATTATGTAAGTTAAAAATTGGTTGAATTCAATTAGTATTCTCCAAAAAATTAAATTAAAATAATCGATTGATGTTGGTCAATTTTTTATACTGACCAACCCTAAATTGAAGAAGGATTTTCAATTGAATTATATGGATATTCCTCAATAATCGATCGTGGTTGATTTCCCCCTTTTTTAGTAGTGACTATCCTATAATTATTTTCACCATTAGTTGTTGATATTGTTTATCACTATCATCATCATAGTCTTTAACCACTAAAATCAATTGTCATCAACGTTAATCACTATTTATAATCATCACCATCAACGTAATCACTATTACAATCACCATTTATAATCATCGTGATCAACAACCATTATTACAATCATGCATTTATCACTATCAAGTATCAACTATCAACATAGTTTGACGTTACTATATATCACCAACTACCGACATTATTCACCACCATCATTAGTTATCACTATTATCCACCACAATTATTAATTGTCACTACCAACTACAACAATCAACAATCAACAATCATTGTTAATCACCACCATTAACTAGTTACAATCACGACCGTCGGATAACATAGTCTCCATTCATCACTCACAACTAGTATTGCTATCCATCACTATGATTCCATACCAGAATCTTTTTTTAATTCTTCAATTGTCAAATAATATTTTAAAAATATTTATTAACATAAGTAGTATTAGATTAATTTTGTATTTTATAGTTATTAACTTTTAAATATATATATAAAGACAAGTCTTATTAGATATGTTGATAAAAAAAATACTTATTGTGTTTCGATCTCAATATATAATATCTTAACATTTAAGTATATATTCAGATTCATATATTTAACTTTTAATATATATTTTAGTATTCAATTATATATTTGAATTTAAACATCTTAATTTTAATAAAAATAAATGAGACTTAAGAAATTAGAGAAGAAGGCTGGCCGGTTAACCTGGGGAAGACCCCACACTATTATTTA
Source organism: Solanum stenotomum (assembly GCF_019186545.1). Lineage (NCBI taxonomy): Eukaryota > Viridiplantae > Streptophyta > Magnoliopsida > Solanales > Solanaceae > Solanum > Solanum stenotomum. The sequence continues at coordinate 16,859,757 of NC_064282.1, read as the reverse complement.
GATTCTTCATTATCCAAATGCCAACCATTATATTCTTATCAAATTAATTATTATAGTTATTTTATAGTACTTAATAAACAACAGTATTATTGTCATTTTTATTAATATAATCGTTATTACAATAGCAGCAGCAAGGACCATGCGTCTTCATGTATAAGAATTTGACATCATTTTATTAAGGAAAAAGGGTCAAATATGCCCCTAAACTATTTGGAAAGGTTTAAATATATCCCCCCATTTAAAGTTTGGCTCACTTGTATCCTCGCCGTTCAACTTTTCGTCTAGATATGCCCTTATGGGTGTTAAACGCCAAATGGAATTGCCACGTCATTTTTACATTACCACGTGACATTGAAAAAGGGTCAAGTATACCCCTAAACTATTCGAAAAGGTCTAGATATACCCCCTTTTAAATAAACTACCCGATCCGTTTTCAACAAAAAAATTTAAATTTTTATTTTTTTCGGTAAATCCCGAAAATGAGTAATTGACTAATAAAAAAATAGGGAAAATATTAAGAAAAAAAAATAAAAAATTAATGCCAAAAATTCGCAAATAAATATAGTAACCTTAAATTCAATAATTTCAACAATTTTTTAATTTTTTTTTTGATAAATCACGAAAATGAGTAATTGATTAATAAAAAAAATATGAAAATGGCTTTATGCTGAATTTTTAGGTTATATTTTTCATATTTCTTATTAATAAATTATCCATTTTTGGGATTTATCGAAAAAATTAAAAAAATTGTTGAAATTGTTGAATTTAAGGTTACTATATTTATTTGTGAATTTTTGGCATTAATTTTATATTTTTTTTCTTCATATTTTTCCTATTTTTTATTAGTCAATTACTCAATTTCGAGATTTACCGAAAAAAATAAAAAAATTTAAAAAAATTGTTGAAAACGGGTCGGGTAGTTTATTTAAAAGGGGGGTATATCTAGACCTTTTCTAATAGTTTAGGGGTATATTTGACTCTTTTCCAATGTCACGTGGTAATGTAAAAATGATGTGGCAATTCCATTTGGCGTTTAACACCCATAAGGGCATATCTAGACGAAAAGTTGGACGGCGAGGGCACGAGTGAGCCAAACTTTAAATGAGGGGTATATCTAGACCTTTTCGAATAGTTTAGGGGCATATTTGACCCTTTTATTAATAATATACTATAGTAAATTAAACTAACTTCTTTAAACTTTGAAAAGAAAATGAGAAACTAACCTTTTGAATGAGATGAGAATTTCCTTGAGTAAAACATTAATAAGCAAAATGAGATACACTGAGAATTTTCAAATAACTCATAAAGGGGAAAATGTCTTCTTCTTTTCTTTTTTTTTATAAAAAAAGGGAATATTTAGCACAAAAATGACTGAAAAAGTTAAATAAATTTTGACAAGTTTCTCTCCAACAGTGAAAATTTCAGTTTTTAATAAGCATAGTTCATTTGCCCGATTAAGCAGTTTGATCTGATAGGTGCACTAATTATTACACCGTTACGTTAACTATACGGGATATAATTATTGTGTTGTGTACTTGTACACCATCAATAACACAGGTCTTGTCTCAAGTCTCTAGTCGAGGTCGGGTGTTGGGTCTTGATAAATTACATTTTTTCATATCAATATGATGAAAAAATACGTTTGAAAATGTTAGTCAAAGTTCGTATAGTTTGACTCTAAAATAAGAAATCATGACAAATAAAAGTGGACGGAGGGAGTATTAAATAGTACTCTCTCTATCTCAATTTATGTGACATTTTTCGTTTTTCGAAAGTCAAACAGTTTAAGTTTGATCGAAAATTTGCTCATTTAGTCATTGATTTTTTTGGAATAATTTGTAAATTACATAAAAGTATTATAAGTCACAAAAATTAATAATTCAAAATATTTCAAAGTTATATAAAAAATTTATGATCAAAGATAGACTTGTTTGAATTTTGAAATCTGAAAAGTGTTACATAAATTGAGTCGGAAGAAGTAATTAGCGTTGGATTTACCCATGTTTTGTCCTATCTAAAACTACTTCATCAGTTTTTTTTATCTGTTACTTTAAATTTTTTAGAAAAATTATTTGAAAAATATTTATCATTTTAAGAAATTACAAAGAATGTTTTAGTTGTAACCTTTATCACTTCAAAAAAGATCCATACAGTCATAAATTACTTATTTTTAAAAAATAGATTAAAGGTAATAGTCCAATACTTACTTTTTATGCATGATTAATAAATATTGATAAGTTTTTAAATAAAGTGATACAATGCGTGCTGGGATTAAAAAGTATAAAAAAAATTATATATGAACAGAAAGTGGAAGTGCACGAGTTTGTTTGAGGAGGGATGGGTAATAATCACTGAAGAACCAAAAATCAGTCAGAATGAAGCCAATAAGGAGTAGTATTATAATGAAAATATTATAAATTACAGTTAAAAAATAAAATATATAAAATAATGAAAAAACAGTTAAGTTAGATGTGGATATCTCTCACGTTCTTTCTAAGAAGATTGACTTAGACAATTCCGAATTAATTGAAAAGTTCAAAATTCTACCCATAAAGAATATATTCCTTCAAAATAAAATTACTCTCATTTGTAGTTAATACTAGAAAGTAATGGCCCGTGTCAGCACGGGTCCAATATTATTATGTAATATTCCTTTTTTTTTATTAAATTTGTTTTTACGTGAAATTGGAGAAAAAAATTTGATGAATCTATCGGTGTGTTCTGTAACATGTTAATTTCCTATATTTGATGAGCTAAAATTTTTGCAATATATTTCCTCTAGAAAATAAGTTTTTTTTTTTTCTTTTGAAATGAGGAAATGATTTCTATAATAAATATCATAACTTGATATCAATTAAAAGTTAGATTACAAGTATGTAGCATAAGATAACCTTGCATATTAATCGTTTGTTGATATTTTAAGGAACTAAGTTTTACAAGATAGTTATGTACACTTATTTTACATAATAACAAAATGTGATACATTGTATAGAAAGTTAGTTGAGATGCAGATTGAGTTGTTTTGATCTTTGATTAAAAGATTAAGACCTGATACATATGAGAGAAGAAGAAAAAATATTATTCATAAATTACAAGATTGGAAAAAGAATCAAATCACAGTTGCTTGAAATAAGAGGTATGTACAAACATGAAAGCAAGTGTACAATTACTTCAATATAATGACTTAAGAACCAAGTGCAAGGCTGATAAGGCTAGGTACATAGCTATTGCTTCTGAGGTCAGCCAAAGCAGAGACAAATTCATAAACACAAATACAAGTAAAGTTGTCGATCGAGTTTATTCTTTAAGTTCACAAAGAAAACACAAGCACAAATCTTCTTGTGGTTCATCTAGGAAAATGACCGCAGACGGGCACTACTTTGACTTGAAGTTCCTTCATCATTTAGCTCTTTATTGGTAAACTAAGAAGTGAGAACTATCTCCAATGTATCGATTAATAAATGAAAAAGGACAAACGTAGTTGTTTTACACAATTCAAGTAGCTCATATATCATAATACTCTGAAAAACTATATGAGCTCTAAGGCAGTATATTGATCACAATAATCAAACTACTTTCACTGCTAGTAATATTAGTAAATGCAACAAACTATCAACCACAACTACACAAAGGCCAAGATATATATATATAAATATGGTCCCAACAAAATCTATAAAATGGAAGATTTTTTTGTATTATAATGGAATAGTCTAGTTTTGTGACTTCAATTGTGGCTTAAGATTTATAGTGTTTTATCATAGTTTTGTGCTCTTTTAACCGAAGACCTTTTGAGGAATAGATTATAATGCCCAAAGTAAAGACACCCTGCACATACCGAGAATCACTTCAAATGATACATTCAAGAGTTCAAAAAAAAAAAACTTACATTGAACCGCTATTGAACTATGTCTTGAAAGTGTTAAACACTTTAGCATGTTTTACCTCTTCTCAAATCTAACTCGAACAACGGAAAAAAATTGTGTGGGATATCCCAAGAGCTTAGAATCAATACGTTTAAAGGAATGATATTGCTACTTATACGCAAGTACACCAATGATAGGTCTATTGTATTGATTAGACTAACTAATAGTGTATATGCAATCACTTACGGTGTTGACTTGTTTTTATTAAAAATCAACGGCAACATCAAAGACAAATTTGAAGCGAAACAGAGAAGCAAAGAGCATCTCAAATTTCTGAATTCAACAAAGACGCAATTCTTATAGTCCAACCGGTAACCCTATAGATCTAAAACAGAAGAATCGAATTAGGTCTTGATTTTCATTAAAATTTATGAAAGATGGAGAGAAATTTCAAAACCACAACCCAAAAATATAACCAAAAAGCAGAAAAAGATAACAAAAAATTGCACATTTCTTAATAACACAATATAATCATTTACCTACAACAACACACATGCAGGAAAACCAGACAGAAAAACTTAATTTTTTTGCTTTGCAAAATAAAGAAAAAGAGAGACAGAGCATCAACTCTCATAGAATGTCCTAAATGCAAATCAGTTTGGCAGCATTGCTACGTCTCTCTTCCAAAGCAGTATTAAGACACGTATGCAACCTTTATTGATGAGTTTGGTAGTATAAATGACCAAAAGACCCTTATTCTTTTATAAAGATGGCAAAAATCAGTCATCTTGTTGTCTCTTCTATATAAGTAAGTAAAAGTAAAGTAAAGTAAAGTAAAGTATAATAAAAAAAAATAATTTAAATTAATTTGACGTTTTTCTTAATAAATTATTTATTAGGAGTTTATTTTTAAAAAAATAATTTTATTAATTATACTTTAAAAATATAAATATGACTATTAATAATCTTATATAGTTATTTAATGATATATATAATATTAAAAAATAATTTGTTTTGAATATAAAAGCTAAATAATAAAATTTTATTAAATTATTTAACTATATTAAATTTAAACAATTTAATATGTAGAGAATAAAAATGAAAATATATAGAAACTCAATAAAGTTATAATTGTATAGGTGTCAATTGTAAAATTAAATGGACCCCACTATACTCAATGATAGAAGGCATAATATGTAATTTAGTAGAAAAGTGTAGGGTTTTTTCTAAATATGTTAAGAAGGTCCAAATAGTAAGGCTCATAGTACAATTTTTTCCACGCAATACTTATCACTTTGAGAAGTTGGAATGACAAAAATATCCCCACTTGCCAATTGAATGACCAATAAGCAGCCTTTGAAACTCTCTCCTCTAATATATAAAATATATATAAATATATATAAGTTGAAATTTAGTAATATTTTTCTTTCTTGCTCTTTCGTTTACCGCATCAACCTTAAATTACAAATACAATAGATATTTTTTTTAGGGCAAATTACAGAAATCACATACTTTTAAGGCAAAATTATAATTTATCCCTTAAAAGTTTATAATTACAGAAATCCCTCATTTTCGCGTATCAGATTAGTGTATCAGCGGTTATATTATTGTATCTCGCGCATCAGATTAATGTATCAGCGCTTATATTATTGTATCTCACGCATCAAATTAATGTATCAGTGCTTATATTATTGTATCTCGCGCATGTATCAACACTTATATAGCTCTGATACATTAATCTGATGTGCTAGATACAATAATATAAGCGCTGATGCACTAATCTGATGCGCGAAAATGAGGAATTTTGGAGATTTGTAAAACTTATAGGGAATAATGATAATAAGTAAACTAAAGGGTGCGATTTCTGTAATTTTTCCTTTATTCACAACATAATACTTTTCATCCTTCTTATTTGCTCAACACGAGAATGAAAACATCCTTTATACACAGCATTTCTTCCACAACTAAATGTCATGGCAGTGAATAATAATTTAAGGTATTTGTAGTGAGATATTTAATAGGAGATTTAAAAATTAACACGTCATAGTGATTACATAAATATTAAATAATAATAATAATACAATTTATGTCCATTAATATTTTATACACCTTAATATTTTCATTTTAAAATACAAATCAACACTAAGAGGGTGTTTGGATTGACTTAAAAATTAGTCAAACCTACTTTCAAGTTAGTTTTTGACTTTTGAAAGTGTTTGATAAATATAAAAATAACTTAAAATAAGTCAAATATGATTTAAAAATAAGTTAGGAAGTGTTTGGCAAAGTTAGAAACAACTTAAAATAGGTTTAAAATGACTTAAAACTCAAAAGTAGGTCTCCCTTTACTCTTTATGCTTTGACTTAAAAATCATTTAAATTTGACTTTTTATTTTTCATTTAAAAGCTACTTTTGTAAAGTCAATCCAAACGGACTCTAACTCTATAAAATTAATGATGACCGGTTAAAAGATGAAGATATAACAGGTGCGACCATTTTCACTGTTTTTGACTGATCAATCAGTAAACTTATTCAAAAGTACTCTCACAATACTCATGGGTTGTGTTACAAGTCGAACAATATTTCGTCTTTTATATAACACTCTTTTATGTTGTATTTAAATAATAAATATTCAAAAGTACTCTCACAAGGAGTGACCACCGGATCTCTTCCCTTCGGTACACCACTATCAAGCCTTGATAATAAAAACGAATCATGCTCATAATTCACTTGTCTTTTTAACTCTATTTTAAAAAAAGTTAAACTGCTATCGCAAAATGACGATAAAGAATAATTGCATAAATGTTTGATTTGTGGATGTTGGTTGGTGTGTTAGAACAAAATTTGCATTAGGTATAAATGGCAGTACAGAGAAGCACGAGTAGGTAGCAGGGCGGGCGGGTGTTGTTGGTGGCAAAAGACTTAGATATGTCAGTGCAACCCACTCTTCTTGGTTTAATTTCCTATTTCCAATAGTCACTAATTCCCTTTGACCAATTGAAATTTATTTCTCACCTCAAACTCCTCTCTTTTTTTTGCATTGAAATTATATCCCCCACTCCCTGTCCCTGTCACTAGAAGGCCGAAATTTACACTCTCATCATTCCACTTGTGACTATATATACTGATTTGCTTAGTTGCCACATCACTAGTATATTATTCATTCTTCTAATTTTATAACCTGAATCTTTAATTTTGAAGTAAGTGATAAATTAAGGTGACACTATTTTAAAATGACCGTACGCAAGTATCATTATTAGAGTAAGTTAGAAAAATATCCATATAAAAGATTAAGTTATTAGTAATGGATAAAAGTTCTCATTTTGAAGGGAGCTAATAAACTATAGAATGACAGCAAATCATATAGGAGTAGTAATATTTTACGAACCATCCCAAACCTTTTAATTTAATTGTGTGTGTGAGTAATTAATCATAATTATCTTAATATTATATCGTTCTTGTGAATTCTTCATGTGATTGTTTGTAGTTGTTGCTAAATTAATACTTTACTATACTTTTAACATGGTGTTATTAATATTATTCAATTTGAGTCAAGTCAGTAATTTTTCCAGCTATTAATATGAGATTAATTTTATTTTTACACTAAATAATATGACGTAGAAATGTATCTTTATTTTCCTTTGCGATTTTCGTTAAGTAGGTAAATGTTGTTAGAAAAAAGGGTTCATTTTGACACACGGTAAATGATTAGTGCATTTTTCGGCATTATAAATTTCGATGGATTCATTAATTACTCACTTTTGTTCATTTATCTATTAATTTACTCCTAGACCCTAGTTATATGAGTATTGACTAATCTTGACTTAATTTGCAGATTTTAAAATTCCTCTTGTTTAAATATTCTTTTGAAGGATTAACATTTTTTTTTTATTTATTCTTTTCGTAAAGAAGCATTTTTCAACTAGCAAATAGAAATTAAGATACTAGTTGCGTTGCTATATTTTACTTTCTACTTGATCATTTTTTATAATTATAGTATTTAAGTCAATTTATGCATATTTCACTAAAAAGAAAATTCCATTTATTTTTAACAATATTGATGTAGCTAGAATGAAAGACGTTATTTTTATGTAAAATAAAAGAGATAGTGAAGTAAAAATGATTTGAAATAAACATCCCTATCTAAAAATATTTACATATATAGACATAAAATAAAATGAAAAAGGGTGGGACTTGATGAGGGAAAAAGAGGCAATACTCATTCCCCAAAACAATAAAGCCACCCAAGATGATCAGACCGTGTCTTCTGGGGGAGCAGCCAAATACATGCACACGCACACTCTCTTCTGTTTGTCCTTGCTCTCTTTATCATCAAGAACACTCCAGTAAAATTAATTTTATATTATTTGGCCTCAGTTGATTTGAGATATTAATTAATGTTATAAAATTTTGAATCTAGGTTTATTTTATTTAGTTATTTAAGATAAAAGAAAAAAGCTATCTTAATTTGTTAAAATTGATGAATAAGATGAAATATATTTTTAATTTTAAAGGTAAAATAAAATAAAACGGAGAAAGAATACGTGAGTTGATTCTCCTTGTCTTCCTCTTCTCCCTAAGCTCGTTATGGCACTTACTCTCTACGTGAATTCCGGGTCCAATTTTTTCGTAACGCTTCTCAACAACTCCTCCCTATAACCACCAATTATAATTACTCGAACTCTGAACAATCATAATTGCACTAATCACAATTAATATGATGTTGTTTGTGTAAGCTTATCTACGTTTATTATGAATATTTAAGTGTTTTTATAAGTCAAACTAAGTTTAAAGTCATAAATTGATCACTTGTAATTATTCATGTTTTTTAACTTAGGTATAAATTAATTTCAATATTTAGGAATATTATGTACAATCAACTAAATCAAATATATTTTTATATTAATATGATTAAGTGAAAAAGAAATACTTATGTAACAATGTAAGCACAAGAAAAGAAAAATTAATTATGTCGACAATAGACATGCAAAAAGGAGAGGAGGAGAGGTAAAAAGCCATTTTACAACATGTTGTTTATAGAGATTTGATGAAAGCTCTCCCCAGCCATCCAAAAAATTAAAGAGACAAAGGTGAGAGAAAGCAGGGGAGATGTGGGGCCCATGCTCCCACCGCCCATACGCACGCTGTCTGTCTCACCAAAAACCGAACTCATCATCCATCCAACTACACACACCTTCACCGGTTCATCACCCCCACCCCACACCCCCTAATTAACCCCCCACCTAACCTTAACCCAATTACTAGTACTACTACTACAACTATAACCCAAAACACAAAAGTATCAAATTCCTCCAACTCATTCTCTCTAGCTACACCTATTTCTCTCTTCTCTCTTTCTTCATTTTCCCCAAACCCTCACCAAAAGAGAAGGAAAGAAGATCAACAAACAAACAAAGGATTGTAGTATGGTTGATTCACCTATTTCTCCTGAATCCTTTTTGGGTTCTCACTTCATTACTTTCCCTTTCCAACTCTTTTTTGGTGAAGGTTAGAAGAACTAATTCCATCAATTTCATAGCTAGAAAGTAAATTCAAATACAAGGTTAGATGGATCAATTAACAGCTCATGGCCGTCCTCTTCCACCTCCTTTTCACACAAGAGATCTTCAGTTACAGAATAACAATCCTCACCTCCACGGCCAGTTCCATCACATACAACAACAGCAGCATCAGCAGCAGAAAACTGAAGACGAACAACAAAGCGGACACAGAAATCAAAAACGAGATCGCGACGATAACTTCAGTTTAAATCCTGATCAATCCGGTTCGATGGATAGCAAAGGAAACACTATAGGAGGAGGAGGAGGAGGAGATGGCGGTGGAGAAGTCAGTAGAAGACCAAGAGGAAGACCAGCTGGTTCAAAAAACAAACCAAAACCACCAATCATTATCACTCGTGATAGCGCTAACGCTTTGAGATCTCATGTTATGGAAATCGCTAGTGGTTGTGATATACAAGAAAGTATCTCAAACTTCGCCACCAGAAGACAACGCGGTGTTTGCATATTAAGTGGGAGCGGAACTGTTACAAACGTTACAATTAGGTAATTTCTTATTTTTTAATTTGCATCAAATTCAGTACTGTGTGTGATATGTATTCTTACTTTAATTTTTTAACTGACAGACAACCCGCGTCTCCGGGTGCGGTGGTAACTCTACATGGAAGATTTGAAATCTTATCTCTTTCCGGTTCATACTTACCACCGCCAGCTCCGCCAGCCGCATCAGGGCTGACGATATACTTGGCCGGAGGACAAGGCCAAGTAGTCGGCGGTAGCGTTGTCGGGCCGTTGAATGCTTCAGGGCCGGTGGTGATAATGGCGGCTTCGTTTGGGAATGCAGCATATGAAAGGCTTCCACTCGAGGACGAAGAATCGCCGGTGGGGCAGCAAGGAAATGGAGGAAATTTACCAACAAGTAGTGGTATAGTAAGTACTAATCAAGGTGCAGCAGTACAACAAATTATGGGTACTGATCCAAATGCTAATTTACTACAAGGATTGCCTCAAAATCTACTAAATTCATGTCAATTACCACCAACTGAGGCTTATTGGGGAGCAGGAGGTCGTCCTCCTTATTGATTAAAATTAAAATAATAATTGGGAATTGACTTCAAAACTAGCTGTCCTCTTTTCTTCTTTTTTTTCTCTTTAATTTGCATTTTGTTAATCTTGGAACATGATTTCCAAATTCCAAAACTACAACTTCTTCTCTATTAACCATCTTTACTTCTTCTACTTCTTTTAAGTGTTAGTCTGGCTGGTGAGGTTGCGTACACATCATCCTTTTCTAACTCAACTTTGTAAGGTTATACTGAATATGTTGTTATCGTTGTTACTTATTAGTCATTTAGTGAAGGATGTAAGATTTCAAGTATCATTTGTGGTTTTCTTTTTCTTCTTTATTTTATGTGAATGGTAGCATAAAAAAATTGTTAACAAAAGAGGGCATGAGTTTTTCCTCAAGTTGTCTTGGATAATAATCAATCTTTCGCTTGCTGCAGAAGCAAAAAGCCTCTCCATAGTTCAGGTTCGATGTTTCTTTAAATCATTATATATATTCTTTCGTTTTAATTTATCTGTCTTACTAATAATTCATTTAGATATATTAAATGACATATATTTTGATACATTCATGTATCTTTAGTACTGTAAGATCATAAAATCAGACAAATAAATTAAAACGTTATTGAGTATATCCTGTTTCATATTTTTCTTGTCCGGGGGAGCTAGAAGTGATGATAGTTATGGATGAATTAACTTTATGGAGCATGAGAATTGAGAGTACAAATGATTTAAATAGAAGAAAGAAAAGGTAAGAAGATGCAGGAGAGGTATGGGGTTTGAATGATTGGTTTTTTGGAGTGAATACTATATATTTAGGGTTAATACTATGAAGTGAACATTAGGTAGTGGGGTTTACACGTGCACTTCTCTGAACTTAGCTCCTTTTCGAGGCAACTAATGCTTTCACTTCCATACTAAGGTACTCCCACAGGTACCACCAACAACTTCTGCTCTTTTACTTTAACTAGTACTCCCCTTCATGCCTCCACACCCCATTCATTATTTTCTGTTTTCGTGAGCGAGCTTTTCAGGTTTGAGTTAACTTCGTAATTTATATATTTATTGTGGTTTTAGAGTTAGACTCATTTGAAGTTGAATATTATGTTGTGTTTTTGCGTTCTTTGAGTTGTGAAATTTTTGGGAACATCTGTGAAATTTTTGGGAACAGCTTGTAAGATGTACGTATGTATTCTATTCGCTGAATACCTCACTTGTAAAACTACATTAAAAATTATTATAGTTGTATTTAATTTAATATTCAGTTCATAGTATATTATTCCCGCTTTAGTTAGTACATGAATGCGTTGAGGTATTGAGTTCTCATATCAACTATGAGATGGTAAGGATAGTTTTATAAGGTCTTGGACAATCTTCGGTTTATATATATATATATTTGACTCAAAACATTGGAATTACTCTCCACATTTTGGAGCTAAGACTATATAGTGTGTGAAATTAGACTACATATAAGATATTAGATAGTTTTAATGGTGTGAAGTCTTATGGTGAAAATCGTAGGCTTGACTCAAAGCGAATAATATTCCAGTATATGTGTAAAAGATTGTATCTTTAAATTATTTTAGTCCAATAACTATATTTCAATTTCAGTCATTTACTCTTAAGCTTGTGATGAAGATATTAATTAACTTGAGAGTGAATATGTTTGAGTCATCCAATAGAAGTAACATAAAGTGATGGGCTTAAACTTAAGTGTACATGCATATATGGTTCACTGCATTCAGTCTCATAAATCCTTCATCTCCTCATCTGTATACAACGGTTAACATAAATACACCTACGGCTAGTGTGAATTTTAACATGTTGATTTCAGTTTTAAAGTTGTATGCAGTGATATATATATGGGTTGTTCAAGTGATAATTATGCATCCTCCATCTCCAACTCTAAGGTTGTGGGTTCGAGAATATAATCTGCATTGAAAGAACAAGTGATCATGGCATTCATCACAGTTACTATATATAGGCATGAAAATTCACTTATTTGTTGCACACAAGTCTCTTCTAGTTCATCTTTGGGAAGGAGCTTATCAATATCGAAACATATATACTCCCTCTATCCATTTTTAATTGTCATGTTGCGCTTTTCGAGAGTCAGTTTGACTATTTTTCAATGTTAAATTAGATTACATTAAATCGATATTTTTTTAAAAAAAAAATAGATATTCAAATACTATACGAAAAGTACTATAAATTGCATTTTTATGCATATCAATATGATTAAAAATACATCATAAAATGTTAATCAAAATTCTTATTGTTTGACTCTAAAAAAAGAAATCATGACAATTAAAAATGGACGGATAGATACTATTCAAGTAACTAATTAAAGCGTATTTAATTATCCTGTGGCAAAAGTAAAAGGTTGGAATATTTCGAGCCAAAAAAACACATTTTTTTCATATGGCAGAAAAAGTGCTATTAAAACTCGAGATTTTCTGAAAATGATCTTTTTAAGTTGAAAATGTTCATTCTTTTTGCAAAGTAAGGAGGCTAGGCAACATGCCAACATGTTCCAAAAGATTAAGAGAAGGGGGATAAAATTAGCACTTACAAGTTGATTCATCCATTTATTTATCTCAATCCGTTTTAGCCAATCTATATCAGTCAATTTAAAAATTAGGTTAATATACCGTCCAAATTTATCCATAAAAAATCTTCTCAAAATATTTTTCTTTATGTTTATTTGATATATGATTGTAGCTATAGCCTACTATAAAGAACAAAAATAGTCTTATTAGGTACTAAAATATAGAAATTAAAAATTAGTAAGAACATTGTGCGTAACGACTATGACCCACTTTTTTTTTGTTTCTATTTTAGGTCAATTTATTTATTAATTCGGCTCATTTGACTTGTCTAAATTCAGCTCTACCCCCATTGGACATCCCTAAGTATAACCAGTGTTTGGAGCTGAGTGTGAGGTATAGACAACCAGACCTTTTTTGTTTTTATTAAGAGTACCATCTCTGAATTTGAATTATTAAAACTAATTAATTTTCAACATCTCAGTGTGCATAATTTATTTATTTGTCAACATAATTAATAAACAATTCAAATTAAAAAATAATGAAATATTAGAAAAATAATAAAATTTATTATTCTATTAAAAAATGAAACATTTATGTTTGTTAGTGATGGTCTAGATGGTGCAGCCATGCGAATTTTTGGCTTCACCATTTCATACCTAGATCGGGACATTCTTTTATCTCGGTATTTTCACCTCTAAAGCTAGCTCAAAGGGAATAACATTGTCCAAGTCTTATAAGACAGCCCCATAGACCCCTTTTCACTGATGTGGGAGCTTCTTCCCTTCAATAGTTTGATAATAATGGCAATGATTGTAATGACAGTGATGGTGGATGGTGATGAATATTATCCACACACAAATAACACTTAATGATACCAAGATTTTGTTAATAATTTAACTATTTTTTTATAAAACCATTTGCCCAGTAATCCTAGAATGATGAGGGATTAGGCATAGAGCCTTACCTCGTTTATTAATATTCAAAAGATACAAAAGGAGAGTAGAGAGGAGTGACTTGCCTCCATAAGGAACAACAAAACACGAACTTATACAAGCTGACCGCTAATTATCTTCCTGAGAAGTTGGTGTACATTATAAAATAGATTTCCTGTTCAATCGAAATTGCATGTTTGGCAAGAGCATCCACAACAATATATAATTTTATTACTTGATCCAACGTAATCACCACTAGTCCCACTCAGCCAACCTATGTGATTTCTGAGTGTTGCATGTTACCCACTCTGCTATTGAAACATGAACTCTCACTTCCTCTAAGCAATTATCAAGAGACACAAAAGAGGTGTATCAGAAAAAGCTTTGTGAATATTGAAACACCTATAGTAGTTTTATCAATCAGAAATTATGAATGACGAACATAAAAATTTCGTTAGTTATATTATAATTACAGGCTCACAAATTACAACATTTTGAAGCTTAAGCAACCACTTTAGGGATGATTCCTATCCCCAGAACCCAATGAAAAATGAAAGAATGTACGATAGCATATATTATAGGCTACTACATACTAGAAACTATCTAATGTTGATACTTTTCACCTAGAGGGACTTTGCTTGATGCACGCCCTCGATACAAAATTGTGAGCGGTTTCTTTTCTGGAACTGGTTCATGTACATTAGGCATGTGCATTTCAAGAATTAGGTGTTGGCAGTGAAACCAATAAGGTAACTATAACTCTATCCTCAAGCGTCGCATTTCAGCTTGGAAAGTCAGACTTGAAGTCAGAGTTCGACGTGCAAGAGACCTTATGTCATCTCGAGAGCAATCACGGGAGATACGAATTAGCTCCCATAGGGCTCCCCCACTGATCATGTCTTTTGCATTTACCTCTGAGGATAAGAAGAGAACAGGTGAAACTTAAAAGTATAGTTTGAGGAGAAATGCAATGAATGTATCCTAAAACTTTTCAGTAGGATATAGGATCGCTTACCATGTTGTGCCAAATGGCAGAGAGCCAGTTCAACATGACGCCTGATCATTGAGGCTTCATTATTGGAATTTTGAACAATCCATGTAAGTGCACCATCTTCTATCAGAGAAGAACGCCCAGCTTTCTGACCTGTAGTAGCAGATAAACCTTAAGAATCATGGTAATCTGATAAACATGATTGACATGTATGGCATTTACCTTGAGCTGAAGCTCTGGACTCGCACTTTGCAAAATTTGCAATTCCCCGTGCAACTTGAGACAGAACGTCTGGATGTCTACATCTCACCATCCCTAACAGTGCCTTGATTCCACCTTCAGACCTCAGCCTTGTCTGTAGTTTATCTGGAATAGAAACATATACCACAATCAAGATTCAAGGGCTAAAATCAATTGATGTTAGGAGCGGGAATTAGATAGAATTTGATAGAGCTACTCCGACAATGCCCAGAAAAGCTGATGGGTAGTGGGGGCAGGCAGAGGAGCTACTCCTACAGAAAAAGTAAATGAGCTTACCGTTACCACATAAATTAGCAATGGCTCCGGCCACCATGCGTAATGTTTGAGGATCCTCAGCATCAGCTGCTGTCACCGCCAACAGCGCAATCCCACCTTGAGTCATTATAAGTTCCTGGTTGGCTTCTGAAAAGACAGAAAATAATCCTCAGAAGATAGTACTTATTAGGAGACAAAGGGCCTCAACAAGGATGTAAAATAAACAGAATGAGAAAAAGAGAGCTATAGATTGAGAATCACCACTCATTGCAAGATTTGCAATTGCACCAGCTGCTATTCTGCGAATGGTTTCATCCACTGAATTACTAAGAAGCATCAGCAATGAATTAAGACCACCAGCTTCAACTATCTTTTCCTGATTCGCTTCTGCAGGTTAAATTTGAAGCAGGATTTAAAATGTATCAGACCATTTATCACAAACAGTACTTCACCACCACACTTTTCTCCAATAAGTCGCATAAAGTGGCAAGTGAAAAATATGCTCTCTTTCTGTACTTGGGAAGATTGGGTGGAGAATAGATTACCTTCAGCTGCTAGATTAGCTACGACTTTCACCGCATGAATCCGCACAGTAGCATCTTCAGACTCCAGAAGCGACAAAATCTTATGTAATCCAACTGTAATGCCCATGAAGCAGAGATGAGAAAATTGTGTTCAGTTATTTTGCAAATTAAAAAGGACATACTCTGAAGAATATATTGGGACCTTGTTCGTGAAGATTGGTGATTGAAGATCTCTCTCCATTAGTCGCATCTTTGCAATGCAGATTTCTAAGAGGAGACAATGAATCTAGGCCTGGAAGTCCAGTGCCATTTCTGCTTCTATCCAGATAGCTTGTTCTCTGTGAACAGAGGCAATTAAAGTGAAATTGATTGGAACATTTATCAAAGTACAGAGAGGAAAGAGAAAAAGAGAGATGCAAAGGTTTGTCAGAAGAGTATCCATCAAACCATAGAACTTGTCAATCGCGCGCGGCAAACAGAACAAGATGCTAGCAGTACGTAGAACAGAAAGCAAAGATGTAAGCAAGCTCATAAGCAAATTAAAGACCGTACTTGACCAGCTTCCATAGTTAGCTGAGAAAATTGACTACGTAAGACAATAACTTCTTCTTCCAGTCTCTTCTTCTGACGAATCTCTTCTTCCAGCATGCTTTGGAGGTTTAGAATATCAGAATTTCCACCTGCTGACTACAGTGCACATTGATCAGTCATATTCATTAGCTCAATCCCAAATTCCATTGAACTCAAGAAATTCTATTTGAAAAATGAATAATCAATGAAGAGCATACCCCTGGTTTTGTTAACATGTGCAGTTGATCTTTGAGTTTGTATATTTCTTCTTCTGCTGCCTTTCTTGTTTGCATTTCGTTTTGAAGCAACATCTTAAGTTCAGAAACTTCCTGCACAAGAAGCAATTTAAGCATCTGAAAAGAAATAAAGAATCAACAAGCCGTATGTTGTTCTCTCTGCAGAAGTAAAACCCAATTTATGCCTTGAAATACATGTGTACAAACTACAAAGAGAGACTTATAGAGGACTACTGAAGCCAAGGTTCTATTATGATATCAGGCAGCATCCACAATGAACTTGAAGACTCATTAGAAACACGAAAAAGAGATCTCCAACAACAACAAAGCCTCAATCCTAAGCTAGTCGGAGTCGGCAATATGAACCCTTAGTCTCACTATCCAATTTGCTCTCATTTAGACCAGTAAACAAGGTTCTTCAGTTCTAGAAGTTCGTATATTTTACTGATATATAAAACTATGAACCTCAATATTTACCCAGTACACTGCCCAGTCTCTCTCTCTCTTTCACCCCCTCCCTCCCTCTGTTTTTACCTGGTGGACATAAGTCTAGCTTTAAAGCTGTCACCATGGAGATAAAAGGCATATAACATGCTACTTGTTTTGACGAAAGAGTTGAATACGTGTTCCAAGTATTTCCTTTTTAAGAAACTGACTCATTACAAAGTACAACCTTAATACTTGAGCTGTTTCAACGATAGAATTAGATGCTAGTTGTTTCAATTATAGTATTTCTTTTAACAGAAACTGACTCTTTCTGAAGGTGTACTCAATACTTGCTACAAGAGAAGTTAAGGATAGTCATCCTCAACAACACAACAACAGCAGTATTAATAATTAAGATGATGCTGATAAAAATAGGACAAAAGCAGGATTACAACCTCGGTGATAGATGTCCCAGCAGTTCTGGCATTGTTTGTGGGCTTTTGTTGATTAAGGCTCCACTTCTCCTCCAGCTTCTTGATTGAGTCCATATATTCCATCTGACATTTCATTTTCTCCTCCTGCAAGTAAAGCAGAAGTGTTATTCCACAATAGTTGAAACATAATTCCAGTAGGTACAACATTGAATCTTTGTCAAATTCCATCAACATATAACTCATTTCTTATTCTGTTGTGTTTAGTACTATGAAAGTAATACTTCTCTTGTGGATGGATATGTATCATGCCAGTAATACTTCACCTGTCCAATTAAATCATCTTCACTTATTCGGCACCTCACGTCTTATTAGTTTCAGTTATAGATTTTTCGAAATCAGCTCCGCCAAAGTGAGTTTTACATAGTGTTGCCGGTCGCAAGCACGGATAAAGAGGGTTACGGTAGCCAAGCTACCAACCAAAAAGTAGTTAAATTATGATGATATAGCTTACCCAAACTAGTTTGTAATTGAGGGATAGTCGATTGTTATATACTTTCCGAAATCGGAAGACAAAGTTGTTGAGATACGTTTAAGAAAGCAAAAATATTTTTATCTGAGTGCAACTAACTGGCAAATAGCCCTGATAAATTTACATGTACTAGAACAGGAGTATTTTAACTTTAACTATTGGTAGCAAGCAACACTAGGGACTTATAATCAAACTAAGACAGTAAAGTGGTGCATTCACCTATATGTGGTTCTTGATCTGAATCAACTCTCAGTCTAATTAGTAATTAGAGCAAAAGACTCTCAAAGTCAAGAGATATAAGTAACATAACTACCTTCAGGGCTTCAGCATAGTTCCTTTCAGCTTCTATGACATGATTTTGTGCTTCTAATCTAATTCGTTCAACCTCAGTCTCAAAAGCTTTCTGTTGTCTTTCATTTTCAGCAATAAGTTTGTCTACTTGCACCTCCAGCCTTTTTGATAAACTTTTGTAATCAAATTCTTCCTTAATCTTCAACATGTTTTCCACCTTCATAGCCTGCACAAAGGGATAAAACTATCTTGGCACATATATGCAGTAGTACAACCTATCCACATAAAACACTCCAAATGGAGAACTTACTCTCTGTCCAAACAATATGGTACTTGCTGTTTCTGCTCTATGTCTAGGTGATGGCCCAACGGTAATAACTAATGAAGTTCTCGATGTTCCTGCAAAATCACAGGAAGTAAACCAACATGATTGGAATTTCATTAAGAACTAAGATATTGACTCCTAACTCCTTTTTATTGGTTGTGGATAAGTAAGAAAGAATAATGCCTCCTAGCTCAGGAAACAGTTAAAAGAGTATATCTCAATTAAATGTTAGTGTTCATGGGAAAGAAAAAGTTAAGCCAGAATCTTCACAACTCTGGAAACTGGTACAGCCCATTCGTACATGCAGTACACTCGGTTGATATCAGATACCACATAACTTTACCATGTATATGCAGAGACCCAAGAAAAAGAAAAATATAAGCCCACCTCCAAATGAATCCTTAAGCAACCTCGTAAGCTTCGAATCTCGGACAGGTACATGAGCACTATTTTCTGCCAAGGCATTTATGCACTTCCCTAGGGCACTTAATGACAGATTGATGGACTTCGCTTCCTCTAACATGTGTCCTTCGCTTCCTACAGGAGATCGAGGAGAGGATATGAAGTCAGTTTACAAATCAAAATGCCAAGTTACGAGCAATAACCAGAAGACTTGCTACATCAACATGCCTCCGGCAATAAAAACCTGTTCATCTTTTCCTTTTTGGCAATAAAGGTTCCTTTCATTTCTCCCATTCTTATATTTCTCTGTTATACAAAAATGCATATTTTCTTCTGTTCTATTACAACAATATTTCGCTGCACATTTTTCTTCCGCTTAGCCATATACTCCTACAGACTGGCCACTGGCACACTGCAATGCCTACAATTAGATCAAGACTATCTCGATGTTGATTTAACCAACTATGAGTATTGGATCTTCTTTGAGTAATGCTATTTCCTTAACCTTTCATAAATATCAGATAAGCTATACCAATTCTTCACCCACACAGAGGAGTGTAAAAATAAGGATAAAAATAAAAAATACATTAAAAGCACATACACAGAAATATTCTTAAATTAGGAATCCCAGTTGACTGTTCAGTATACCTGACTTGTTTACACGCTCAGAACCAGCAAGGTCTACAAGAACTAGTTTGCCTTTTCTCAACATAGGCGGCTTATAATTGGTTGTCAAGTGAGACGAGTGATCTGTTTCAGCAGAAAAATCAGCTTCCCTTCCAGGAACTGACCTCTTAATTTGTACCTACAACACATTAAAAACACAAATTCCAAATGAAACATACTTATAATGATATCTTTTATACAGATTTATAGTTTTTTTGAGGACTGTATTGACAAACCATGCAATTAACTGGAAAGATGAAATATAGAATTCCCGATTTACCAAGAGAATAGCATGACTTCGGGAAGATTCAGTATTCAGCTTTGTGTTAGCGGCATATCTATGAGCTTCTCCGACCCGTAGCAGTTCAAGAAAACTTTGCTGGTCCCGGACCTCCACTACAGTTGCCCCTGGTAAAGACACATCACCAGTTTTTTGGTCTTCAACTATTGGGATGTTGTCATTAGCAGGATTTAGGAGGTCCTGAATTGTTTCCATATAAAGCTGCACGCAAACCACGATATTTAGATAAAACTTGGCAAATCATTTGGTTGCAAAGTGATTGTGGTCAAGAGAGGAAACTTCTCCGAGCTAGCTAAAGATGCACAATGACATGTATTTACTGATAGGTTTAAGAAGCACAGTCCAACCTGTAAGTACGAGACTGAAACTGAGTCGGTCTCCAAGCAAATATTTGCTAATATGTCTTCCATTGAACGAACCATGATACCACGAGCAGAGACATCTTCATCACCTAATCGTCCAAGGGTGTAAGTCTTTCCTGTCCCGGTCTGACCATAAGCCATCACTGTTCCATTGTAGCCATCCAAGACACTCTAATAAAATGGGCAAAAAGATAAAGAGTGTTTATAAAACATTATCTCCAAAAGATATAGCATAGGAATACCATAAAATTTACATTCAAGGTGTCCTTAACGATTTCATCCAACCATTTGTAGGTAACAAATAATTTTAATTATATCAATGAATACATCAATACTTGCTCCGCGTATTTCTGACATGTATGAATTTTCACATCTTTCATAAAAGAATCTAAGAAAGATAACATGTATTGATCACCACAATCATCATCAATGTCATAAAATTAAATAATATGTTGCATTTCATGGTGATGAATATACCCTACAATGGTGAAGAATAGCTGCAGAAACAAGAAGTTATTGTGTTAAGTCCACCTAATGCCTTATAGTTTAGGATCGAAACATAGTTTGTCAAAGATGGAATAAATGGATACTGGAAGTCTGAAACAGTCAAATAGTGTCTTCTAATCCGGGTCCCCATAGAGCTATCTATCACCTCTTTAATGGGAAATGAATCATTCCCTCAGACCTCCATTAGTTAAGAACTTCTTGTCAAAATAACAACATATCATCCACAACTATCCCCTATGGAAAAAAGATTTATGTTGGGCTAGTTATTTTGCATCAATGATTTCTTCCCTAGGTGTAAGAAGTCCCAAATTGATCAAGGTAACTAAACAATACAAAATAAAGCAACAAACCTCAACAACAGGTTTTGCAACAACTTCGTAAACACGCTTTTGGGATGCAAACTCGGTGAACACCTCATCAAACTCGTATGTATCTGAATCCCAATTGTTTTTCCTAAGTTTCAACCTTTTGAGCTGGCAGGAAAAATAAGTAAAATTGCATCATACTCAAGTTATTCCCAAAAAGAGCTTCTCATGAGAATGGAAAAGGTAAAAATTGACAACCTCCGGCTGCAGCTCTACACAATCAGCAAAATCTGCATCTGCTGCCAATTCCTCGGCATTTCGAGGACGTAATCTGACAGCAACTCGAACTCTTCCATACACTATTTAGACCAATCACAAGAAATAGTTAATATTCACATACATCGAAGCCAGTGATCAACAAAGAATTTGAGCTGTGCAGCTTAAGGCAGCAGAAAGGATTACTTTAACATAAACGCTCTTAGCAACAAGAAAAATCACTAAAAAGCACTATATATGCCAATATCTTGATGTCATATCATTCAAAAGAATAACCCAGATCTGTATACTTGTTTATTATGTAAAATATGTCTGACTGATTTCAAATTTCAACCAAAACAAACCTTATTTTCTTTTTCTTTTTATTATGGATGATTAATTTATTAGAGAAACATTCCAAGAAGTATGCAAACCATACACAATTGAGAATACAAAGACCAATGTTTTTCTCTGTGTTAGTTAACCAGGTCTAATAAATAAGAATGAAGGGAATAATAAATTATGTTCCGTTTACACCCGTACTTCCTATATCCAATACTTCCAATCCTCACCCTACTTAAAATTTATGAACCTATTCCTAATTTACTTGATCAGAAAAAGAAATGAACTTGTTTTTCATCCAAGAAGAAATCAACTTCTTCCTTAACTGGAAGATCATGCCCCAATTGGTCTAATTACAAATTATTTACAACCCTCTTAACATGCACAGTCGTTAACCCCCAAGCCTACACCCAACTGCCCACTAGTTGATTTTATTTTATTTTTAAAATAAGACATGTTTTACCACACATTATGATTATGTTTCATTAACTATGGTCTATGCCTATCAACTATACCTCGTGTCCTCTGAATACATTTACTAAAAAAGTTGTTAGATGATAAAGGGAAAACACTCGAAAATTTTAAGAAATAATTCATGTTGGAGGAGGTTCCCAACCCATTCCCCATTTTAAGTTGACTCTATGGTTACACTAATTAACATCACTTCTGTTCAAACTCTCAGCATCAAAGCCAAAATCATATGCAAAACGAAGCCCGGAATTTAAGTGGAGAAGGGTAGAGGAGCGGGCCCATTATCCATCGAGTTTAGAAGGCAGTGAATTGTCCAAAGGGCGGGTCACAAACTGATTTCTCCATTATAAAAAAAAAGCCATAATCATTGGAGTTCCTAATTTAACCTGTAAAGTACGAGCTAATCTACCACACTATACATTCCTAGGCATGTCTAGTGAAATATAGAAACACAAATCTAAGAAAACTTAGATAATGATTAGGTGCACAGGAAAGTTTGGAGGCTTGAAGTACCTGTTTACCTAATTGGTAATATTTGAAAAGAAAAAAAAAAGTTCACACTAGCGATATTGTCCGCTTTGGGCGTAGGCCTCACCACTTTATAATGTGTCATTACTTCTTATCTTAAGAAGGGTGCCACATACACCCCTTCTTATAGATTCAACATCCTCGCTCGCCTTACCTTGATTTGCCTAAACACGGTTGAACGCTGGCCCGTGGTAAACTCAGTTGAACGCCGCCCACATCGACAAGGTTGACACAAGAGTGTTTTGATACCATTTGTAACGGCCCAACTCCAACTCATTAGTGATATTGTCTGTTCTAAGTCTAGGCCCACATGACTTTAAAACGTGTCATTAGTGTGTAAGGCATGTTTACTTATATACCCAACATCTCATTTGTGTTTTGCCGATGTGGAACTTTTTACCTTAAGCTGGAGTGTCACAGGTATCAACTAACAAACACAGTAATAACATCACATTGTCCAATTAACACAAACCTAAACAACTAAAGAAGTAAAGAACACAATCTCTAGCACATTAATAGAAGAATTAACTCCATAGATTCCAAAACTCAAAATTCCAATTAGAAACATAATCTCGATCCTCAACCAGCTAGCTACTTCAATGATGCCAACTCGTTTCTAAATTAGACAGAAACTTAGCCTCACATCAAAGCCATAATTACTTGAGCTTCTTTTAACCCCTAGAGTACAAGTTAACCATACTATACATTCCTATGCATATATAATAAAAAATCATACATAAATATATGCACACTAGACATTGATTAAGTGGATGCAAGAGTTTGTAAGGCTTGAAGAACCTACCTACCTTACCTAATTGGCAATATTTCGAAAATTAAACAAAATGTCACATCCAAAATTCATAAATACAAACAAAAAATACAATGCAGCATTTAAATCAAGCGCCAATATCAGCTATCAACTAGCAAAATGTATCAGCAACGTCACATCGTCCAATTAACAGTAACCTAAACCACTAAAAAGCACATCGTCTAAAACACACAGAGCAGAATCAATTTAGCAAATTCGACAACTTGAAAACTCAATTAGCTAAAGGAACTCGATCCACAACCAGAAAGCAACAAAGTTGATGAAAACTAACAGAAAATTCGAAACTCACCGGCGTCAATAGTACTACTGCGGCGTCCGTTGGAAGAAACCGACGGCGGAAGCTTCGATTTGAATGAAGATGAAGTACGGAGAGCCTGCGCCTTCTGGGTACCGTTTCTGTATCCACCAGAAGCCATCACTCTCTGGAAATGGAGGTGTTTGATTGTAGAGAGAGAAAAACAGGGAAGATGAACAACTTTATGTTAACTCTTTTTGGGTTCAAATTGAAGAGAATATGGAGAGAGAAAGATGGTGTGTGGGTCCACTTGCGGTGTATACTTAAGCCGAGAGTGAAGTGAAGCTGCCGAGACTTAAATATTTTTTAAAAATAAGTAATAAACAAAAAATATGAAAAAACAGAGACTTGTCGGGGAAACAGTAGGTGACTGACGGAGAAGTATGGAGGTTAGATTTTGAGGTGAAAGTACAAGAATACCACTATCTTACCATTATTTCTTTCATTTTATTTTGCATGAAATTAAATTAAATACCATCATAGGATATAGTAAATGAGAAAAATATTTGATAGGGAGCTTTTCCTCTTGAATGGGGTTTATGTAGATCGGACAGGTGACGTCGGTTGAGGCCAGGCGCATCGGTCAAGAGACGTCGGCTGAGGCCAGGCGCATCGGTCAAGAGACGTCGGCTGAGGCCAGGCGACATCAGTCAAGGCATGGGCACATCGGTCAGGCGACGTCTAACAATGCTAGATGACATCGACCAAGTCATGCACGCATCAGACGGGCAACGTCGGCTGAAGTTAGGCAGCATTTAGCTAAGGTCTGCGTGTATCAAACATGCAACGTCGATTGAGGCCAGGCGACATCAGCTAAGCGATGTCAGACAAAGCCAAGCGATATCGGCCAAGGCTTGCGCGCATCAGACAAGGCCGACGCGAGGCGGCATCGGCCAAGGCCTACGCATCAAACATGCACATGAGGCCAGGCGACATCGTTGGCACATATTTAGATTAATCGAGCTCCAATATTGATATGAAACATCAAATGAGGATTAAAAAAAGGAAGAAATTAAATTAAAAACTAGATTTAAACTAACAACATATCACATTAATATTGAAATTTGTTAATTTTATGATGAACATCTTCAAAGTTCCCAATTTAGGGGTGTGCATTCGATTTTTCAGTTTGATTTTCTACTATTCGGTTTGGTTTATTGGTTTTAGTTTTGAAAAAGAGTAACCCAATCTTAACCAAAGTAATTATGGTTTGGTTTGGTTATTTAGTTATGTCAATAACTAGAAACATAATCAAAGTTATATTTACAATTTATATATATATGAGAAGTAATAATATTAAATCTCTTAAATATACTTTCTAATAATCACAAGTAAAACATAAAGCACAATACTTAAAAGTATACCAATTATACAATTATAGATGTCCAAACATAAAATATAAAGTAAAACATAATGAAAGCCATTAACTAAAAAGTGACAAAACTGGTTTATATATATAATTCAATTTTTTCAGTTTTTATTTTTCTAAATCCGAAATCAAATCAAAAAATCAAACAAAGTAAATTATAAATACAAAATCAGAACAAAAAGCCAAAATACCATTCCAAATTAAAATTCAATTCGATTTGATTTGATTTTTTTATTTAATTCAAATAGGGCACACCCCTAATTTCCATACTATTATCATATTAGTAGGGGTGTTCATGGTTCGGTTTGGATTGGTTATTGGTTAAAACCAAATCCAAACCACAATTAATCGGTTTTTAAATTTCTAAAACCAAATCAAAAAAATAGCCGTCGATTTGGTTATTGTTGGTTTGGTTCGGTTTGGTTCAATTTTTTTGGTTATTTCGGTTTGAAAGTATATAGTTTTTTGAGGGCATATGCATCTCGATAGACACGAATTCATAGTACATAAACAATAAGAAAATATTGTAAATTTTATTAAGCAATACTAGTCATAGAACAATTGAAACAGGACTTAAAAAACTCATTACCCTGTTAGAAGACTTATATCTAAAAAGAGAAAGCAATGTATATATGTAGTGGAAAATCAATATTAGCAGAGTTGTCTTGGATAAATATAACATATTGAATCTTGCATGTTGTGACAACTGAGAATTTTTCCTAATAAACCAAAAAAAAAAAAAAAATCAGTGCTCCAAATGTAAAAATCACTTAAATAATAAATTTCTGGTTGAGTTAGAATTAGGATTTTAATACTTGGGCTAAAATTTAAGTGTTGGGCTTAAGAAAATAATAAAGTTAAAGACTTAAGTTAATTAAAATTTAATAAAATATTTATATTTTATTTATAAATAATTATAAAATTTATATGTGTATAATTTAACGGTTCGATTTGGTTATTTTTGCAGATATTCTTTTGTAAAATCAAAACCAAACCAAATAGTGTCGATTTTCAAAATTCAAAATCCAAACCTAACCAAATCCAACCAAATATCTGTTTGATTCGGATTGCAGTTCGGTTTGGTTGTTTAACCATAACCAAGAACATCCCTAGTTATTATTAGGAGTGTTCATGGTTCGGTTTGGATTGGTTATTGGTTAAAACCAAATCCAAACCACAATTAATCGGTTTTTAAATTTCTAAAACCAAATCAAAAAAATAATCGTCGGTTTGGTTATCGTTAGTTTGGTTCAATATTTTTGGTTATTTCGGTTTGAAAGTATATAGTTTTTTGAGGGCATATGCATCTCGATAGACACGAATTCATAGTACATAAACAATAAGAAAAGCTATTGTAAATTTTATTAAGCAATACTAGTCATAGAACAATTGAAACAGGACTAAATAAACACATTAGCCTGTTAGAAGACTTATATCTAAAAAGAGAGCAATGTATATATGTAGTGGAAAATCAATATTAGCAGAGTTGTCTTGGATAAATATATAACATATTGAATCTTTCATGTTGTGACAACTGAGAATTTTCCTAATAAACCAAAAAAAAAAATATCAGTGCTCCAAATGTAAAAATCACTTAAATAATAAATTTTGGTTGAGTTAGAATTAAGATTTTAATACTTGAGCTGAAATTTAAGTGTTGGGCTTAAGAAAATAATAAAGTTAAAGACTTGAGTTAATTAAAATTTAATAAAATATTTATATTTTATTTATGAATAATATATAAATAATTATAAAATTTATATATATAATTTAACGGTTCGATTTTGTTATTTTTGCGGATATTCTTTTGTAAAACCAAAACCAAACCAAATAGTATCGATTTTCAAAATTCAAAATCCAAACCTAACCAAATCCAACAAAATATCATTTTTTTTAATCGGTTTGATTTAGATTGCGGTTTGATTTGATTGTTTAACCATAACCATGAACAACCCTACTATTATGTATTAGAAAACAAATTATACAAAATTCGAAGAGTAAAAAAGGTTTTAACTCCTTAAACATTATGAACAGAAAGAGTATGATTAACTGAGTTAAATTATTCATTTATTACTATTATCTTTTAAATAATTTATAATTATATAATTTTAATAGTACTCCTATAGTAAAAATAAAAATTGATTTGAGGTCTGTTTCCTTTAAGGAACCGCCCTCGTGGGTGTGACTTTGAATTGCGCCGACCGATCGGTGGAGGATGGTGAAATTACAAGATTGGGGTTTTCTCAGCAATAACTGTCTTAAAAGTAGTGCCAGTCAAGTGGGGTTCGGTCGTGTACTTTGTGTCGAGCCCACTAACTGAATATTTTCGTCTGATTAGATGGGTCCGGACATTAACAGGCCCAGAAGATTAAAAGCCCAGTATATCAAGGCCCTTGAAAAGACACTGGGCTTGAAGTGGAAACTTTACACATCCGTTTTTATAGGACATATTATAATCTTATACCTAAGATACAAAATTGGGTGAAGGGTACAACTATCCGTTTTTGGAATCGTCATTTAATTTATAACTCGAAATCAAAATTTTTTAAGTTTATCCACTTTGGGTACAACTTAAGATATTTGCATATGAAGATTGACTAACTTCAGACTTTTTTTTTGGTCTAAGGGAGGTCTTGAAAAGGTTAAATATCATATGTTCTCATCTAATGTTTGGTATGCCTAGACAAATGTCAAATACTTTTTACTGTAATTATGAACTTGACAAGGCTTAGTGACTTTGTCAAGACCTAACTTCAAATATTCTTTTACCAAAGATTATATTCATTGCATTTCACAATCTAGTATTTAACCCTTCATTATGTAAGGGTCTAATTGATTGATACACAAATATAAGTGATTAACTATTACATTTTTTACAATGAGTCGACAAGAACATCAGTCATTTCTCATCTATTCAGATGGAACTGACATATTGTCATGACTGAGGTTTGGTAGGTTCAGGCATTTTCACATGATGTCAAGAAATATATTTAGACAAATTTTAGGCATTTTCGTATAAAGTTCAAATGAATAATTTTTTTTAAAAAAAATCGACATTAATAACATGATTCTAACACACAAATTTATCTCAAAAGTTTAACTTTAAAATATAAGTTTCATGTATCATAAAAATATGCTTCAATTATCAATTTACTAAAATAATACTTAGTAACAAATCTAACCTAACTTATTTTGCAATAATAGAAGTTTGCTACTCCATTATTTTTAAACTTTTTTTTCAACTGCATCCATTTGTTCTAAAGTTTTTTAACCATCATAAATTTATTGTTTTGATTAAAACAAAATAAAATTAATTTAAATCCGAGATTAATAAAAAAACATAATTGTTCATTATATTTTTATACTTCCATCGATCTATATTATTATATGTTTTTTTATATTATTAAGATGATATTATTTTTTTATTATTTAAATAAATAAATTTTACATAACCAAAAAATTATATAATTAAATAAATAAAAATTAAAAATTAACATATAATATTATCGACCGGAGATAAGTATTAAACAAAAATCATTTTTGATGCATATTCGAGAAGACTTGTCAACTTAAACGAATCAAATAGATCCTCCAAAGCCAAATCAAACAACCTTCAAATCTTCATTTTAAATTATTATTCCACCACGTGATAGGTAATTGAATACAAGATGACAAAAATAAAATATTACAAATAATCAATCGATAATTATAAGTAACAATGAAGAGGTTTTTTGTAATAATAAAATAACTTGCATAGGTATTTAGTACGACGTGTATATATTCTAGCTAAATAGTGGTTTAATTAATAATTAGCTCTATAATTATCATATGATGCTAACTTAGTCATTAATAATTGTGATTATTAGAGGGTTGAGAAATTTGTTGAATAATTTGAGTGAACATGGCTTTGTTTTCTTGATGAAGAAGAAGAGCTCTTTTGCGCAACTTTTCATTCTCTTCAATAATGATTTTGTTCTCTTTGTAGAGCTTCAAGTTCTTCATCTTCATTAGTTTCTTCAATTTCCTTAACTTTGCCCTTTTCTTTGCTTCGTTCGACAATCTTTCACCGTTCCTACATGACAATTGAAAATCAAATATCAAAATAATGAGATTAATGCAATTTAATTATAACTAGTTATAGCTATATATTGCTATTACTATATTAACATACTTATCATATTTGCTAATAAGAGCTATCTATTATCTTAAGTCAACTTAACCTGATGTATATTTTTGCAAGACTCAACTAATTTATGGCATGTTATTAGTACTTATTGAAGGAAATTGGATTGATCCATACATGTGGATCAACTCGATCGGATTCATATTAATAAATAAATAATATACGATTATTATTATATCTTTTTTTATTAATTAAAGGAAAGAGATGAAACTATTTGAAAAATTGTGTTGCTTTAGAATTTTAAAAGGGTTCTCATAGGAGAAACCAGTGTATCTTTTCATTCTCTCTAAATATAAAAGAACAGGAAAAACTTTTTCTCCTTCTTCCTTCTTCAATTCCTATGAAGTTCGAGTGAAAGATTTTTTCTCCGAAAAGCAAGTAACTATAACAAGTATGCAATTATATAGACTGTGACTTTATATAATGTAATTCATATTTGTATGTGATTACACTGTTAGACTAGTGAAATAAATTTAATGATCTTACAAACTCTGTATTTGATTAGATTCTTCACTAATTTTAACAATTTAATGTGATAATGCAAATTAAAACAACTAGCTATATACTAACCTTCTTCTTAGCTTGAGCACATGTATCTTGGTTGTTGTTTTAGATGTTTGTGGCATGTGGACTAGGTCAGTGTAACATGAAGATTGAAATGACTCTAAATGATTTGAAGCTGCATGACACATTTTGATCTTTCACTAAAATGGGAGACAAAAAGATAGGAAAAATTAAGTAGATTAATTATAATCAAGATTGAGCTTAGAAAAAAGGTGCAAGAGGATGGTTAACTTATAGTGATGAGGGGAAAAGAGTTAATAATTTGAGAAGAAGAGAGGAAGAGGGAGAGTAGTACATATTTTTCCAAAGCAATGATGACACAAGGTCCTCATGATTACAAAAGGCCAACAAAGTAGCCAAACCATATCTCAAGAAGAAGAAAGAAAATAAGGAAAGAAAGAAAGAAAGAGTAATACAAATAGAATTACTTCAAATGTTTCTTTGGAATTTTCTATAATTGTCTCAATCTAAGAGGAAAATAACTAAATGTTAATTGTATCACTACACTTAAACGAATAATGAATTTAGCGGCAATAATATAATTATTGTTATATTATATTTAGAAACAATTCAGTATTCTATATAAATGTTGTTAAAATTTTTAACAACTTTTAATATAATGACATTAACTCTATGCAGTTAAATATTTTTACGACAATAAATATTACAAAAAAAATAAAAATTTATCGTCACTAAATATCTCTTTTATTGTAATGCTTGTATGCTTATGCTATTGAGATTTCTCTAAATATCTATTTTGTTGTAATGCTTATATGCTCATATGATTGAAATTTCTCTGTTTTAAGTTAATAATCTTTTATCTTCTTCATGGACCTATCTAGCAAAAAAATGAAATTAGTCGAATCATTCTAATTTAGAGAGAAAAATGACAGAAATAATCTCTTACGTTTGAAAATAGATTCAAAGTAATCCTTTAAATATAGTACTACTAAAGAATTTTGATTCTTTATATTTTGTCAGATAAACACATTTGATTTTTTTCAAATACTAACAAATTATGTGTTAAATTTTAAGAAAACGTGAAAAGAAATAATTTAACAAAAGAACACTAAAAAAAAGTACCCTCAATTCTAGAAATCATAATCCAGAGAACTGTACCAAACACAAAATAAAATTTAAAAAAATAGGCAAAGATTGCACTACAAAAGAAGTGCACTAATCTCTAGAAAATAGATTTTAAAAAATAATTATTACTCCGTAGAAACTACAAAAACTGCATTTTTATTAATTTGAAGAAGACTAAAAATATTCACTTCTAATAAATTTAAACGATCAAAATTGTTCAATTTTATATATAAGGTACTAATTTGAATCTATTTCAAACACAAGGAACCATTTTATTATGTTATCGAAACTTAGATATCATCAAATTGTGAAACAGAAAAAGAAAAATGCATTACTAGATACTAGTAGAGTACAACTTGGTGGTCACCTTTTTGAATTTTACTTCATTCCTCCTTTTAATATCATCATTACACTCTTTTATATAGTCTCCTTCAATAAGTAGACCGTGGAAAAAGCTGAAACAAATGCATAATTTTCGTCTTTTNCCCCCCCCCCCCGTCCCTCCCTTCACCTTAAGTTAATATAAATAATTGTTCGTCAAAATAATAATTAATAAATATATATATATATATATATATAAAATAATATTGTATATATCTTTGTTTAAATGATTAATCAAATGTGTAACTCGCTCAAAAAGAAAAAAGGATGCCTATGGAGTATAGTGGAATTTAACGAGTTGATGTAACGTTAGATCGAGGCAAAGGCGAGTTGTTTATTTGATCGAGGCATTCAAAGTCCAAAAGGAAGAAAGAAAAGTTACATTGGGTTGTGGAAGTCATTGCAAATTAGTGATTGATTACAAAGGATAAAATATTTAATTGATGAAGATACGAAGAAGGGGTCCCAAAATACAACACTTTTTATTGATTATAAAAAATAATGCCCAATAAATTGCCTTGATTAAAGTTGGATTAAGTTGTTAAAGATTTTTTTTGGATTTAATTCCATTTACTAGTCAAAAATTTAATTTGACTAATGATTATAAGACAAATAAGCTGACAACTTTCACAAATAAGTTAAATTTTATGTTTGTAATCAGACAAGAAACAGTTAAGATTACCAAGCATTTTCACATTGTTTTTCAAGGATTGAACTTAGCTTCCTGATTTTGTAAAAAATGAAGGAAAGCTATTTTAATTAAAGTAAATGGAGTCACTTAAATGGTCATCCAACTATAGCAAAAAATTTATCTACAAAATCATTCAAGCTAAACTAATTAATCTACAAAATCATTACTGTTATTAAGCTATAAAGAATAATACATAACCATCTCTTCAAGTTTGATTTCGTAACACTTACTTCCTTTTTGTTCCGTTGTTGTTATACTTCTAGTTGATGAATTGTTTTTTTATGAAAAGAAGTTTGAATACAAAAGGACAGGTGAAGCAAGTTCCAAGTGCATGTGAATGAGGGTGGTGGAGAGTCAAAAGGAGCCAAAATTGGGATCTATCTACTTCTACATTACCATCATTAAACCCACATCTTTTTTCTTTCTCTTGGAGTCTTGTTCATCATTATGGGAGGAAGAAGAAGATTGTGGACTTGTGGTGTTTATCCAATTACTACGTGTGGACAATTCAAATGGTCCCTTAATTCAACTTATTAGCTGTTGCTACTATCACTATTAACTCTCTTTCATATACATGGTAATAATTATTTTATTTTATTCTTTAGTGGCGTAATTTGAATGTTGACCCAATGAAGAAGGCCATATGAACTTTGAAGACAATGATGAACCCTCGTGAAAAAATAGTTAGCCAAACAATTTAGGTATGGGAAAAGACACCCATTTTAAGATTTCGAATTTTGATAGTAAATTATAACTTCTTCTGTTTTTGGCCTGCACCATGTTAGGTTTCAAGGACCAAGATGCCTAATTCTATTGAAACAGTTTTTAAATCATTATTTCACATGTACAGTATTCCACAGTATGCGTTCAAGTACTACCCTTTGATTTCACATGTTTATCTTCCACAAAAGATGGTCAATTCAGACACTCAAAATATTTTGCTTCCTCTGAAAGAAACTAAAAGGCTCAGCAGAGAAGCTTAATCAGTACCAAAATTGTGAATAAATGACCACACAAGTTTTTTTTTGATAAAGTAAAGTTGTATTTCTCAGCAATGAGGGTATGCTGGCAACCATCAAAAAGATTTACACAAGTCCTTGTGAACTTTGGAGAAAACACAACTACAAAAAAATATTAAGATAATGAATTAGCCAGTCTGTCACACTCTTGATAATTTACTAGAGCTGCGAATGCCTAGCAAACAATCAGCACCTAATGCACATTGACTTGGCCTAACCAAGATTTATAGTTCTAAGCAGTACTCTAAAAATATACAAATCTGCTAACGTTTATTGAAACTTACAGATAATTTAGATGTGCAATACTAGGCCTACCTTCTGTACATGATCCAAGCTTTCCAAAATGCTAAGTTTAAGATATGATATCACAGCATGAACCTCCCTTCTTCCTGTTTACGAAAGCTTGGGGTGTGGCTTCATGACCCATGGTCACATTTGCGTCTAAAGACTAAAAATATCAGAGAGCACCAAATTCAATCCACAAGTATGCCGGCTATCCAATAGAATCTTCTTGGGTGGCTTCATCATCTTCGTCCATTACATCCTCATTCACTTTTTCACCGTCAACTGTCTCTGCATCAGATGCAGCTTCAGTATTCATTATGTTATCCTCATCATCAGAGCAACTTTCTGTAGCGGAATCAGAAGCGTCTCCCTCATTTCCTCCTTGATCACAGTCACTACCAACTGCATGACTGAATTGCTCCTTCAAATCAGGGGCAACAATTCCAATCATCTCACTTAGTGCTTTACGATCTTGATCCCATCTAGAAGAAGTTTTGGAAGTAGATGTAGCGCATTGACTTTCACCCACTTGAGCACCTGAATCTTGTAAAGTTGCAGGACATGCATCATTGTCTTTACTCTTAGGAGTATCATTCTCACCATGGACAGAAGGAGCCGTACTGCACGCCCAACTCCCAGCAACCTCTGAAGCCAAAAGATCAGCTGTCCTAATGGTTCCTTCAGCTTCAGTATCTTCTATCACATTATCTTCAATCACATTATCACCCTCAGCGACATTATTTGCTGGGGAAGGAGGCATACTCTCATCACAAATTGCAGGGTTCTGCACCTGAGCTTCTTTCCCAAGAGTTCCATCATCCAGCTGCATTGTGTTCTCAGCAAAAGCACAGAATTTGTTTAAATTTAAATTCCTTTCACTATTGATTCCCAAGCTCTCAGTCTCTTGCACCTGTTCTGTTCCAACAAGGTCACCCTCCATATTGGCTGCTACACCAGCAGTATCACTATCAGGGATTAGCTCAGTTCCCACACCATCTCCCTCAAGGGGTGCTGTCCCAACACCATCAACTTCAGAACCAAATCCACCCTTCACACATTGAGCTCCAGCAAATTCTACCTCCTGTGTGTCTTGTCCCCCTTCACTTCTGTTATTGCAATCATGCTTCTCTGTAGCACTTGCGTCGTCACTTGATAAATCAAATAATTCCCTAACACGCCTCTGGTTGGAAGTACTGCAGCCAGCCCTAGTCACATTGTGGCTTCCATCTCCTACTTCTTGCTCTCTTAATAGGGATCCATTCACATTCACATTGTATGGATTAAGGTCAATATCTACAGAGGTATTCTCATAATTTTCCTCATCTTTTAATGTCCTCTGCATTGCCTTCAATTGCTCCTGCTGCTTTGCAAACAAAACTGAGATCTCCTCAGTAGTAGAATAGAAAGCCCGAAGTTGTGTTTCTCTGCATTGCAAACACATAATATAAACCACCATTATATAAGGCAAGTCGAGATAGGGAAATGCCTGAAGATTAAAGGCTGCAAGCAAACACTAGCATCTCTGACAACATATAAAGAGGATAATAAAAGCTCAGCACATTACTGTGTAAATCATCGCTCTCAGTGAAATGATACATGTAATATCTTGCATGGTATCAATAATTCCATTTGGTTATTGGCTTATTTTTTAACTAAAAACATCATCTCCTTCTCAGATGGCTCAAGATTTTAAAAGAATTGTTCTGAACACAAATAGTAATGATAAAAATAAGAAATCCATTAAACACATGTCAACAGACTAGGCTGACATATGGTTATCATGAAAATCAATTGAGGTTTGTCTAATTATGAGGAAAAAGCATCACATAAAAATCCACTAAACTCGGACAACCTCTACTTTTAGCATTTATACTGCTTTATAAGAGGGGAAAAGATGGATTGTGTCAGATCCAGAAGCAATAAATTTTCAACGACATTTCTTCAATCCAGTAAATCTAATTGATATTAGTACCAGTCATACACATCTACTTCTTACCGTAGCATTATTCTTTCTCTAGCACCTTTCAGTCTTCGCCTCTCAAAATCAAGATCCCGCATTGCAGCACTTATCTCTAGTTCAAGAGCAGAAACCTTGGCCCACGCCTCTTCTCGAGCTGCCTGCTACCGACAGCAAAAGAGTTGATAGAGAGAACAAAAGAAAAGAAAGAAAAGATCAGAATTCATATTTGACATTCTCTCCTGCACATACAATTTTTAAACATGTGCTAATTTTAAAACGAATACAGATCCACTTCTAGTGGGGCACAAGTAAGCATTGGCTTCTTCCAATTATCAAACATAACAAAAATTTCATACAGAAAGGAAAGTATGTTATCTTATTTTTTTCCTTCCACATCCATGGGGCTCAATCAAGTAGCAAAAAAAGGGGAATATCCCAAGATCCATATTTCAGTAGTTAATGCCAGAAATTCATGTGGGTCATCCTACCTTTTCACTATCAAGCTCTTTGCTCAACATGTTCCTCTCATGCTCAAGTTCCTCTATTTTCTATAACAAAAAATTAGAAATGCAAGATGTCAGCTTCTCAACCAAGGAACTGAAAAGGGAAGCAATTGATATCTTGACAGCAGATACTTACTTTTTTCCTACATGCAGAAGATAATTGTTCCTCACAAAGTTGAGCTTCAAGCTGACGAACTTTGTTGTCAGAAACAACCAATTTCTGCCTGGTGTCTTCCTGTTACAAGCTAATGAATTAGAGCTGGAATGGCTTGCAGTAAGTAATAGGTAGGTTAAGCAATATTACCAACTTAGATCTCAAGGTTTCCATCAGTAAACATCTTTCCTTCTCATCTTCCTGCCATTATGAGTTGAATGAGAAAGAGGCATGACACGCTTTACTATATTCGCGAATAGAACAGGTTATTTTCTACCTGAAGCTTATTAATAATTTCTTGCTGCTCTTTTTCTCGTTTGATAGCAGATTCTGAGAGCCTTCTTATTTCCTCCTGGGCTTCGGCCTGCACTCTCTGTGTAGAGGTTTTCAAATCCAAAGCAGCCTTTTCACGTTCCTTTTTCCTCTGTTCACGCTCCTCATCTAGCAAAGTTTTCAGTTCTGAAATTGATAATTTCTGGCTGAAAAGGCAGACATCACTTCAAATCTTTAACTCACTTTTCCTAAAACTTATCACAAGCTTCTTCAGAAGAATGTGTGTTTCCAAAGAATAAAAATCAGGATAAACTATATGACATAGAGACTATTATAAGCCATGCGAGGACAAGGAGATAAATACAATAAACTGAAACTTTTGAGCTTATCTAATTAAGAACAAGCTAGAGGAAACGAAACAAGATAAATGCAATAAAGCATACTGTCATTCATGTTTCGTCTCAACTATTCCCTATTTAATCAATGTCATAAGCCATTACCTGCGTATTATTTCATTGGCCTCAAAACATGATTGCTCAGATGCACTAAGTCCTTCATTAAGGTCTTCCAACGCATGTTTCTGCTCTGCAGATACTCTACTTATGTCAACTAACTCCTTTCCCTTGGCTTCCAATAACTGCTGTACTTCTTTGAGTTGTTCAAGGTATGATTGAGAAACTGACTCCTTCAATTCTTTCATTTCCTGCAAGACAAAGGAAAGCTCACTGAGACAGGTGGACTGATGGTATTTACACACCCTTAATATTAGGAGTGATCCTGGTTTTTCATCTTATGATGCTATTGGCATTAGCAACAAAACTTAAGGAAGCATTTCAGTTTAAAGTGTTAACACAGTTGATGGTATTGAATCAACTAGCATTGGTATAACACTTGCTCTTCTACCCATCTGTCTCAACACTTTTAATAGTACCACTAATTACGTTCAGAATTAAGCAATTTCACAGCGGTTATTTATTCTGAAATCATAAAAGTAAACATACCTTCTCATGATGGTCCACAACAGCACGATTTTCATTTCGCAAGGAATCAATAGTCGCAACATGACTTTCGAGTTGCTTCCTCAGTTCCTACAAGGGTAACAGAACTGAAATCATAGGAAGGTTGAATAGGGAATGAAACCAAGTGAGCTTAACTGACTGCAAGAAACCGATTTTATTTATTTTTGATAAATGGGAATGGCGAACTACCGTATTTGACCGCTGCATGCTACGGAAGTCATCCAGAGAAATGGGACCTTCAGAAGTGCCAATTCCAATACCCTTGAGTCTTTTGCTTTCTGAACCAAATTCCTCTAAATCAGAAAAGACACAAGCATATTAGTAAAGTTAGCTTTACCCAGCTTATTAGTAAGACATCAAACATCTCATTTAACTTTACAACTGCAAGATATAGAGACAACAATAATCATTAGGTAAGGGTATAAACCCATTGATACTTATATTTAAAATATAAAAATAACAAAATCCAATACGATGATAACTAAATATTCAGCCCAAGAAAAAGTTGAGGAAGATTTGCATCAGAAATCGGCAAAGACTAAACATATCAAAAAAGAAAACTGTGTCCTCTACAATGCTTCAACTGTAGTACCAAAATTCTTCAGGAAGTATTCATTGATCAGGCTTCCTAACATTTCGTGTAAATACTTGGCCAGATTATGAATCAGAATTCAAAATTTAAACCAAGTTTGAACCAGCAAAAATGGGTATCCTACTATCAGAGTACATAAAGTTTTTTTCCCTTCAGCTAGATCAATATTCATAGAGTCCAAAGCAGTGTTGTCAAAGGCAAAAACAAAGAGATGAAACACGCCAAGTATCCTAGGGTTTTGATCGCAAAGCAAACTTGAAGCACATACTTCAGATTTGATATATATACAAAGATGTTATTATGGATTTCTAATTTGGTTTAGTGATTAGTTTTCTTATACTATATTTCAAATTTCATACTTCTAATCACAAAGCATATTCATCCATAAATTTCCTCACCAATTAATATATCTGTTTATCAGAGTTATTATTGTCTACCGTTGTCCTTTTTCAATAGGGAGCTCATGTGTGCATTGGTACATATAGTAGCGTTTTGATGCCTGCACAGCAGCATTGCCTAAGTGAGGGGAAGCCTAGCTTACGCCTATACCTACTTCAGGGCTTAAGCACCTCAAGTGTGACTTTTAACAAAATTCTCGAAGGACCATTCCAAGAAAAATTCATGAAGATAAAGTAATGAACAAGTAAGCAGTCTAACTGAACAAATTCACTAAAACCTGCAAATCATACTACTTATAGTCTACAGAATACAGATTTAGATGAAATGTTCCAGAATGAAGATACTGATGAAGGCACAGTCAATGAGAAAAATTACCTGCTTTTCTCTTCAGAACAGCAGCATCAGCTGAAGAAGCAGATATGAGAACTTCTCGAAACACAAAGGCAAATGCAAGTTCTGCAAATATTGCAAGGAAATTAAAAGTATTTACAAAGTTCCAATCATATTTATGTAAAACATATCATGCCGTGAGAAACAGACAAGACTTCAGCTACCCATCATGGTAGCAGAGAAATTTCTGTTATTCAAAAGTTAAATTATGTTTAATTTTATACAAAATAAAGAAAGTTGAGTTCTACTTTAAATACATAACAAGAGATCCTATTTTTCTTTTCCAATCAGCAGTGGTAGGGATGAGAGTTATGACGCTAAATCCTGGTAGAGAATTTCAACCTGAAGATACAATGTCAGCGAGGAGAAGGGAGAGGGAAGGAGTAAAAAAAATAGAAGATATATCTAAAGAAAACACTGCAGTAGGATCATCCCAACCGGTGGTGGGGGAGGGGCCAATTTTCTGCCAAAGAAGCACTTGGATATACTCCCCACAAAATTTTATTTATCTCATGGACAGTTAACAGACGACATTTAATGTGCCCATATACCATCGCAAACTCAGATTTAATACAATTCACACTTGTCATTCACCGACAAAATAATCAGGGACATTTGAAGGGCCAGAAAAATTTACCTAGAGAATAGAGACCTAACAATAAGGATTTTGACAGTACCATCTTTTGCTAGAAAATGTACATGTATGAAGAAGCAGCCAGAAAAGTTTCAAAAATAGATACTCTACCATGTTGAGGAGCAAACGCAATAGAGATAATATCACCATGACGAAGTCTGGCTTCTGGGCTACTTTTGTTCAACTTTTCCCAATTCAGGTACGTCCCATTTGTACTGCAGAAGAACCAAAATAGATTAGTTAACTCGTGTCAAGTTGCAACATAAAAAAAAAAGGTCGACAAAAGATGGTCAACCTTGAATCTTTCAGAAAGACTGCAGTGCAACAGTTGGTGGGATTCTCTACGTCTTCGCTGACAACCTTTTTCCTGTAGATCTTGCAATGATGTGCACTAACAGCTGGAGACAAAATCTGGAAACGGGTATTATCTACCATCCGACCAATGCAGTGTTCTCCAGATGTGAGAAGCATGTTTATCCCCTATTTAACGAAGGTCAGAATATAAAACTACAAGGAATGGTTCAATAATGTAAAGCATGATATGCTGCATACTAAATTCAATACTTAAAAGTGACAAACAGTTCTCTCTCTTTTTTTTCTTTAGTAACTTTTACTTCATCGACTGCAATCTGTAATCAGAATTAAGGTTGGCATGACCCAACACGAGCATGCACAAACAGAGAGTATATCCTCGTATATTCAATCTACGACTTGTGGTGGTAAGGATAACCCATTGGTGAAATCTCTAATCCAAATTGAATTTTTCAATTCCATTATATCTTCTAATAGATCTTCAGATACCTATATCATATGTGATAGTTTCAAATCCTTGTCTAATGGAGGCTTGAAAGACTCATCCAAAACTCTGTTTGCCGCTTTCATTTTATACTGGAATACTCAAGTCACATCCAGATATATATTTTGATGCAACATACCAGATTTTCAGTTTTGGGTCTAGCCTTTAAAGAAGTCTTGACAGGAACTTAGGATGTACCATCTTGTCCTAGTCCTACCCTTCAAGGATATCTACTTAGAAAGCTTTGCATGCAACAGCTTATTCCTCGTCAATAGTGCATATTCTCTTCGAGCACATTAAACCATTGTGAAGTCTCAATCCATTCTTAGCAGACTATTCACATTGTATCAATTCAATGGTGACTCATTATTTTGATGAACTTTTTTTTTAGGACAGTTCATTTCTTTGGTTGGAAGAAGATCAGTCAAACATGTAACTTGAAAAAAATGAATGCTAATTTTTGATACCTACATACTATTGGCAGTCTGAAAAAAGTATCATAACATCAAATTTAGATATGTGTGTCCTGTCGAAGTAAATAAACATGTAACTTATGTACATAAAATGAAATCAAAATGAGGATTTACGTAAAACTCAACAACGTCTAACACAATTTATCAAAGAATTATTTTGGTTACCAAAAGATTGAAAAAGTTCAATCCATACAATTCCTATTCTGGCGGAAGATCTACTAATTCTTAGATTCTAGTTAGTAAAAGAGATCTTGAACTAGGAAATAGACCCTCCAAGCTAAAAAGGTTATCAGTCCTACTAGTTAATAAGGACACCTCCAGTGCTAACAAATTCAATAAGAGTCGGAATACAGCTTTTTGGCCACTCTAGAATTACCAAAACTCATTTTTCCTACTCCATAAACTCCGCCTCTGTGAGCTTCAAATAATAGCAAGTCTTAAACTTGAATAAAGGATATGGATTTTGGTAATTTGAAAGGTAGAGCAAAATTGATCACTCAACTTGCCAATAATTTGTGGTTCTCTAACACTAAAAAATTTCAATATTTATACTGATTACTGAGGTTCGAATCAAATAAAGGTACTAAAAGCCCCTAGCAGAGAGAAACATAGTGCATTGTGGAGGTATTGAAGAAGAATATAGACCTGAAGACGCTTCCGGGCCTTATCGGAGATAGCAGTTAACACTCCCCAAACATCAGGATCAGAATACTGCAAAGGCTGAGACGCAATTTTCGAAGCCACCGATAGTATAAAATCTTCAGGGCTTTGCGGATTTCTCTGCAACGGTGAATTATCAATGCCATTGACATCGTTAATTTTGCAGTTATTATTGCCATTGCAGTTGCTAGGGGGAAGTGAAGAACATGACTCGGAGCGAGCTGGAGACTGGTCATTACTAGGGTTTGAGTTCAGTTTCGCTGCCAATGGCGTTGTGGGATTACCGTCTTCGTTCGCCATTATAGCCTGTAGGGAGTTGTGAAAAAGGCGGGGATTTTGAGAACCCTAATTGAACCGGGTTTTGTTGTTGTCTAGCTTCCCGGAGAAGCTGACTGAATTTGTTTGTTTTATCGTTTTGGCCCACAAACTTTGCTCTAATGCTAAATTCGTTCCGGCAATAGGGCCGGGCGGGTTTGCTCTTCCCTTCAACGTGTAAAAATTATGGAGAAAACTAACTTACCACTAATTAAAAGTTTAGGAAAAAAATAAATAAATATATATATAAAATTGCTATCAGATAAATTAAAATTGTGAGAGAGGAGATAGTCATATATTCCAAACAAATAAATGTGAATCATATATGGTATACCTACTAGATACATGCATTTGTATTAATATGGTGTGATTCGCATGACTGAGATCCCAAATACATAGAAGAGTAGCGAGCAAAATTTGTTATGCATTCCAGATACATACGAATTCACTTGGATATAGAACAAATAACACATATGACCTTACGTATCTCTTGATACATATGTTTGGTAGTATTTGGACACACCAAACTCTTGTAAGATTTGTAATATTATAAATTAAAGGACATCTAAGTAATTGGATTCAAAATTAGTGAGATTTTGGTAAGTTCTCCAAAATTAATGATATTTTACTGTATAGTAGTAGTAGAAAATTATCATTTTTATTTTAGTTTTCTTTTTCAAATGGTAAGAAAAATGTTAACAACAACGACAACTTAAGTATTACTCTCCTCCGTCCACTTTTAATTGTCATGTTGCGTTTTTCGAAAGTGATTTTGACTAATTTTCGAAGTGAATTAGTCAAAGTACTCATCGTTTGACTCTTACAAAAGAGACCATGACAACTATGGTTGGACAGAAGGAGTAATACTTTATTATGATAATACTAACATGATACGATATATTATGAAATAACACAAACAATACAGAATGTAAAAGGTAAATCAATTAACCGAGATGACTTGGAGATCAATGAATTCGGAACAATTGGTAGTTATAAAACAAAGTGGAGGAGTTCCTCATCGCATTCAAATTCATTCATTTGTTGTTTTTGCAACATCACACGCGCATCCACGCCTTGCCCAGTTTGATAATCGATCAAGAAAACATCTTCTTGAAAGGACCATTCGGTATACCCCCTCTTTCAGGTTTTCCCCATCCAAAATCCACACTATAATATGGGAATTTGCAAACATTGCTGCAAAAATACATATCACATTCATCATCCCCTGTTTCGAATGGTAATTTTCCTTTTCTTATCGATTCAACTATTTCCACAATCAATTCATTTTGTTCCACTTGATCTTTCTTGTATGCTACTTCAACTTCCTCCCTTAGATTACGAACCAACCTTGGTAATTCAGTTTCTTCCTCGTTAGTTACTTCTACTGAGAACACAGACAAGAGATTTCTTATGGCATTTCGGGGTAGACGAGGTTTGGTCATAGTACGTACGTTTAAATAGTGAACCAACTTAGATGGCCGCATTGAACGGTGAGAAGTTAGTTTTGATGCTGCTTTTGTTGCACATTTGAAAAGAAGGGCACTCACAATTTCAGCTCGTGTTGGATTTTGCAATCCTGATTCAGCTATTACCTTAGCTCGAAGAGCATCTAACTTGGCATTAGGAAAAACAAATCTCTTTTGTATGCACTCATTAACATTGGACTCAATTATTGGAGCAATCAAAGGACCAATATTAGTATTTTGCGGAGATGCAAAGACTGGATCTCCTACAAATCTAGGAGCAGAAGGAATTGATAAATTACGTGTGGCGCTAGCCCAATCTGCAAGAAAACTATGCACAGAGCAACCAGCACCGATCTTGTGTGATAGGTATGTACTGATAGCGATTCCACCACAATCAAACTGACTTACTTGAGCCACAAGTAAATTACCACCCTCATAGACATTGTTATTCCAAGGTAATCCCTTAGGGAAAACTTAACTTTCTGCATTACAATGATCGGGGTGGTTAAGTATTTCAGACATGGGACATTTTATTTGGACGCTTAACAACTCAGCACCCATGTCATTACAATCAACAGTAGCATTGCCTATCAATCTTCCCGCGTAAGGATAGTAAGAGATTAGAGTTTGTGATAAAGATTTCTGCAGTAAATGAGTTATATGAGATAATTCATGAGAATTTATTGCATCATCACTACTACTTTGTTTTTTGGGATAAAAAAAGGAAGCAGGAATATACATATTACTGAGGGATTGATCAACCAAAGATAGCTTGTGGTATTTGAGTGTAGAAGGGGTGAGAGAAGAAGGTTTGATAATGGATTTATCACAAATGGAAACAAGTGATGGTGTTAATGCTAATTGAGCCATGATTGAAAAACAAGAAAAAAGATTTATGTGTAGCTTTTAGTACAATAAATGCTCTTAGCTTATTGATTAGGAGTATTTGTTTTGGCTACCTTCATATACATATATAGAGAGAGAGCGCCAGTATATATGACCAAGTATGTACATAATAT
Source organism: Solanum stenotomum (assembly GCF_019186545.1). Classification (NCBI taxonomy): domain Eukaryota; kingdom Viridiplantae; phylum Streptophyta; class Magnoliopsida; order Solanales; family Solanaceae; genus Solanum; species Solanum stenotomum. Next base: position 16,815,492 of record NC_064282.1, on the reverse strand, counting down.
ACACTACTCCCTCTGACCAAATTTGTCATGAGATTTGAAATTAGAACCTAATTTTAATTTGAACCTCTTCGATCACTAAGCAAATTTATAATCTTATGTTCAAGAGATTTAGAGTCTGTTTGGATAAACTTTATTTAAAAGAAAAACACACAAACTTATAAGTCAAAAGTCATAAATAAGTAATATCCTACTTTTGATTTTTGACTTATTTTAAAACTTTTTTTTGGACTAAAGGTGAGTACTTAAAAACACTTTTCAACATTTCCAAACACTTCCAAAATTTAAGTTCTTAAAAGTTAAAAATACCTAAAAATAAGTTAATCCAAACACCCTCTTAAAATATCTGTTTTTATATATAAAAAAAAATTATCGAAGAAATTCCATGACTACCCTCTAAAATCGCCCCTGCAAACGGTAAAGAAAGTGTATCTATCACATGCATGATCTGCATTTGTGATAGAAATAGATTAAATTTGCTTCCACTTTTCTTGCACTTCCCGTTATATATGTCAAAGTATTCTACTTAGTTATTATATGAAATATAAAATTTCCATAATATATCGGGACCCTAAACTTTGATACTGTTTATTCAATAATGCATATTTAAATTATTTTTTGTCCTATTAATTATTCCTCATATATAATCAGTACCTTAAATGTTGGCTTAGTTTAGAGAGTTGAGCATTATGTTAGGGAAAAGCTTCTCTCCGTGTTTGGCTCATCTTCACTAATACACATTTTCTACATTTTGTTTAAGTATATATATATATTTAGATAAGTGGTAGTAGCTGTCATATTTAAAATTTAGATATCTATATTAATTAAATTTAATTTAACAAGGCTCTATATCATAGTTTAAAAAAAGGGAAAAGGGTCAAAAATACCCCTCAACTTTGTTTTATTGGTTGACTATACCCTTACCGTTAAAAAGAAGTTATTTTTACCCCTGCCGTTTCTAATCTCATCATTTATACCCCTCAATTGGATAGAAAACCCTAAATTGACTTAATGTAACCCAATTTCAATTGAAATTACCCAATTTTATATTTTAACCCTAACCCAAACCCGACCGACAATACTAAATAGTAACAAATAACAACAAACCCATCTCTTCTCTTTCTCTCTCACATCTGATGAAAGACTTAGAAAGTCATGTAAGATAAGAATACATTCCTTCAAGTCTGATGCTTTATATCCCGAATATCGTTGAAGAGTTGCACTCCATAAATGTGCATTTGGTTGTAGTGTAAACCTCGAAAGGAATAGAACAGAAGCAGCCACCAAAGAACGTAAAAATTTCACACAGTTGTAATCTATGGCCCGCCACCACTTCCTTCGTATATGTATGGCCCGTAATGTAACAAAAATCTTCAACATATGATGGACTAATTCCTTGTACTTCCTGTAAATCACCATATCAAAATACTCTCATTAGCAAAATCAAATACATAACCGAATTTCCCATGGGGGAATTCAATTCAATTCAATGTCAGGCTATGATACTTACGCAACAATGAGCATCAAGGAAACGCCTAAAAGCTGAAGTTTTTGCCGATATGGGTTGAGTAAGATGAGCTAAAGGGTGTTTGAGGATGCAGTAATTACTATGGGTTTGAGCAACGGTTGCGAAGAAACACCATGAATGGGGTCAAGTTATCTTCGATGGTGTTTCAATGGAGGAAGAACATTAGAAGATGGGTTTGGGGTTTAATTTGATTTTAGTGGGTCGGGTTCGGGTTAAAAGAGAAAATCGGATCATTCAATCGAAGTTGGGTATTTTTAGCTGATTTGGGCTTTCCATCCAATTGAGGGGTATAAATGATGAGATTGGTAACGGCAGGGGTAAAAATAACTTCTTTTTAACGACAAGGGTATAGTCAACTAATAAAACAAAATTGAGGGGTATTTTTTATCCTTTTCCCTTAAAAAAAACAAGTTAAGAAAAAAACTCACCAATATCAGTAAGAAAAGTCTCATTTTTCACTAATTTTGGTTCCTTATTAATATAATTATTTTCATAATAGATGTTTTACATATCTGTTAATATCATTTCCCCAATCTAAAGTTAAGAATACTCACTTCTTCTTTTTTTTTTATCTATTTTTTAATATCTGACAAAATAAAATTATAGATAAAAATGTAATGGGGTAAAAGAGCAGCAAAATAATTAAGAATTTGTGGCGTTCATAAGCCTTCAAAAATTAGATGATGTAAATATTGATATCATTTAGTGAAAGTTTAGCACATAGATTTCATTTCTTAAAACACTCAGATTATATTGTGGAAATTCTAAATTGTTCGCAATTTAATTTGTGGAGATAAAAAATCATCACAATTTAACAAAGTAACCCCACACAAATTGAACATATTGACATATATATATATATACTAGACATCGGAGCCCGTGCTAGCACGGGTCCAATATGTATCATTTTTTGGTTCAATTTATATGACAACGACAAAATTAAAGAGTTAATCAAACTTTAATATTAATTTAAAATAGTTTAAATTTCTAATTATTGTTAACTATGGTAAAAAAAAAAAAAATTTATGCCTTTTAACATTCTAAATTGATAATTATTGTTGTATGATTTGTAATATCTTTTACGCAATTTTGAAATAATAAAGGTTATTTCTTCTTTCTCAATTTATGTGGTACTAATAAAATTTGGAGATTCAATCAATTTTTTTTGTCTTTAAAATATTCTATTGTTAATTACTGTAAATAATTGTACGTTCTAAGTAATTTTCAAATAATATATATTATTTCATTTGTCCAATTTATGTGTCACCGATAAAATTTGAAGAGTTAATCAGATCTTTTACATATTTTTATATCTTTTGAATATTTAAGTAAATAATTATTGTGATTTATAATATTTTATACAATTATTTTTAAAAAAAATTAAACAACAAACAAACAAATTCATCATAGGAAAATTACTAAAGTATCCTTGAATACATCAATAATGGGTCCCACTTTTTGTTTTAAAAAATATGCATATTGGGAGGATACTTTTGTCCAAAGTGGAAATAGAATAAGTATAAAGCATTAAAGTCTTTTAAAATTTTAAATTTGTTAATTCTTATTGTATGATTTGTAATACTTTTACGCTATTTTCAAATAATAGAGGTCATTTCTTCTTTCTCAATTTATGTAGTACTAAAAAAAATTTGAGATTCAATTAATTTGTTTTGTCTTTGAAATATTTCTAGCTATTAATTACTGTAATTAATAGTATTTTCTAAGAAATTTTCAAATACTATATATTGTTTCATTTGTCCCAAGTTATGTATGTGTCACTGGTAAAATTTGAAGAGTCAATCAGATCTTTTATATATTTTTATATCTTTTAAATATGTAAGTAATTAATTATCGTGATTCATAATATTTTATAGAATTATTTAGTATAGTAAAATAAATTTAAAAGAAACAAACAACGAATTCATCATAGGAAATTACCAAAGCATCCTTCAATACATCAATAATGGGTCTGATTTTTTGTTTTTAAGAAATTGCACATTCGAAGGATATTTTTGTCCAAAGTGGAAATATTGTGTAAAAAATGTGTATTTATTGTGATTTTAAATGTTTTGTGGGGTAATAGGACGCACGCAAAGTTAAGGTGTCTTTTTGAAAATCTAGGATAACTTCAAGTATCACTTAATGTTTTTTCTCAAAATCTAATTTACTTTCGTAAACTATATGTCAGATCAAAATTTAACAAATTCAAAAGGAATGAGTAATAAATAGCTCATACAATGACATATTTATTATTTAACTAAATAATAAATATGTAACTAAAAATCTTGTTAGCTTTTGGTTGAAAGCTAACAAGATAGTTACAATGATAGTTGCATTGTGGCTTATTTTATATATACATATATATTTGTATCTACATTAAGATAACAACGACTAGCTGCTAGATTTTCATAAATATTTCAAGTAATATGTGTAGATGACGGTATTAATTTTATTAAGAAAACAATTAAGAACATTTTTTCATGGTTTTTTGCTGGTGTTCGATATCTATATTAGAATCTGACTAAATTTGAATTCGCGCGGAAAAGTCACATATTAGGTAGTAAAGTGCTCCCTAACAAAGGTGACTCCATACCTAAGGTCTAAGGAGACTCGAATTTGAAACCTCTTAGTTAAGGATGAAGGAGTACGTACTTACTACTCCACCACAACCCTAATTAAGAACAGTTACAAAAGCATCTACTTGTGTTAATTCCACTTGAAAGGTCAAATTTAAGATAAGATGCCATACTTATGGCCTAAGTCCAGAAAAATATAAAATTAGTTGTTCACATATTTGGGGGTCAAACATGCAACACAATATTGGGGACTCTATTTAAAACATTTAACTGTTCAGTAGCAAAAATGATATATCAAAGGATTAAAAATTAGATTGGGTTTTTGTATACGATATTATTTTGCTCGTAAAGACAAATACTGAACCTTAATTTGTTGATGAATTTGATCTTATCAAACAGGTCCAAATTCTAGGTTCGAACACAAAAACTTACGAGTTGAATTGATTAGTGATGAAAACAATGCCTAGGAACTGAGTGCTTCCAACTATTAATCAGGGGAGACAGTGAAGTTTTATTAATAAATTCATATTAATTTTTTTATTAAATTTTAAATTGATTATGATATAATGATCAAGTCAAATTATTGGTTAATAAATTAGATTAATAGTTAATTAAAAATTATATGACTTAAATGAAATTCAAATTACATTTAGGGGCCCATTTGGCCATGCGATATGGTATCATGATATGAAATCATGAGATGAAATTGAAGTTTTGTTTGGACATGCGATAGGGAATTTTTATGTTGTATATTTTCTCATAAACATAAAAATCTCATAAGTTGTAAAACTATTAAAATAACCCCAATTGTTTATTCAATCTTATCAAATAAACAAAAAATTATAAAATCGCATAATAAATTATTACAAAGTTATTGTTCTCCACTTAAGTAATTGTTTCATCTAACGTTAATTTAATAAAAAAAATTGAACATAAATTGTAGTGTACTAGTCTTTAATATAATCCTCCCACGTAGTACGGACAATTTCCTCACGTTGAACTTGCATTTCTCGATCGTGTGACTGAGAAGACGAACCAACATTGTTACTTTGAGCCATTTGTTGGTCAATATCCTGTGCAACTATATCTTCATGTTCATAAACCATAAATATTTCATCACTACTTTGGTATTCTCGAAAAATAATTATGAAACACTGCACAAGCTATGCCAATTTTCACTTGTGTATCAATATCATAATGGTTCATGCCTTGTTTCAGTATTCTAAATCTATTTTTCCAAGCTCCAAAAGTCTGTTCAATTACATTGCGCAGAGATGAATGCCTATAATGAAATAGTTCTTTGGCATTTTGAGGCTCTCTTTCACTTCCTCGGTAATCTTGCAAATGATAGCATAGTCCTTTGTATGGAGCTAAAAATCCTTTTGTGTTTCGGAAACCAGCATCAACAACATAATATTTATCTACCAAAAAACATTTTATAAAGAATTACTAAAAGCATATGTGACGTAAATGAGACAACTTTGTGTAAATAAATAATATTTATTCTAAGGATGTAATTTAAAGTTATCATGTGGTGGAAATGGAAATTGTGACGTTGGTTCAACAAGTGCATTCTCACCAATATATTTGAGTAAATGAAACACTTTCACGGGCTCTTCAAGATTTTATTACTCCACAATCGTGAGGTGTGAGTTAAAGTGACTATATGTTGGTGAGAATAATAAATTTTATGTCGGTGAGAATAATAAATTTTAAAAAGTAATGATGTGATTATAAATTTTATTTACATATGAAACAAATGGTTAATAGATATAAATGTGGGATTGTTTTAACAAAATATAAACTCATGAATCAATTATTGTATTAAAATATCTCAAAACATGATATGAAATCACCATATAATTCCATATCATGATTTTTGGAGAATATGGTATCACCTCTCATGATATGGAATCATGAGATGGAATCAGCGTAAAATCGCATGTCCCAACGCTGATTCCATCTCACGATATCATATCGTGATATGGCATCACATGGCCAAACGCCTACTTAGTCTAGTCTGTTGAGTTGACAAGATGATCCCAAGTCATGTTTTTCAAGCCCAAGGACCTCTAAAATTACTTGAAAACCAAAATACACCCAAAATCTTAGTTCATGCCTATACATAGGGGTGTACATGGCCGGATTGGTTCGAATTTTTCAAATATCAAACCAAACCATTTGTGTCGGATTTTTAAATTCATAAACCAAATCAAACCAATAAAACTCGGGTTTTTCAACCTCGGGTTTTTTCGGGTTTTTCCGGTAAAGTATTCATACAAACATATAATTTACTTGTACTTCAAATATTTCTTTAGTCCTACCAAAATACAACTATCTAAGATGTTTCCTAAAAATATAACACAATATGATATGATTAATGACACTAAAATATCCAACAAAAGTAATAATAATGAAATCGCGTAAAACAAATATTGCAAATTAACAAGTCATAATGAAAATGAACATAATTTAAAAGTACTAAATCATGCTAAAATTAAGTTTAATAAGTATTAGTTACATGACTAAATATTAAAGGAAATTAAAATTAGATTATGTATTTTAATTGTCTAAACCAATGTAAAACTAAAGAACAAATATTCAATATTATTGTCATTCTTAGTGTTGAATTAATTTTCTTTTTGCATTAGTGTTAATTTGATTTTGATTTAAGCTTTATTATAATTACCAACATATGTGGACTATAATTTTTATTGGCTCATTCATAATTCTAAGTCTCAAACTTGAAATAATATATTAAAAGATAAAAACTATGAAAATGTATAAGAAATATTTAAAAATTATATCAAAGTAAATATTTTTATGTATAAAATAAAATTTTAAAATTATATATATAATGTCGGGTTGGTTTTTTTTAGTTAAAACCAAACCAACCCAAATATAGTCGGGTTTTTTTTTTCAAAACCAAACCAAGTCAAACCAAACCACTAGTCGGGTTTTTTTTCCGAGTTGACTCTATTTGCGGTTTGGTTCGGTTTTGTACACCCCTACCTATACAACTGGTTCTTATAAGACACAAAAAATGAAAAGAAATACATAGAATCTTCGGTAGTGATCCGCAAGTCTTACAAAAAAGTCTTAGTTTCCAAGTTGTGAGCCGCATATTTTCGCAATTGTGATGAGTTGACTTCACATTCGTGGTAAAGTTGCAACAAGTAGCTTATCAATTCAAGAACAAAACAAAGCTCTAGATTTGACAATCGTGAAGAGAAGAAAAAAGAGTATTATATCTTTATCATAGAATTTAAGAAAAATTATAGCTCTCGTATAAATTATTGAAATATAAATATTATTATTTATCGCTATTTTTCTTTTCTTGATTGCTATTTTTCAGGATGAAATTTAGTCATTTACTCTTTGAAAGAACTCTGGGTGGGCTCATTGTTACAGAGATGGAGCAAAAAAAGATCAAGGAATCGAGTCAAACCTGGCTCAAATTCACAAGAAGATTTTTCAATGACGAATTTAGAGATCTTTCTTATGTCATGCGTAATTATCTACAAGTAAATTAAACAATTCTTATTTGTAACATATTCTGTTTTAAAATATGAAACTTGAGTTTTTATTCAAATTTAGTCTTGGACTTCCCAAACTTGAAATAATCAAATCAAAGTGTTTTGTTTTCACGTTTTGCTGTCCAATACTTTAGTTTTTATAGTTGCAAAAAAAATAATCAAAAGTAAGACCTTGCACGTTTTGTTGTTCAAATAAACTGATTTTAAATTTTTATCCTCTAGCAATCGAACTTATCCATACTTCCATAGTAAGGCATAAGTTATTTAGAAACTGAAGTTATAACTAAATATAACTTGTGAAATATCATGATATGAAAATATGAACTTATGCCTTGTAAAAGAATTAGTACTATATTAAATAAATAACAAACACAAAATAACGATTAAGGTGCAAATGAAACTAGTCCCACTCCCATGCCTTGTCAAAAGTTAACCAGCCTCCGACAAGCCCATTTACGGTTGGTCAATGCCTGAGCCGACGGCCCAAACGTATCCATCTAACGTGCATACTGACGGCCAATGGGCTTCAAGATTTGGTTCTTGAATCTTAGATTTGTGTTTTGGCAATTAACATTTGTACTGTTCTCAGGGGAACATCAGTTTTCTCACTTCAATATTATTAGGAATTTTTATTTACTGCCTACTATGCTGTTTGTAGAGAGTTCATTGCAGGTGTCATTACAAGTGTCGAATCTGGGTCTAATTGAATCAAACATTCATTTTTACGGCAAATGTCATTCCAAGGCTAAAAGGTACAGACTACAGAGGAAACATTCATACACGAATTTTTTTTAAAAAAAGTATAGCGAAATTGCCAAAAAGAATAAACATTTTGTTATTGAAGAGGTCGGGGAAGATTGAGTGAAGCTCCTACCTTGTATTATAGTATATAAAATATATAGGTGCAAAATTTTCACCAAACCCTTAGTTTCTCATAATAATAACATGGATTGATTGCCGGCGTCTGCACCCTGTAATATGGGTAGTGGACGGTATAGATGGAGCTTGGTTATGAACAACTTCAACATAGAAATTCCTCTTATCTGTCCTCGAGGATCTCTTTATGCACGTGCATGCATGCACTGCTGCAATACTTGTAATTATATCTGTGAAAGGGAACCTTACCAGCCAATGACCCGTTACAGCAAGAACAGAGGATGTCAGTACCCGACCCACCAGGAGCAGAAACTAAGTCGGTGCCTTGAGCTTTGAGGGCTGCAGCAGCAGCTAATCTTCTCTCGGCTGCAGCTGCTCTTTTTTCCCTTTCAGCATCATGAGCCCTTTTCGATTCCTCCTGATTGGCAAAGAGAAAACATATCAGACACCATAGAAGAGATAAGAATCCTCGTCCACAGCACAATTATCAGCATGAACATTGAGAAGCAGTTCTAAAGAAATTCCAATTCAAGCAGTGATAGGTATAAGTGCACAAAAAAGATATAGTAGTTATATGTTGTGTGACCTCTTTTGATAATTTTGCTGTAAGACTAGATTGTGATTTTCCTTTAAGAGCTGAAGCAGCAACTGTTCCTCTCTCAGAGTTAGATGGAGCAGTCTGGACTTGAGCAGCCTCGGCCTGCAAAAATGATGTCACAACGTTGAGAGAGAGAGATAACAGGAGGAATGAGGATGAAATTAGCCCATTTGTGGCCTTGTGGGTGTTTAAGAGGCAAATGCACTTCTAAGCTGCTCAACAATACTCTTCTTTTTCTCATCAGAGGGAGAGAAAAAAACAAGCTAACTGCAAACTTGATTGATTGAAGGTGAAGTTTCTGAAAACCAAAAAGAGCAATTCTAGAACCTTTGCTTCAACTCATGCCATGTAATCCGGGCTCAAGCAAGAAGATGAACCAACAACTATTTTGGCAAGACCTAAGACAGGATATGGAAAAAAGTTCATGATCATAAACTGATCAGAAAATAAATTAATATGCACCTGAGCCTTTTTCTGCCTTGCTTTCCGCAATTTTTTCAACTCTTTGGCCCTAGCTTTCTTCTTGGCGTCTTTCTCTGCCTGGGGAGAGAAATACAACTGTACATATCAGATAGCTACATAATGCAGCATAAAACACATTTTCACTGGTTGGATTAATTGAAAAACATATGTTATTTTTTATTTTTTTATGACAAGGGAAACCCGCAGCCGCTATCCTTTGGGTGCGCACAGGGTAAAACCTCCGCTCTTATGCAATAGCTCGCAAACCACAAAGGAGAGGTAACCCACACTAGGCAACCCCGGTGCGACGAGCTCGACCCAGAAGGCAAACCCCTTGCTTTCGCTGGCAAGGGGTTTCGAACTTGAGACCTCCAACATGGAAGTCCCAAGCCAAAACCACTGGGCCACCCCGAAGGGTAATTGAAAAACATATTTAATGGCTGAAAATGAGAAATAACACATGCCAAAAGTAAATTAACTCATTTTGTATATCTTGTCCAGTACCTTATGATGTGATAGCTAGCCGACAGAACTAGACAGAAACTTCCATCAGTTTATCCTGGATCATGGACAAAATATATTCTCCTAGGAAGGAATTTAATGTAATTCCGCATTCACACTGTTCATATTTGTTAAGTACAAGTATACTACAAGAAGAAGATTTACACTTCAACAATGACAATGAATGGAAAAAAATATTCAGAACATCAGGTACACTTAAATTCATCTGCATTTGTGATACGCCTGATATGAAGAAACTCTAAACATCTTCTTACTACTTAACATATACAAAGAACGGAAGGTGACCAATATTATAGAGCATTCAAACAACATGCATTAATCCACTTGACAGTATATGCCTAATGACACTGTTTTACACTTCCTAAATGAGGGAACTTAAAATCTCCATGGTCATATTGAAAGAGTAATAATCAACTGAACTTTCTAATTCAAATCCCCCATTCCCTAGCTAAGAAATTGTATCTCCCACACCTAACTCAGAGATTGGAAAGCATTAGGTGGAGTGTCTGCATAAACACCAAAGTTAATAACAACGATGTCTAGATCAATTTTCTATATGATCCCATATCCTAAATATAGGATCCTTCTCAAAAAATTATATCATACATCCAAAATATAGGAACCTCGGCAGAAAATTATACCATCAAATATGACGCCCCCTAAAATAATCAAGAAGTTACCTGTTTAGCAGCTTGTGTTTCCTCCATTTCTTTAGTCAATGCGCTAGGCACCTTAGCTGCATTCCAATCCCACTTGTCAAGGTTTGATGCCATGAAGCGCCGAAATGCGTTTCTCACTTCTTTTTCAGTTGCAACCATATATGGAGTTCTCCCTCTCTCGTCTTTGAGGCAAGGATCTATTCCTTGTTCTAGAAGTTCAAAAACCTTTTCAGAATCCCCACACTTTGCAGCTTCATGTAAAGGAGTGGATGTACCAATGGTATCATTATCACTCTCACTATCACTTGATATGATCGCATTGGGAGATGGCAAAACACTAGAAGATGCTTTTGTGACTTCCTTAGTCTCCAAACTTTCCTTCAAAACCTCCATGGACTCATTACACTTGCTGCTCAAATCACTTGCACTTAATAGTGACACCTCTTCACAAGCAGGTGCAATTTCCTCATTTACTTCAAAGGATACTTGCGTCAATAAGCCATATATTCGTTTAGCTTCCTTGTAGGTAGGTCTTCTAACAGTCAAAGGAATATTTCTAATAACATTAAGCTGACAAACAAAATATGGTCGATCTCCTTCAAAAAACAGTTGCCTGTTGTCAGAAGGAGCATGGATGAAGATACAGGACGAATCAGCAAAGTAAGGCTTCCATGCTTTGAACAAATCTTGAATTTCCTGGTTAACAAACAGCAAAAATTAGAAATATGCTCCATGGTGCCTCTGCTCTCTTGCAATATGACAGCCAAACAATCCTCTCCCTTATTTTTCCTTTTCAAATCAGATAGAACCACTTCAAATAGTAAGATCAAAAAGGCAGAAGCAATCCAGTCTCATAAAAGTCCCCACTTATAAGGAATCCATTTATGAGACAATGTGTTAGAAATGGGAATTGAAGTATCAGACTATCAGTGAACAAAATATGAAGGAACTCCCAATAAAATTCATCAGAAACATGAAATAAATCTAAAATAAAAAGTTAAAAAAAGAAACAACTACATAGAAAGCAGAAGCCATAGCACGGATATGGCACCAACTTTAAGGCCCGATTGGACTGATTTGTTGAAGTGTCTAACAAGTGTTTATCAAAAAGCACCCCATCGCCACCAACATGGAAAAAAAANGGGGGGGGGGGGGATAAGGAAATTTTTTCATGATGAGCATGCAAACAATGCAAGAAAATATGTTGGTGCACCTACTTGAATGGGATGCTCTTGTTAAAATTAAGAAATATACATAATTTGACAAGCCACACTGAATAGGATATTGATGCAACATAATCTATCTTATATAAACTTCAATCCCTTTACCTTTTTAAGAGCAAGTTCATTATACCGACGAATTGATGCTCCAGCAGAGTGCGCCATCTTGCCACTTGCATCTTTTGATGATTGTTTCTTACCGGCCTTGGCCCGTATAACATATCTTAAAGAAAAGTAAAGTAATATAAATTAGCCACACTCTTAGGGTGGAGCAAGGATTTTTAGTTTATGGGTTCTGGATTACAATGTTTTTTGTTTACAGGGTTCTAGACAAGCTGTTATACGTATTAAGTAAATTTCTTACTACACATACAGGATTTGAATCAAAGCTACTGGGTAATGCCGAACCCATAGCGAAAAGTGTGACTCCGACCCTGTGTCTCTCAGAGATGCTGGAATAGTAGCTATGATTTTTCCATTAAAGAAGTATGGTAAGCGCCAGATAAAAATCATTATCGAACATGAACTTTTGCCGGGAATATAAGCAGTTTCTGACAGTGGCCACTGTCAAGGAAACATGGAAAAAGGAAAAAGCCGAAATAGCCTAACTCTTGAAGCCAAGTTAGGAATTAGGGAATGATGACAACAGTACTGAAATATGTTACAAGACAAGTTCAGAATGCAAGCCAAGAGAAAGGAAACTAGTTTCAGGGATCACCAAATCTTACATCTCAGAAGTCTGAAGGAAAGCATAGAGGACCTTTAAAATAGGACCCTCCCTGTAAGAGAGATATCTTGCTACATGCTACAAAGTGAACAACTATATAGAGAGCCAAATGAGGAAACAACTTAGTCTGTTCCTGGCAATAGAATTTTGTAGAAGAATCTTTTCAATATAAAACTCAAAAGTTCAACAAGATGCGCCAAAGATTTATTAATAAATGCTACTAAGTACATGCGGGAAGGAGGAAATAAACACAACCCATGCCCTTCAAAGAAAAATAAGGAAGGTTCTATCCACACTCTGATACTTCAATATAAGGAATAGCGAAAGGATCAACCAATATAACCGTCATATCCCATTCAGTGACATTCATTCTCATTGTGGATTGATGCTAAAAGTTAGGGTTTGTAATTTGGCTTTCTACCTGTCAATTTGAGCAATTTGTTGAAGCTCGTATTTGCACATGGTTACATAAATCGACATGTTTTATCTATTTAATCCTTTTTTGTTCCAAGAGATGTTTCATTGCATGCAATATTTTGATCATTTCTTTACCCTCAGAATCTGGGGGATACACACCTTTTATAAAACAGTCAAAAGAATTAGGTGTCGATAACTGCAGAGACCTTTATTTCTGCACGGAGCATGAATTTTTCTAGACTCTAACTTGATGCACTGATATGAAGGGATCAAACGTTTAAATATAAACTATACAACAAAAGGATTAAAAATTTCTGTAATCTACTATTAGTAGTAGTTATCAACATATTCTCACAAGATAAAAGCAAAACTTGATCAACACAGCAGAAATAAAGTTCATTGCAATGTCTAGTAAAAAATATTCTTTGAATTAGTTGTTTTGGGACGAAGATAATAGCATAAAAGAAGCATTGCACTTTTTCTTACAACAAAGACTAACCTGTGGAATGTCTTATGTGCCACAGCTGTGGTACCATCAAAAACACAGCCTGCAAAATGCCCACCTCTTGCAAGCAGCACAATCCTCAAGTGGGTATTATCCCTTGGTTCATGGATCAGATATTTCAACTTCTTAGTCACTTCATTTTCTGTCAAACAAATCCTATTCCTGATGTCATCTGCAGCAAGCGCCTTCTTGTTCTCAAACAAAATGCTCTCTGACTCATTCAGGAGTAAACCCTTCCATAGTGAAAGGATCTCCCCATTATGCAATTTTAAAAATATTTTGTTCTTGATATCTCCAACTATTCTTCGCTGCAAATCATTGGACTGACCAGATTCTTTCTCATCTTCGTCATCTGATCCAGAAATACTTGATAAATCATAATCCTTACATAGGGAATCAGAGGTCATCTCATCAAAGTCTTCTTCCTTTATAGTGTCTCTCCCAGAAATGCTTAGCTTTATCTGATATCAGTACTGGCAAGATATTACTATAACTACTATATGAACAGCCAGTATAATGCGATCAGCACCTTCAGGAACAAAAATAACAGAAAACTGGAAAAGATTTTTTTTTTTTTTGGGGGGGGTTGGGGGGGAGGTTGGAGAGGGAGGGGCTGCAGATTGAAAACTTAAGAGGGCAGCGTAACCAAGTGATAATTTTCAGAAACACAAGCTAATTTGAAGTGCTTCTATATCATAAAGAAGAATATAAAGCTGTTTACTAGAGATGATTTTAGATAGCAATGTCCTGCCACTTTCAAAATATTATAGTAGATGAAGTATTATTAAGACAAAATATCCTTTTGCTAAACACATAGAGACCAATTCCCATAAGCCCAGCTCCTAAATTCTACTAGAGATACGTTATTAGCCTATACTAGCTAATTTTAAAAGCTAAGAGCGACAAATATTAGGATATTATCGAAAAGTTGCTAGTTCCAAAGAGATAACCTCACCCATATGATTACCCATTTAACTGAAGTACTAAACGAAAATACCGAAAAAATGATTTTGTTTTCTGTCTTGCGAATTCATCTCTAAAGTTCTTTCTTTATATATCACTTACTAATGACTTCGGTTATCAGAAAAGCAGAAAATAAAAAACTTAATTTGGTTATCAGAAAAGAAGAAAACAAATAAATTTGAAGATAAAAGAAGAAAAAAAAAACTATTGAGTATTGACTACTAGCAATAAGTTGTGCTTAACCCAACAAAGGAAAAGATCTTTTGATTATCAGCCTGATGGGCGGGCGGCAAGGTGCTATTCATAGCAATTCCCAACTTCAAGAACAATGCACGAATAAGCAATATATTAACTTTTTATTTTATTTTTTTCACTTACAAATTCCTCACCCTTAATAGTGTTGTCCTAAGAAGACAGTCAATCATGTCTCAATCCCAAATCAGTTGGAATCAGCTAATTGAATCCTCTATTATTCATTATGATCTGTGCAGGTCAAGCTCGTAAATTTTATCGAAGTACATAATCGGAAAAAAAAAGAGAGGGAAGAAAAATAATACATTTAGTCGATGAATATCGGATTTGAAGTGAGAACGCTGGTCATGGAGAGACTCAAACTCGGCCTTACAAGTATTGCAAGACCACCTTTGTTTGGCGTTATTCCTACTACTCGAACTCTCCGTGTTCTCCACTTCCTTTCTGGATTCTTCATCAATGTCTACGTCGTCTAGGGTTTTGACTGAGAGACTATCGAATGGTTCGACTATGGAGAGTGGGGAAGCTGACGGAGATTGGAGGAGGCGGCAGGAATCGAAGAAATTCGCTGGTAATTCGAAGATGGAACGGTGCTTTTTTTCGTCGATTTGTTGCTTCAATTGATGGCGGCGGTTGTGTATGGTGGTGGCGGCGGCGGTTGAAGGAGGAGCCTCTATCTCCATCTTGTCAACGATGATTAAACCTACGATTCTAATTGAACAAACAGTGATAATAGTCTGCAGTTTGAAAATATGGGTAATAGCATCAGAGCTCCCTGAGGTTTTAGACAATACAGATAACCTCTTTGAAAATTAACAGGTATTCATGAACCAAACTGTAAATGTAATTGTCAAAAATAAGGATATTTCAGACCTAGTAGGTTGGTGTTAAAAGACATTTTAGAGCTGAAAGGTTAGTGAAAAGTATTTTTGTATCAAATTTGATACTAATAAATATGAAGAAAAAAAAATTTAACATTTTTTTTTGAATTTTAAATAATTTTTTTATTTTAAATTATGAAAATATTTTTAACAATTCACTTTATATGGACTAATGAGAGTATATTTTAATATTAGCGCTTCTATTTCTCCATCAAGAAGTCGTTCTTGCGAGAAGCAAGGAATATCGTGAACGATAGAGTAAATTTTATTATTTGTCATAATTGTCGATTAGAGAAAACACTAGTGACTACTNTTCATGAACCAAACTGTAAATGTAATTGTCAAAAATAAGGATATTTCAGACCTAATTAATAGGTTGATGTTAAAGACATTTTAGAGCTGAAAGGTTAGTGAAAAGTATTTTTGTATCAAATTTGATACTAATAATACTAATAAATATGAAGAAAGAAAACTTAACAATTTTTTTTTAATTTTTAAATAATTTATTTATTTTAAATTATGAAAATGTTTTTAACAAGGGAAAATGTATAAGTACCCCCAGCCTATGCCCGAAATCTCAGAGACACACCTAACCTTTACTAAGGTCCTATTACCCCCGAACTTAATTTATCCATAATATTCTACCCCTTTTCGGCCTATGTGGCACTATCCTCGAAAAAAATGTCAACATGCGCTGGGCCCACAAGGCAGTGCCACGTAGGCCAAAAAGGGGTAGAATATTACATATAAAATAAGTTCGGGAGGGTAATAGGACCTTAGTAAAGGTTAGATGTGTCTCTGGGATTTCGGGTATAGGCTGGGGGTACTTATGCATTTTCCCTTTTAACAATTCACTTTATATGAACTAATGAGAGTATATTTTAATATTAGCGCTTCTATTTCTCCATCGAGAAGTCGTTCTTGCGAGAAGCAAGGAATATCGTGAACGATGGAGTAAATTTTATTATTTGTCATAATTGTCAATTAGGGAAATCACTAGTGACTACTCCCTCCATTTACTTCTATTTGTTATATTTTTAACACACTTAATAAGAAAATAATAATAATAATAATAATAATAATAATAAGTAATTAATGTTAAGAATAAAATGTGAGAATTTTTTTTCTTAATATAATAATAATAATAATAAATCTACTTTTAAAATACTAGATTAGTAGAAGTGTACATGCACAAAATTCGCCAAATATGCCAAACTTAAGTAGCGTTTGGCCCCAAGTTCTCAACTATTTGTGGGCAAATCATATTTGGGTAAAGTTTTATCATGCGTTTGTCCTCAAATTCTCAATTTTATCACTCAAATTAGAACTCAAACCTTTTTGAATGAGGTAGTAACAAATATTAGTTGGAGTTAATAAATAATCGGTATTTTTTATAAAATATAAAAATTTGAGGTAACTTTAATTTTTTTCAAAATTCCCAAATAGATTTGCCAAGTATATTTACCAAATTATATAACCAAACACCACTTTTCAATTTTTTTTCAAATTTTTCTCAAGTATTCTTGGAGCCAAACGATCCTAACTATTTCACGAAACAACTTCACTATTCCAGTTCTGGCCAAGTATGCCAAACTTACATAAAAGTACGTACCAACACCATTGCACAATTTGACACAATATGACATTGCCAAATTACTTTGGTTGCTCCAACACTATCCTCCATTGTTTTCCTGCATTTGATTTATCCAAGATCAGGGGCGGATCAGCTTAGGACTAGGGATACATGTAATTAATTAATTTTTTTAGGTATGTATATTATAGATGATGTACTTTTTTGATTTGTTCATATTCTTATCTTTTTCATATTTTGAATTTTTAGAGTGAAAATCATGACTTCACAAATCAAAATTATAGTAACAGTGATGATTGTTGGATCATTTTAATTGAGTATGTATTTAAATAAAAGCAAATATTAATTAAAAAGATTATCAGTTATTGAAATATTAAATTTTCTAATAATTATGTTTTTTATGTTGGTAAAATATGTAGTCTTACTATTTTAGTGAACAAAGTCACAACTCACAAGTATGTGACTATTTATGAATTTTACCTATTTTATTGTATTACATCCCCTCCCCCCTACAAATAAAGTAGCGAGCAACATAATAATACTCAATAAGAAAATACAAATTAGGGAAAAAGAATGAGTCCATTTATGTATTTGTTGGTACAAATAGTAGGGACTTGGCTCCCCTTCAGTACGCCTATTGTCCAGTTAGTCCAGTGCATTGCTAATCAAATGACACCTGTCTACTCTTAAATCTTAAAGTCACAATCTTCTATTTAATAAATAACACACTCTTAAACCATGGTTAAAGGTACAAGATTTGACCAATATGGTAAGATATAAACATCCAAAAACAGTTTGCAGCTAATCAACCAAATACTTCTCCATAAGATTTGTAAATGGAACACATAAATCCAATGACATAATGGATTAATTGTTGGGAAACGATGTCGAAAAAGTATTCATTATGATGAGTTGCTAAAATTGTCTATGAAACAATGGAAATGACTTCCGTCGTCTCAAAATATTATCATGTTTTGCTTCTCAAAAATCGATATTATTAATTTCTGAAGCTAAATTAAATTAATTTAAAATTAAAATTATATATAAAAAAATTAGACAAAAAATACTGTAAGTTTGATTTTTATCATCCCAATATAATAAAAAAATACATACTAAAATTTTACTCTTCAAAACCAAAATATAACAAGTGATTACCAATGAACATAATTAAACAAAAACATTATGAAATTTTTTTATTTTTTTTTAAACAGAGAACTAGCTGCGGGAGATTGATCGGACCAAGATTTTTGTCTATATATTATGTTGCCACAAGGAAAGAACTTTTGGATGTTTATTTATATCTTATCATATTGGTCAAAATCTTGTACCTTTAACCATGATTTAAGGGTAGGGATGTTCACGGTTTGGATAAAAATCGATTCAAATAAAAAATTTGAACCAAATCAATAAAATAAAATTGATTTTATTTGGATTTGGTTTGATTTGGTTTTAGATTTTTGAAAACCGATAGTATTTGGTTTGGTTATGATTTTATTCAAATTACCGAAGAAATAACCGAACCAATGAATTATATACATATATTTTATTAATATACATACTTAATATATTTTTTTATAAACGACTTTAAAGATCTTATATATATTTTCATTAAAATTTCTTTATAATTTGCTTATTGAAAGCAAAAATGTCCAAGATGAAAATATTTATCTTATTAATTTCATGTATATGACAATTCTTTGTGGGACTGAAAATGTTATTGTATCTTCCTTCTAGACCAATATAGTGAATTTTAAAGCTTATTGATAGTAAATTTAGTGATCGAAAGTTCAATAATTTAAGTCATTCTAACTATTTTTCGTTTTGAATGGATTGTTGTCACTTTTTCACATTTTGAATTGTTTCTTTTATTTTTATGTATGGTTAATAACCGAATAACCGAACCAAACCAAATCGAAACCGATAACCATCAAACCGATAAATGTATATTATATTTGGTTTTGATAATTTTAAAACCGATTAAGTTGATTTGGTTTTAATTTTGACCGTAAATTGTGACCTTAAGATTTAAGAGTAGACAGGTGTCATTTGATTAGCAATGCACTGGACTAACTGGAGGGGAGCCAACTCCAAATAGTTGGACGATCATTTATTTCCACTTTCACAAAATAAACGTGTTGGTAGAAAATCACTTTTACAAATCTGAAATATAAAAATAAAAATTTCTTATTGAATATTCAGTTTTTGTTATTCGTTCATTATTTTAAAAATAAGTTTTTTTTTTGTTTGAGCTTTTAATATATCAAGATAATTTTTCTATATTTTACCTTCGGAAAAGGGTCAAAATTGCCTCTGGACTATGCGAAATAGACCATTTATACCTTCCATTACATTTTGGAATCAAAAATACCCCCGCATTTATCCCAGGAGACCACAAATACCCTCTAGATTTAACACCCCAATTTTTTAGTGACGTAGCAAGCCACATGGGACTAATCCCTCCACCTAAGCAGTGCCAACTAAGATTCACTACAAAAGAACTTGACTTTTAGTGGCGACAAAGTCGCCACAAAATCCTAAAATATTTCCACTAAAGGTTATGAGTTATGAGTGATTTTTAGTGGCGACTAAGGCTCCAACAACCATTCGCTAATAAAACCTATTTTTTCAACAAAAAAATATGACAATTAATTTTCAATTGCGACCTAATTTTCTAAAATACATAACTTGCAATATCCATATTAAAAACATCCAATATTATTACGAAAAATAATCAAAATTACTTCTCGATTCAAATCTCCTACTATATATATATATATAATGCATCATTGTACATTTTATACATTTACATATGACATAAAAATAAAACATATAGTGTCTTCAAACTCCTACTTAATCGATATCATATTTGGTTTTTTAAAAATAATGAAGTAAAAAACACAAAATTATAATTTAATGTTAAAAACTTTTAGTGACGATTTTCTGGGCTTTTGTGGCGACTGTTGTTGCCGCTAAAGGTCTAGTTCTTTTATAGTGAATCCTAGTTGGCAACGCTTAGGTGGAAGGATTAGTCCCACGTGGCTTGCCACGTCAACAAAAATTTGGAGTGTTAACTCTTGAAGGTATTTGTGGTCTCTTAGTATAACAGCAGGGGCATTTTTGATCCCAAAATATAACAAAGGGTATAAATGGTCTATAAATAATAATTTAATACTGTCCAGCCACTTTCTTTTCCATCCACAGAATGGAATCCAAAGAGCTTTGCACATTAGAAAAGAGAGGCAATATCTTCCTCCTAACTTTAACCGGCAACGATGACCACCGTTTACATCCCAACCTTATCGACTCCATCTCCGCCGTTCTCCGCCGCGTCCGATCCGAATCTACTTCCTCTTCCTCCGCTCTGATTACCACAGCCCAAGGCAAATACTTCTCCAATGGTTACGACCTTAAGTGGGCCTTAGTGGACAAAGCCCGCCAAAAACTCATGTCCAGAAAGCTCCGAAGTCTCGTTTCCGACCTAATAACCCTACCTATGCCAACAATCGCCGCCGTCACCGGTCACGCTTCCGCTGCCGGCTTCGTCTTCGCGCTTTGCCATGACTACATCCTGATGCGCAAGGATCGAGGGTTTCTCTACATGAGCGAGCTGGATATTGGGTTTCCGATACCGATTTGGTTTTCGGCTTTAGTGAAGTGCAGAATGGGGTCGCCGGCGGTTCGGCGTGAGGTGGTGATGAAAGCTGCTAAAGTAACGGCTGAGATGGGAGTCCAAATGGGTTTTGTCGATTCGGCTCATAGTGGAGCGGAAGAGACTGTGGAGGCAGCAATTAAGTTAGGTGAGGAATTGGTGAGCAGAAATTGGGATGGGAAAACATACGCTGGTTGTAGGAAAACGCTATTTTTGGAGCTACTGAATTCGCTTGGTTCTGATGAGACTGTGGGAGATTATGGGGACGAGGAGGCAAACAAGACACTAGCCAAGCTGTGAGTAGTCTCTCATGGATTATATTATTCGAATTTTAAAAAAATATTATCACGCAGTGTTCGATTCTTTGATAATGCACTTATTTTTTTAAAGCCCTACTGTCTTAGGCATTATGTGTGCGCTTTTACTTGTATTAGTATGGTATCACTGAATTATGAGTATTATGTAATACAAAATGTATTAAAATGTTTATCCTTTTATCTAATGTTAAGGGGTCGTTTGGTTTGAAAATGAGTTATGATGNTTATCACGCAGTGTTCGATTCTTTGATAATGCACTTATTTTTTTAAAGCCCTACTGTCTTAGGCATTATGTGTACGCTTTTACTTGTATTAGTATGGTATCACTGAATTATGAGTATTATATAATATAAAATGTATTAAAATGTTTATCCTTTTATCTAATGTTAAGTATTATATATCTGATGTAGTATGGTTGGAACATGTTCATACGTGGAGTGTTGAAATTGATGGTCGAAAGAGGTTATAATATGAGAAATAAAATTATATGAATAGAATCGAAATGATGATATAATTTTACTCAGAAATTATATGGGTAGAATTGGAATTATGGCATGATCTAATAATTGGAAAAGAAAAATTATATTGATAGGATCGAAATGATGACACAATTCTATACAAATCAAATTTAAGGAGTCACTGAAAAGACGAATGAAACTACTTTCTCATATTTGAATTATATAGTATTGTGTAGGGGTGTGCATTGGTCGATTCGGTTCGATTTTATGTATTATCGGTTCGGTTTATCAATTTTTGATTTTTAAATACACTAAACCAATAACGAACCAATAAGATAATTATTTATCGATTTTCGGTTTATCGGTTTTGTTCCTTAACAGTTCGGTTTTTGGTTTAACCAATAAGAAAATGCTTATAAAATAAATATATGACTTCTCTAATAAATTTGACACGACAAGACAATAATGTAACTTTACAAAAGCTCAAAAAATAGAAATAATAATAACAAACATGAAAAGAGCTAGACATGTGTTTCCCAAAGAGAAATTAAGAAGAATATGGTTCTTACTTTAGGTGTCGATGATTTGTATAATGTAAAGTTGTGAACTCAAAGTCACAGCGAAGCATGAATTGATTGTTAAATGACAAAGACATAACTATTAAGATATTGAGATTAATATTTACTAATATGTATGTATATGTAAAAGTAGTAAATTACTATAGTGTTAACTCTTAATGGGTTATCGGTTTACCCAATAATTCAATATTGAAAATCAATACCGAATTGATTTTATAAAATCATTAAGAAACCGTTAACCCAATTATCCAATAGCAATAAATCAATAACACTTTTTTTGGTTCGGTTTATAAATTGGTTCGGTTTTTGCACACCCCTAGCATTATGTATCTTTGGAGTGACTCCTCAAATTCAAATTACTTAATTTCATTCGTTTTTCAATGACTTTGCGAAGGATTTTTGCCATCATTCCGACCCTAGGAATGTTGGACACATATTATGTCAAATTTAAGGGTGGCGAAATCCACTCCATCTTGTCTAGTCAATCCAAATTGTGGGTATTTTTACGGGTAGGAATTAGGATTATGACCTATTTATTAAGTTAATCCATGAATTGAATACACAATGACCCATCAATCTATTGGGTTAAAATAAGATTAAATTAGGAAAAACAATTTAATCTTTTCAAACATTTCTTTTCTATTCACTAATTCTCCTTATAGTTAAAATAATTACATATTCTCATGCTAATTAATAATTTCATATCAAATTTGAAATTAGATATATCTAGATACTTGTTTTGTTATCAGATACGTTGAAATAGGAAGAGAGGTGAGCGAAAACGGGAAGGAAGTGAGCAAGAATTGTCTATGTATCCCAAATATATGTGAATCACACTAAATACATGTATCTGACACTAGATATATGTATCTGGTATAAGAGATATGTGAGCAAGATTTATCTATGTATATCAATTACATTCGAGATTCAAGATTCAATAAAAATCTTGAATCTCGTTAAAAATAACAACATATTAACTTGAAAAATGACATTATCATTCATTTATTTTTGACGGAAAGTTTATTTTCACCAACAATTAGGCTACAATTTTAATTTTAGTATGCTATGGAGTCGATCTATTATTCATAGTAAAGCAGCTTAATTATGAATTCTTCCACATCTAGCATTTAACTGAATTCAAGACAAGTTGTTGTATTATTACATAGTTCTGATTTCTTTTGCTACAAAATATTTAAGTAAATTCAAGACAAGTTATTGCAAGTCACTTCAAATACAAGAGCTTTGTGGGTGGAGCAATCAATGAACAAGCATGCTATGCACCATCAGCCATCATGCATGGCGAAAGCATGTCCACTTCTTTCCAACTTTGTTCACTAGACCATGATGGTCCCTTTGAGGATATTTGATAAAATAGTTAGGAGTTCAACACTTCACCAAAAAGTAAAAATAGATCTATGTGGTATTGTGGCGGTGGTTACTCTTTCACTTTTAATTACTCTCTCCGTTCCAAAGATTGTCATTCTAGTAAAAATAAATTGTCTTAGAATAATTTTAACTTAAAGAATTCAAGATTAGTATATTTTTTCAACTAGAATCTTTATTCCATCTTTTTAATAGTGTTCAATTTTTAAGAGATATTTATTAAATAGAGATGGTTTAGTAAGTCCAATATTGATTACCAACATGGGTTGTGGTGCACTGGTGGGAGTGCTTCACCCTTAACCAGATGTCTCAGGTTCAAGCCCTGGGTATGGAGAACATCTTGTTGGGAGCGTCATCCTCAAGCTAGCACCACTTACAATATAGGTTAGGCTCAATATTGATTTCTAATTGACTAATTTTTATTGAGATGACACTTAGTCAATGATCTTTAAGCTAACGCATCTAAGAATATAGGTATAAGCTAGGTGGAAAATCGTTGAGAGGAAGCTAGGTTCCCTTTCCCTAAGTTAAGAAGAAGAATTCTCTCTCGCGAGCCACAGTCAAATGAGACTATCTCCAAGAAAATAGGAATCCTAAAATGAGAAAAGAATATGATAGATTTCCCTTTGATTAATTTGATAGTTATTTCAAAGGATATTTTACCATTACTAAATTTACTTGACATCAACACGATTGCTAGGAAGAATGCAAACTTAGAGCCAATAGAACTAGTAGTAGTCCTTCGCCATCCTCTTACGAATCAAAATTGTCCATGCCATTTTTAGGATTAAAGATGAAGAATATTTAACACCCAAAAATGTTTAACACCTGAAGAGCCCCTTTTGTCAATACTATTTTTTTTCAAAAAAAAAGTTAAACAATAAACCAATGACTCCTTAGTCCTTAAAAGCATAAAATTGAGCGGGATGCCGGGATAGTCATATTTTCTCCTAATCTCCTCACATATGGAAAGATCATATTCCCTCTGTCCCTAATTACTTGTCCATTTTTCCTTTTATAGTTATCCCTAATTACTTGTCTATTTTGACAAATCAAGAAATGACAAATTCTTTTTACCTATTATACTCTCAATTAAATAACTAATTATTTTGAAAAATGTAAAACTTTTCATCCACTTCATAATTAATAAGGGTAAAATGATAAATTCACTATGTCATTAATTATTTTCTTAATAAATGTGTCAATTCAAAAGTGAATAAGTAATTAGGGAAAGAGAAAGTATTCAAGACATTAATCACAAAGTACAACAATGAAAGCCCCGATATTATGTCATCTGCACAAATTTAATAAAAACATAATTATGCCCGGTCTCCAAAAAGTAAGGTAAATATTATTTTTCAAAACTTTTTCACCTTCACACCTCAATGTTTCACTCTAATTCAAATTTCGACTATCAATTTTTGATATTAAATCTGAAATTCGATTCCTGATTCTCGATTCGAGTCTCAACTCTTGAATTTCACGTTTGATTGGGATCAAATCTCGATTTGTATATCTAATCCCCCAATCAGGATTTAAGGTTGGATCCCGAATTGAGTGTCAAGATCAAATCTCAAGTCGAAAGTCAGATTTCGAGTCGTGGTTCAGATCCTGAGTCGTGGTTCAGATCCTGATTAGGAAGTCAAATTTTGCATCGGATGTGGGATTTACTTTTTTATGATACAATAAAACTAAATAAAGTATTTTCAACATTTTTATATTTTCTCTATATGGAATTCTAAAGTACTATTTACTTGTGAAAATATGGATCAACATGAATTTTACCCAATCCATTTTTACCCAAGCGAAATATGGATATATTGAATTGTTTCCTCATTTATGTTTACCCATTTTCAATCCGATCAAATTTGACACAGCACACCTATTTACCACCACTAAATCTCAACTAACATCCCTACTTTCCACTTTAATGTGTAACACAAATAGATACTTAAATTTTCATTTAATTCAACAAACATAAAATTTGTCAGGTAAGATAATTTTATGATAATTTATCTTATGACAATCTATGTTACTTGCACACTCAATAAAAACAGGAGGTAAGCCAAGTTTAAAAACACCATAAGTGACTATTAACGTTGAAGAACACTCAACAAAACTTTAGAAGGTTCGGGAAATCACAACCTTCTATAGTTATTTAACTTTTGTTTATAAAAAAGTTTAGTTTACGCCAACTAACAAATATGCCCTATTCACATATTCGGCATCTATTCACCACATATAAAAAGGCAAATAGCCATCACAAAGTGGGCCCAATTACCAATGCTATCTTCATTTGCTTAGCTGTACACTCACCGACTCTACCCACCAATTACAATACTACTTTACTGTGATATGCGTAACAGCTGATAATAACTCAACAGTGGAACATTATTATATACCAAAAATAAGAAAGGATTTAAAATAAAAACAAAGTACAGCAACAGAACAAAAGAAAAGAAAACAAAAGAAAAAACAATGCCCTTTAGTCAGCTCAACGGCTCACTCACTAATAAAGGACATTTAAAAATTAAATGAAATTAAATAAAAATCTTCTCTGCAAGCGAGTCACAAATAAAAATATGACTCCAAAAACCCAAATTATATTAAACAAACGGAAAATGGCGGTCTAGGACAAATAAACGGACACAATTACCGAGACTGACACTGTGAGTAGAGCTTTCAGCAACGCCGGAGTGTTAACGTTACCGGCGTTCTTCTTCTTTGCCGTACTGTTCTCCGAATCTGCAGTTGGACTATCCGCCGGAGAACCAGCCGGAGATGAAGTCGGCGGAGCAGGAGGAGACATCATTGGAGTAGGAGAGCTGGCTTCCGGAGCAGGGGCTGGTGCTGGTGTTGGAGAAGTTTCCGGAGCTGGTCCCGGTGCCGGAGAAGGAGATTTACCGTACAATTCTTCCGGGAGAAGCACACTGTCGACGGTGAAAATGCAGAAGGGAGTAGAGTCAATGACTGTGGAAGCGATTCTGGACGAATCAACACCTGTGTCAAGTGTCACCTGATCACCTTCTGTTGAAGCTTTCAAATCATACTTACTAGCGCCATTAGTAGCTAAAGTTGAAATCGGATCCTTCTTCGTTTTCAAAGTTCCAATAGGAGTGTAACTCGGAATAGCATGATACTGCAACAATGAAACAACATCAGCGCTACTGAGTTCGCTCAGATCTGGAACTTTAGCTCCCTTAAACGCCTCATCATTTGGGGCAAAAATAGTCAAACCCTTTTCAATAGCAGTTTGATACGTCTTGAGAACTCCAGATTTGACAAGTAATGAAGCAAATGTTTTACACCCAGCTTTCTCCAATGCACCAGTAATATTAAAATCACCAGATGGCGCCGGTGCCGTCAAAATACCCGGAGCAATAATCGGAGCACTAACCTCCAACACAGAGATATTATACTGGATTTGCTTCACAGATTTAGTATATGTAGACGCCAACGGTGAGTTCGGAATAGCTGAACCAAAACCTACTTTACCACCTTTAAGATCGGTAATGTTAACGGAACCTACGTTTCCGTGAGCATTGCCGGTAGTTTGGTAAAGAGTAGTAGAAGTTGTAGTGCCGTCGGAGATCTTATGGAGTTTAGTGCCATCAAAGTAATCAAGCAAAACATGAAGAGAGAGAACATTTTTGATAACGGAAAGTGGATGTTTGTCGACTACAGCAGACATAGCTCCATTAGGCAAAGCTAAAACGGTAATAGTTTCACGGCTGTTAATCTCGTCGGCGAGTTTAGTTTGTGAGAGGTAACTGTTGAACACACTGTACTCTGGGAACTGGTTCAAAATTTCAGTGATGTTGTGTGCATGAACGGAAACGGTAAAGAGAGTGAAGAGGAAGAAGTGTAGTGCAGTCATGGTGTACGTTAGCAAAGAGAGAAGTGAAATGCGCAGTGAAAGTGGAAGGTAATAAAGAAGTGTGGTATTAAAGTTGGTGGAGGAGACGGTTGACTATGGTTAAGAAGTGAGGGTTAACTATGGTTAAGTTAACTAGGGTTGAGAGTGAAGAATATATGGATAGCATGTGAGACAGAAGAGTGTGAGGGAATTCCGTTCAACTTTTATTTGGGCAACAGCTGGAGATATCTGATATTGTCGGTATTATTACCTTTAAAACTCTTTTATCGTCACAAAATTACACAAATGTCCTTAATCTTTTGGTTGTATGGTTTTGGCCTTTTCATAGGTACATCAAAATATAGCAATTCAGGTCAATTATTAGTAAGTTTTTAAGTATAATAATGCGGTTGGTAAAGTCTTTAACCTGGAGGCGATGATTTAGGGCCCGTTTGGCCATGCGATATGGTATAATGATATTGAATCATGAGATGAAATTGAAAGTTTGTTTGGACATGCGATATGAAATTTTTGTGTTGTATATTTTCTTATAAACAAAAAAATTTCATAAGTTGTAAAACTATTAAAATAGCCCCAATTTTTTATTCAATCTTATCAAATAAATAGAAAATTATAAAATCGCATAATAAATTATTACAAAATTATTTGTTCTCCACTTAAGTAATTGTTTTATCTAACTTTAATTTAATAAAAAAAATTGAACATAAATTGTAGTGTACTATTCTTTAATATAATCCTCCCACATAGTACAAACAATTTCCTCACGTTGAACTTGCATTTCTCGATCATGTGATCGAGAAGACGAACCAACATTGTTACTTTGAGCCATTTGTTGGTCAATATCCTTCGCAACTATATCTTCATGTTCATAGACCATAAATATTTCATCACTACTTTGGTATTTTCGCAAATAATTATGTAACACTGCACAAGTTATGACAGTTTTCACTCGTGTATCAATATCATAATGGTTCATGCCTTGTTTCAGTATTCTAAATCTATTTTTTCAACCTCCAAAAGTTCGTTCAATCACATTGCGCGGAGATGAATGCCTATAATTAAATAGTTCTTTGGCATTTTGAGGCTCTCTTTCACTTCCTCGATAATCTTGCAAATGATAGCGTAGTCCTTTGTGTGGAACTAAAAATCCTTTTGTGTTTCGGAAACCAGCATCAACAACATAATATTTATCTACCAAAAAATATTTTATAAAGAATTACTAAAAGCATATGTGACGTAAATGAGACAGTTTTGTGTAAATAAACAATATTTATTCTAAGGATGTAATTTAAAGTTACCATGTGGCGGAAATATGTAACTAAATACTAATAACTTACACATAAAATATAAATGTGCACTTATTAAGGCCATAAAATAAATTTATTTATGTGATTGAAATTTCACCTTAAACCAAGGCAAAAATCGAGTATGATGTCGAATTTTGGAATGTACACCAGTCATATTTTTTGGTTGTATAAATGTTGGTGCTATCTTACTAATTGCCTCGGCAACTATTTTAACATGCCGGTTAATTGTTTCAAGTGAATGTTGAAAAGTTTCACAATCGTGAGGTGTGAGTTAAAGTGACTATATGTGGGTGAGAATAATAAATTTTATGTTGGTGAGAATAATAAATTTTAAAAAATAATGATGTGATTATAAATTTTATTTACATATGAAATAAATGGCTAGTAGATATAAATGTGGGGTTGTTTTAACAAAATATAAACTAATGGATCAATTATTGTATTAAAATATCTCAAATCATGATATGGAATCACCATGTAATTCCATATCATGGTTTTTGGAGAATATGATATCACCTCTCATGATATGGAATCAACGTAAAATCGCATGTCCAAACCCTGATTCCATCTCACTGTACCATATCGTGATATGGTATCGCATGACCAAACGCCTACTTAGAACTATGTTATTCATTGTTCAATATCAAATTGACATAATACGTTTTGATCCAAATTAATTTTGAGCGGATTTAATATCTATATCTATATAATAGGAGAGGTGATAACGCCTACGTGTCAACACCACAATTAATCTCTAATTTGAACTTTTAAATTATCAACTAATTAAATAGAATTAATTTAATATTTTAATCAAAGAAAAAAAAAGTTACTGTTTTAAAAGAAAAGGTTACAGTTTTTTAACCAATTAAAATTATTAGTTTTTTTTTAAATTTAAAAAACGTTGCAGTTTTAGAAGACATGTTATAGTCTTTACTTTCCAGTTTTTGAAAAAAAAATAAATATATAATAGTAGTTTAAAATATAATAATAATAATAATAATAATATTATTTTATCTTTTAAATATCTATATAATAATCATAATAATCTCCTATATCTTCTATATATATATAATAGGAGAGGTGATAGCGCTTACGTGTCAGCGCCACAATTAATCTCTAATTTTTTATTTTTAAATTATAAACTAATTAAATAGAATTAATGTAATTTTTTTATTAAAGGGAAAACAGTTACTGTTTTAGAAGACAAATTAGAATTTTTGTTTTTTTTTTTTAAAAAAAAAAAGAGGAAAAACGTTGAATTTTAACATACAAGTTAGATTCTTCAATTTTGAGTTTTAAAAAAACAATTAAATATATATAATTAAAAACTTATTAACAAAAAAGCATTATCTAATAATAATAATAATAATAATAATCTATCTATATATAATAGGAGAAGAAAAAGTGCCACGTATCATCTCCACAAAATTTCTTAATTATTTAATTTTGAAAAATAAAATTTAAATTTAAAAATAAGTTAAATTTTAAAATGTTTTGAAAAATACTACAACTACGTTATTTTTTTTCAAAATATTTACCATAGTTTTTACATTTTAAAAAGTCAAATAAAAATAGAAAACAAAAGAAGGAAAAACGTTGAATTTTAACATACAAGTTAGATTCTTCAATTTTGAGTTTTAAAAAAACAATTAAATATATATAATTAAAAACTTATTAACAAAAAAGCATTATCTAATAATAATAATAATAATAATAATAATAATAATCTTCTATCTATAAATAATAGGAGAAGAAAAAGTGCCATGTATCATCTCCACAAAATTTCTTAATTATTTAATTTTGAAAAATAAAATTTAAATTTAAAAATAAGTTAAATTTTAAAATGTTTTGAAAAATACTACAACTACGTTATTTTTTTTCAAAATATTTACCATAGTTTTTACATTTTAAAAAGTCAAATAAAAATAGAAAACGATAAAAAAAAATAAAAAAAAAATAAAATAATATATATATATATATATATATATAAGGACGGTTGAAGCTTGAAACCAATTATCCCGTTTTCTTCCTCTCTTTTTTAAAATTTAAAAAATACAGTTTATTTTTACATAAGAGTTTGCAATTTTGATAATAAAAAAAAGTTACATAATTTCAAAAAATAATAATTTAAAATTTTGAATTTCAAAAAATAACTAACCTTATCATTAGAAAACACCATCTCAAAACTACTACTCCACACACTTTGAAAACTAATTCTTTAAATCAGTACAACAAATATTCTAGAATTTTTAGTTTTTAAAAATCTAATAATCAATATTAATAATTATTAATTATTAATTATTAATTAATTAATATTATTATAATCTCTTATAACTTCCCACACGGTTGTAACCGTTCGGAAGTTTTATCATAATTTGATTATTTCATTAGATGATTGAAACAATTCATCATGGACAACTACGAATTGGAGCAGGAGGGGCTTAAAAGAAGATTTTAATTTAAATGCTTTCCATGATTTCTTAAGTGCCAAGGTATTAAAATGTCAATGTGTCTTTTTGGTATGTATATCAATTACTTCCTTTAGTTCTACATATTTCTTTGGTATTTTTTGATATGTAATTCGGTTTGTATTTTTGTTATTCATTTTTTAGAATTACAACAATCCTCGAGATCTATATCTGTAGTTCGATTTGTATATTTTGTTATTTAAATTTTAGAATTGTAACAGTCCTCGAAATTTTGTAAGTTATATGGGATGAGGCATTACATAAGTGTTTCTGAATAGTTTCACATTACCCGTGGGAAAAAGTCCATTCGAAAAATCATTTGTGGAGGAAAGCATAAGCAAGACGAAGTAAAATAGGAAAATATAAACGTTTCTTATCCACATAATTAATGTCATAGTAAAATATTAAATATTAAATTAAATATAATGAGCAATGAAAGTAAAATACAAATATTGTGCAAGCTACCTTAAATTAGTTCTATATATAATAATATAAACAAAATAAAATTACATATACATATTATTGATAATAGATTAAAACAATTACTAAATTCACAACAATCTAATGAAAATTTAAAACTAAAACAAATTCACTATAAAAAATAACAGTATTATATTAAGGGATAGTAACAGACAAAAATAATTTTAAAATAGAGTAACAATCATATGAAATTTAAATTTAAATTTTATTCAAAATGAAAAAGATTAGTAAAATTTAATTGCTATTTCTCAAAATATAAAAATTAATTATTAAAAAATTGCTATAACTTAAATCAATATTGAATAATGAAATAATTCACCCAAAAAAGTAAAAGTACCAAAATATATTTAAAGTTCTCATATGTGAAATGTTTATTTTCAATATTTAACTCAAAACTTCGTACAGAAAATATAAGAGAAGGAAAATTATTATTTTAAAAAAATATATTTATTGATTTTTTTAGAGTATATAATAAAAATATAAAATGAATGATGACTTGCAAAATGTTATTTTCAGATTTTCATTTTCATTTATATTTTAATTCTCCCATATAAAATTTGTCTACATGTATTTGAATCTAAGATAATAATTAATACTATTGCTTTCAAAATATTGGATTAAAATTGACTTTAAATGACTTTGTTATGTATATTTTTACGGTTTACTCATAATAGCATGTTAGAGCTGCTTATAACGCTGCAATTCTATTTTATTAATATTAAAAATAATAATTAATAATTAATTATTTATATAAAATTAGTTCAAAAAATTTAAAATTAAATCCTATATTATCTGTCATTGTTAATTTATAGGTATTACTAAAAAACATAATTTATGATATATTTTAGAAAGGCAAAACAAATAAAAAAAAGTTATAAAATAAAAAAAAGAGACTCATAGTAAACCAAAGGAAAAGAAGATGATTCCCTTTTTTTCATCTATCGAAATAAATTTTTGCATTGAAAATAATTTAATTTAATTGTGATTCTTTTTAATTTGTCGCTAAAATTTATTTTTTGTGCATTTTTATTTAATTAAATTATGTTTGATTAAATGAAAATAGTCTTATTTTGCAGGATTGAACCAGAGAGGAGTGTGCTAAAGAGGCTGCAATATGATTTGTTAATTATGTTTAGATTTTAGTTCAAACTTCAAAGTAGAATCATTATTTTTAATAATAGGTTTAAATTTAAATTTGACACGTGGATTTAAAATCAATCAATTAGTACAAATATCAAGTGCACACTATATATGGTATTGATCTTCATTATACTATGAGAGGGAGAAGTTAATTAGAATTGTTTGATTTCTTCGAAGAACATTATTTCACTACACATAAATTAGGGTAAAATTATTTTTATTAGCATCAGGTGTTTTTAACATATGCATTTTTATTATTCAATAATAATTCATATTAATTATTTTTAAATTATAAAATTAATACATTTTAAATATCCGTGCAACGCGCGGGCACATATACTAGTAATAATAATAATAATAATAATAATAATAATAATAATAACTTACTCAATATAATTGTAAAGAGAGATTGTTTAAATTTCAAGAGATTGTCGATTCAAGTAATACGTATCTAAATCATGTATTGAAAAGATATATAGAATAAAGAAGTTGTTCTAAAAATAATGAAGAAAAGTAGAGTAGCAACAAAAAAAAAAAAGATATGATAATTGAAGCAAGTGAGACAACTGATAATAATAAAATTGAAAAATAAAATATTAAGAGAGTAACAATAATGAAAAAACTATATAACACTTGAGTACCTAATTAACCGTCTATCCTAATTTTATATTTCCATATCCTCTTATCTCTATCCAATATTTTTTCGACCTATTTGTGCCAAAAAAATTAGTTGTGCTTTGCCCTATCTCCCTCACCCTCCCAATCAAGAAATTGTCTGGATTCTGGAAGCTTGACTTTGGACTATGGCCAAAAGATATATTATTTGCAATTTTCCTTACTTCGTGTAGGTCATTAGTTTTTGCCTCTCAAAAGGAATTTTTTTTTTTTTTTTTTTTTTGAGAAATAGATTTATATTTTTGCATTATAATATTTTACAAGTTATTCTCCACATCATTAAAGAACGTATTTCCTATTAAGTATAAATTTAATTTACAAGGATAAAAATTAAATCAGTCCGTTTAAAGGAAAAAAGTTAAAGACCAGATAATTTGAAAATTAACCATACAATTAAATGGGATATATACAAGTTTTTGCATGAATCGCGACTATTTTAAGGTGTTTTATTAACCTTGACTATCAAACTAATGTTCTTTAATTTATTTTTCTCTGCTTCTCATTTTATGGAAATGTGCGGCCAAATATTTGCCTTGTCTAGCTTGAGTTGTGTAGTATTTAATTCACAAGCTATAAATGTAAAAAAAAATATTTTTAAAATATAATTTTATAGGTTCTAAAACTGAACTTATACATCTATTATCATAGATTTGGTAGGAACTAAGTTATGACTCGTAAAACATAATTTGTGTCTTATGAATTTCACATTGGGATGTTTTTTGCCTTGTGATTCTTTTTGCCAATGTTAAGGGTATTATCAATCACTTTTTTGTTACTTAAAATATTGAAGGACGAAAATCATAAATTTGAGAACCAAAAATTAAAAATCACTCTACAATAAAAACATTTGTGTGGATGACCCGAGATCTATATCCTTCACTTTCCCATAAATGAGCCTGCGCTATTGTGACATAAAAGCCCCATAAATTTTTGGAATTGCCCAAATGGGGCTTATTGGACCCTCCTCCTAAGACCTGTATGCTTCATCATTTTTTGTTGAACAACTTTCACATATAACAAACATAAATCATATTTGTATGTTATAACTATAGTTTGCATAATTGCGCTCCATAACAAATTTTATATTTGTTATGGAGCTTTTGATTTGTATAATTCGCTACAAACATCCAATTTTATACAAATTGTTCAGTTTTGTATAAATTCATTTGTACATTGTAATTTGTATAATAAGATCAGCATTTGTATAATTATAAGTGTATAGGACGAAAATATATGTATTTGTATTTGTATATACACTTTCTCTCGCTTTATACAAACACAAACGCATTTTATACCGAAATGTATAAAATGGCTAATTGTATACCAAAAATTGCTAATTGTATACCAAATCAGATGGCAAAAAAAAGGATGTTTGCTACGAATTACAATTAAAATAAACTATGGCTCTAGCATTTAATTTGAATCAATAGTTTGATATTTCATATAATTTTCCCATTTTTGTTTGTTGTAGAACCCATGAATCATGATACTACCAATAATCAGAGATGGACTAGGGCTAAATATTTCTACCATTTTGTTAAAAAATCATGGTAAAGTTAGGTCGTACGATCACTTTTCGAGCTTGTTATGAAATTTTTAGCCATTGTTTAAAAAGTAATAGGAAAGTAGTTATACTTTAATGTGAAAATAAAGTTTGGATAAAAAAAATCTACTTTAAATATAAAAGAATTTATAAACGTTTAGACGTGAATTATTTCTTGGATTTGAAATATTGGCAGATAATTAAACCCTATAAATCATTACAATTTTTTTTTGAATTGTTAAAAATTTGAACTTTATGAATTCTTTCTTGATTTTAAAACTCCAGAAAATGTGAACCTCATGAATCATTCCTTAGTTTTGAACTTTTAAATATTTGAATATTATGAATCCTTTCTTGATTTTGAAATCCAACAAATTTTAAACCCTTAGAACCATAGGTGTCCAATCCGCCCATAACTTTAAGGGTTGAACTCATGATAATTTGAATTGAGTTCAATCTCAACTCATTTAAGTCCTAACCCATTTTAAGAGAATCCTCAATTGAGTCCAATTTAATCTCTAATTTCAACCCATTTAAAAACTTTTTATTTGCATTGATATAATGTATATTCCTATATCAAAGAAATAAATTACTATCTATTATATATCTTTTAGAATTTATCTATCCATGTGTAACTTTTTTTTTAAAAAATTATCTTTAATTGAAATTCAAATTGTGGTTATAAAACTTAAATAACAAGGAAAAATTAAAATTATTGAAATTAAGCGGGTCAAATTGGGCGAATCAAGACCCAACGTGTTTTTAATCCTATTGCAGTCCAAGGTAATCTTGGGCGGATCAGGATCCAACCCAATTTCTATTTCACCTCATTTTAATATATTTAATTTTAACCGACCCTCCCATTTGACCCCCCTACTTAGAACCTTTTCTTGGTTTTGAAACTCCAGCAAAATCTTGAATCATAAGATTGTGTCCACGCACTCATATGTGAATCAACACTATGGGTGTGTTTGGTAGGGAGTCCAATTTTCTCATATTTGATTGGGTTAAATATTTTTCAAATCAATTCATTTTTCTCAAATTTAAGGAAAATGACTTTCCTTCAAAACTTAAGGAAATCATTTTCCAAAACTCTCTTCCAAATTCAAATTACAATTTTTATTTGTTAAAAAATTAATTTATTTTGTCCATACCCTCAAACCCCCCCCCCCCCAACCACCCCCATAAAAAATAATTTAAAGCCTGTTTTTTAAAAATGTTTTTAACTTCAATTTTTTTACCCCACCCTTACCCCTATCCCCAGCCCCCTACCACCACCACCCCCGCGCCTCAAAAAAAAAATATTAAAAGTTATTGTTAAAAGATATTCTTAATTTCAATTTTTTGATTTTTT
Source organism: Solanum stenotomum (assembly GCF_019186545.1). Lineage (NCBI taxonomy): Eukaryota > Viridiplantae > Streptophyta > Magnoliopsida > Solanales > Solanaceae > Solanum > Solanum stenotomum. The sequence continues at coordinate 16,778,953 of NC_064282.1, read as the reverse complement.
TTACCCCTTACCAACCCCCACCCACCCCCCTACCAGCCTCCCCACCCCAAAAAAAATTATAAGTTTGTTTTTAAAAAATATTTTCAACTTCAAAATTTCATTTTTTCACCCTACCCTTGAACCCCCCCCCCCCCAATAAAAAAAATTTAAGTTTGTTTTTAAAAAATATTTTCTACTTCAAAATTTCAGTTTTTTACTCCTACACTCGACCCCACCTCCCCCAAAAAAAATATTTAAAGTTTATTTTTAAAAAATATTTTCAACTTCAAAATTTCATTTTTTCACCTCTATCCTCAACCCCCACCCCCCAAAAAAAATTTAAGTTTGTTTTTTTAAAAAAAAAATCAAATTCAAATTCAAAATTTCATTTTTTCACCCGTACTTTCGACCCCCCCACCCACCCCGCTACCAGCCCCCCACCCCCCAAAAAAATTTTAAGTTTGTTTTTAAAAAATATTTTCAACTTCAAATTTTATTTTTTCACCTCTACCCTCGATCCCCCCACCCCGCCAGCCCCGCACACCCCCTCCCCACCTCACCCCCCACCCTGAAAAAAAAATTTAAGTTTGTTTTTAAAAATTATTTTCTACTCTAGTAAAAATAAAAGATATTTCTCAAAAATATTTTTCATTTATAAACCAAACACTAAAAAAAATTTTCGAAAAACATTTTCTACTCACTAACTAAACATGAGAAAATAAGTCAAAAATCTACTTATTTTCCTGGAAAACCTTTTCCTTCATACCAAACACACCCTACGTAAATCTCCCTTCATCATATGAAACTGAGCTTGAATCATCTGAGTCGGATATGTTTGATTTCAAATATGGACATGAAATTTCTATATATGAATTCATACGCTTTTCGGAGTGTTGGAAAGACATTTAAAAAGAAAAAGAAAAATCCACAAAAAAGAAAGAAAACAGGGGGAATAATAATAGCGTCAAAGTTTTGACGAGAACGCTGAATATAAATTTTTGACTATTTTTGAGGAGTAGATTTGTCGAAAATGCAAAAGTATGTCGCAAATATCACACAAGGTGAATAGTAATAAAGGTGCGAAAGTTTCAGCGACAGATCTAAATATAAATATTTGACTGTTTTGAAGGAATAAATCTGATGAAAATGACGAAAGTATGGCGCAAATATCACACATCAGATGGATGTCACCGTATTCTTAAAAAAGAGCATAGCTTTACGAATTTGTCAAGGAAGTAAATTAGAATTTTTCAATGATATAAATTTGTAAAGATGGAGTGAGTTTTGAAGATTTTGGCTCATGAATCTTAACTATAGTATTTTGTAATAATGTTAGGACGCTAATAAATGTTGCGCTAGTTATGTGCGAATGAATTTTCTTTTGTTAATAAATTATTACTTTAGTTATGTAGAATTTTTTTTATCACTTCAACAAAATGTTATGTTATGTTATATTAAAATTATTTGATCAACTTGCAATTTTTTTTTTCAATTTCAATTATATAACTCAATTTCAAGTATATAACTCAATTTCATTGTACAAAATCTGGCTGTCTTTTTTTTTTTTTAACCTTGTACTCACATACATTTCGTTGTTTTAGTATACATCCCTTGGTATGTTTTTCGTCATTCTTTTTATTGACATATATGGTAAATGCTTATTTGATCAACTTGCAATTTTTTTTTCAATTTCAATTATATAACTCAATTTCAAGTATATAACTCAATTTCATTATACAAAATCTGGCTGTCTTTTTTTTTTTTTTAACCTTATAGTCACATAAATTTCGTTTTTTTAGTATACATCACTTGGTACGTTTTTCTTCATTCTTTTTATTGACATATATGCTAAACGCTTAAGTTGTTTAAGAATATCGTAATTTTTTACGTGATCACATTTAAAAAAAAAAATAATTAGTGTTTTGTATTAGAGATATACAGATTAAACAATTTGAATAACAAGGATACAATTCTAATTTATATCTTATTTTCCTCCCAAACAAATTTTTATTTGTTCATAAAGCAAACACATCAAGTAAATCATCTCGGGATTAGTAATGTAAAAATTAATTGTGCTGATATTATTATTTGTATTGGTGTATCAAAGATAATAGGGATAAGGGTCTATAAAATATCTCAACTTTGGTCGAATTTGTTGTTGCGCTACTAAACTTTCATGAGGACCTATTACCTCCCTAGACTATTTAATACCGTATTTTTTTACCCCCTGAACTATTTAATAGTGTATTTTAAAGGTATATATGTGCCCACGTGGACACATTACTATTTATAATTTTGCATTATTTTTTATGTCCACGTGGGCAAATATATATGTTTAAAATACGGTATTAAATAGTCTAGGGAGGTAATAGGTCCTCATGAAAGTTTAATATCGCAACAACAAATTCAACCAAAATTGGAGTGTTTTTTAGACACTTATCCCAAAATAATATGTTGTATAATATTTTTTAAAATGCTTGTTTACAAAAATATCTCCTAATTCTTTAGTTTTATACACTTCCAAGAATAATTATATCTTTAATCATTGTTTATGCATGCACTAAAAATCTCTGTATTGTTAATTTCATGATTTGCTATGCATTAATTATATATAAAATAATAGCAAATAAAGAATACACTTTTAATTATATATACATTGAAATATTATACCAAATAAGGAAAAACTAATATGTGCATTATTTTCTCTAATATATTTTATCAAATGACACATAAAATTAAGCTTGTCAGATATATTCAATTTCAAATTCGGACTCAAAATATTGAATATATTCGATTCTAAATTCGAATTCAAAATGTTGGATATATTCAATTCTAAATTCGAACTCAAATTGTTGGATATAATCGATTCCAAATCCGGACTTGAAATGTCGGATATATTTGACTCCAAACGGTCTCAAATTTTCTATATGTGAATCCACACACTCTTCCAAGTGTTGAAAAAACATTTTAAAGAAGAAAAATGCACAAAAAGAGGAAGAAAATAATGGACAGTAATAGTACTATAGTAGCGTGAAAACCTGAGCGACAGAGCTAGAATTTTTCGAACATGGATGCATCAAGTAAAATGTATTGAAGTGGAAATTGATCCTTAATCCTCAAGGTCAAGAGACCAACATTTAACCATGTGGATCATTTGGACTTCTTGTAGTAGGCATGCCAAAATTTAATATTATACAAATTTTAGAAAAAATATATATAAAATATTTAATTTTACTAAGAGACCACAGATGCCAGTGCCCTATTTTTTGCTCTAAATTCGCCACTGGTGCAAACGATGTTCCAAAGATGAGCGTAGCTTGAAGAATTAGAGAAGAAAATAAATTAGGTACTTCCGATGTTGTAAATTTATAAAAATGGGATGAGTTTTGAAGATTTTGGGCTATGAATCTTAATTCCAATGTTTTATTATATTGTTAAGGCGTCAATAAACCTTGTGCAAGGTATGTGCATATTAGTTTTCTTATAATGTCAATTAAATTTTGCTTTTATTATTTTTCTTAATCAGCAAAATATTATCTTATTTTATACAATAATTTTGTATTACAATTATTTGATATTATCCCTATCACCACTCGATCATATCAGCTTACTAACAAATATTTTTTTTTCAATTTCATGTATAAAAACCAACCTTCATTATGTAAAGTCTTTAAGTGATACATCAGTTGGGACGTTTTTCTTCTTTTATTCACATATAATAATATGATCTCCTAGTAAGAGTTTTTTTTTTCATTCATGTTTATATATTCTTAATATTAATCACTTGTTTTTTAAAATGTAATATTTTATATTAATTAATATGTAAGTTATGGTAAAATAATCATATTATTTGCTAATTTAAAAAATGTGTTAAATTTAAAGTGGATAAATAAAAATGAACGGAGAAGATATTTAAAAAAAACATATGTGAATCAACACTACATGAATCTCTTTTCGTCACATAAAATTAAGCCTAAATCATTCGAGTCGGAATGTCGGATATGTTCAATTCTAAATTCAAACTCAAACTATTAAATAAAATCAATTTCAAATTCGGACTAGAAATTTCTTCATGCGAATCCACACGCTCTTTCAAGTGTTGGAAAAACATTTCAATGAAGAAAAATAAAAAAATAATGGGGGAGTAATAATAGCGTTTAAGCGTAGAGCTAAAAATAAATATTTATTATTTTCGAGGAATAGATCAATCTAAAACGATAAAAGTATACCACGAATATCACACTTTATCATACATAAGGTGAATAGTCAAACCATGTTCCCAAAAAATGAGCGTAGCTTCACAAATTTGAGAAAAGAAATTGGGGATTGTCGATGTTATAAATTTATAAAAATGGGATGAGTTTTGAAGATTTTTTATTATGAATTGTAATTGCAGTGTTTTTTTAAAACTGTTAAGACCCCAATTTTTTCGAGTATAAAACTCAATTTCACTATATAAAAAAAGGCTGATTTTTTTTTCTTACCCGTATATAATTCGTTTGAGTAATAAATGCATAAGTTATTTAAGAATACATCACATAATAGCACAACATTTATACATCACTTGGCACGTTTTTCATTAAATAAACTTTTAGTCTCATTAAATCAAATTATTACAATTTTAACATGATCATATGGATTATTTTTTTTTTAAAATAGTGTTGTATTAGAGATAAATAGATTAAAACAATTTGAATAACAAGGATACAATCCTAATTCATATATCTTGTTTCTCCTCCCAAACGATTATTTATTTTATTCACAAAGCAAATGCATTAAGTAAATCATGCCGGAATTAGCACATATGAATTAATTATGCTGATATTATTGTTTATTTATTATATGAGTTAGTGAGTTGAAAATAATCTGTATATGTTGTATACTGTTTTTAATATTGTTTATATACAAAAAAATCAAAAATATCCTCCTAATTCTCTAGTTTTATACACTTTTTAAGAATAAGTGTGTTTTTAATCATTCATATGCATGTGTTAAACCCCCCTTATATTGCTAATTTCATTATTTGTAATGCATTAGTTCTACACAAAATAATATCAAAATATAATATAGTATTATATAATTATATATATGTTGAAAAATTACGTCAAACAAGAAAAAATTAATATATGCATAATTTTTCTCTAATACAAGTCTATCAAACAACCCCTCAGATATCAACAATGACTATGGTGAGATACACAAAAACTCTTTATCCTAAAGATCTCAAATTCAAATTTGAGGTATAATTTTGTTTTACTAGAGAGCATTTTCATTTTAAATGATATTCTCCTTATTCTAATTTATGTGACAAAAATTAAAAAATTTGAGAATCAAATCATTTAGTTTTAACAGTAATTTATGCATAGAATCGTTAAATTTTATGAAATAAAATATATACAATTGAAAACTACGTAAAAAGCATTATAAATCACAATAATTGATTATTTAAAATATTTATAAAAATATCATATTAAAAAAAAACTTATTTTAATCTCAAAATCTAAAAGTATTAAAACAAAAAAATAATATATAACATAACTTTAAATTAATCAATCTTTAAGCTAGCGTTTGGCCGTAGATTTCCAAATATTTTTGGCAAATATTATTTGGGTGAAAATTTAGGTGAAATTTCACCATGTGTTTGGCCATACTATTTGGGAAATATATTTCACATTTTTAAGAAATATGAATCACCCTTAAGTTTTAAAAACTGTCAAAACTAACCATATGTGTATTACATAGTACTTGACTTTGTTACCCTCAGCGGATTGTTATCATTTTCATTAACAACTATATTATCACTTTCATACTTAATTGAATATTCTATCACTATTTTGATGTTCATGTAAAAAAATATGTAAAACAACACAAACAACAACTATAGAAAGTGTTTTTGTAAAAGATAAAAATTTGGTGTAGAATTTGAATTATTAAAAGTTCCCAAATAATGAGATTTGGCCCAAATACTAGTTTTTTTTAGTATTTAGAAATTTGAGTTATTTGCCAAATAATGACAAATTATATGAACAAACACTATTTGCTAATTTTTTTCTCCAGATTTTATTTGGGAAATCTATGACCAAACGTAGAAGAAGAAGAAAGCCCAATAGAGTACTCAAGAGTGATATAGAACCATCAAAGAATGTGTTGTAATAATGAAACTGTTTCTTTCTTTATCAAATGTCTTGTTAAAAAGTACTTTTTTGATAAATAAAAATTTATTAAATTAATCGTGTTTCAATATGAATAAAGAAAAAAAAGAAAAGAAGAAGAGTGATACAAGGGAGAAAGGTAGTGGTAATTAACCATAGAGTAAAGAGATAAAAAGGTGGGTAAGTGATGGTAGTAGATATCACGAAATTCTTCTGAAGGTTGTTTGTCTGATGGAGTCTGCTATTTGGCTTTAATGCTGTAAGAAAACTGACCAAATGTCAGAACAAATTCTGACCACTTACTTTAATTACTTACATGTTCATATTCACAGACAAAAGCTAGTACTCCCTCCGTCTCTATTTACTTGTCCATATTTTCTTTTTTAGTTGTCCCTATTTAGTTGTCCATTTTGACAAATCAAGAAAGGACAACAAATTTTTTCCTATTATACCCTTATTTACACTTCTTGAAAATTGTAAAAGTGTATGTTGTTTCCCTCCAATTTATTTCACTTGAATTCAAATAAGTGGTTGTAATTTTGAAGTGAAAAGTTGTCATAAGGGTAAAATTGTAACTTCACTGTGCTAATCATTGTTGCCTTAATCTGTGTGTCATTTCTAAAGTGGACAACTAAAAAGGGACGGAGGGAGTAGGAAAAATGAAATGGCAGCTGACACTTCCATCCCACTAATCACTGTGACCTAACTTCTTTTGTTTTCTTCATTGCTTCACTGCCGTGTTCTTCTTCAATTATATTCCTTACTCTCTTTTTTTTTTTTTTTTTGTCTTTTTAATAGTACTAATCTCTAAATTACATATTTTTTTTTTTTTGCTATATTAGTAAGTATTCCTTCACTTTTTATAGCTACTTTGTTACTATTGAACTTATTTGAACGAATTTATAACTTATGACTTATTTCAAACAAGACTCATATGTGGTGTGTGAGTCAACATGTCCTATAACAGAAAATGAGGAATTAATTTTTTTTTTTGGGTATAGTTTTGAAATATTTAATTAATCTTATATAATATAAATTTTAAAATTTACTCAAATTAATTCTGAATAAGTGATACATATCATATAAATTGAATAAAGGAAGTAGCTTTTTTGTTTTCTTCTCTCTTACTGTGCTCATCAGTTTTTGCTGTGATGCATCTTTGGCAAGTGTCAGCAATATCAGCTGTAGTCTCAGAAGCTGAACCACTCTCTCATTTCTGTATAGTAAATTCTGGGTTGGTTTAGTTGCAGGTTTTGCTTTTTCCTTTTCCTTCCATGTGAAGTCAAGAAATGCAGCTTCATCTATTCTCTGCCACCCCTCTTTCTCTCTCAGGTCTTTACCCTTCTTCTCTCTGTTTATTGTTACCTTCATATGTTTATATTTATGTGTGTCAAAGATTGGATTTTTTTTATGTGGGGTTTGTGTTACTGATGAAATTATGCTTATTTTGATGAAGGAAAAGGAAAAGAGGATGAAATAAAGAAGAAAGAAGGGTCACCACCTTGCATAGAGCTGTCTTTAGGCTATGGAAGTTCAAGCCATGTTGTTGAGGAAGATGAAAAAGATTCCAAATCCTCTAACTCTCTGTTCACAGCAGCTCAGTTTCAAGAACTTCAACTCCAAGCTGTGATTTTTAAGTATTTAGTTTCTGGTCTTCCAGTTCCTTTTCATCTGTTTTTCATCATTTGGAATAGTGTTTCAAGCTCCTTGGGTGACGGGGGAATCTACAAACTATATCCTACCTGTAAAGTTCCTATTCTTTGGCTTTAATTTGCCTTTTTTAAGTTTTGTGTTTGTTGAATTCCATCAAGAACAATTGCAAAATATTCAAGAATGTGTTTTTTTTTTTTGCTTGAACTTTTGGAAAATTGTTGGATGATTCTCCTTTTGTATTCAGTAGGTCTAATAGGGGGAAGTGGAACTGTGGTGTTTGTTTCTGGATACTTTTAACTTTTTTTTTTTTGAATAACAGAGTTGAAAAGTCTATTGATAAGAATGCTAAGATCTCAAGAACATTGAACTGACTTTATGCTATTGGAAATGAGTTTTTTGGTTTCTGAAACTTGGTACATTGGATGAAGTTCAGTTGCTGGAAAAGATTTGCTTTTGTTTTTCTTTGAGTTGATATTCTGACTCTGTTATGCTTTTGGATTCTGTTCTTTTTCGAATTTTGGCTCTTTTCGTTTACCTTGATATGATAATATTCTGAAGTCTACAATGCTTTTTGATTCTCTTGTTAGATTGACTCTACTGTTTTATTTCCTATACTGTGAGATGCATATTTTTGGTGGTCATTATGCATTTAAGTGTTGCTTTATGATAAAACATTTGCCCTGTATTTGATTAGATTGGTCCTTGGACAATCATGTTCATTCGTTCCGCCATCTTTCCTCGGAACAGTGCGAGCGTTATTTATTATGGTCATTCCTACTATATGAGTCTATGAGCTCTAAATTTTAGAAACTCAGTAGCCTATAGGCTTACTTGTGCTTTTATCATCTAAAAGTCTTTACATCATACTTGGTTTGATGTGGGGAATGCATATCTGGTGCTGAATAGTCTTTGATAGGTAAGGGATAGAGTAAGTGTTTAATCCATGTTGTACTCATTTGCACAATGAAGAGCTTGGCTATGTGAATACTTAGGTTCTTTGAAGCATGTTGTAATACTTTAATGTTTAATAATATGGCTTCTGGTTGCAGTGGGGAGATTTGATTATACGAGCATGACGGATCCTGAACCAGGAAGGTGTAGAAGAACTGATGGGAAGAAATGGAGGTGCAAAAGGGATGTGATTCCAGGTCAGAAGTACTGTGGGCAGCATGTGCATCGAGGTCGACGTTCAAGAAAGCCTGTGGAATCTTCTGAACATGATATGAGATCAGATGATACAAATATCATTTCCAAGATAACTAAACTGTATGCCAGTTCCGATGACCCTGGCAGCAAATGTGCTCCTGCAAGTAGTAAAACATCCTGTTTGTCTTCTACTAGCAGAAGTAACCAATACAACGGCATCGAGGACTCATCTGTTAAACTAAGATTCATCAATTCTGGCAACGGCAGTGAGAAGCAAGACAACTACATGATTTGCAATAGAAAGGACATCACAACGTCCGTAAGAACCCCATCTTTCATTTCTGGTGACAATGCTGATAGTAAGAACATTGATTTCAATCGTATTAGTCCCAGCAAAACCAACCAAAAACAGAATTGCGGAGAAGCTAGGAAGCATGGTGCTTTGGTTCCAATTTTTGGTCTATCTACAAAGAGTGACCTGCAACACTCTATAGGTAAACCACCGATTCCAATATGTTATATTCAAGGAACTTCTTTCCGTCTTCATTTTACCTTGTCTTTCATCGGTTTAAGAACTGTAAAAGTAGCATGCCTTTCCAGGAAAATTATCTTGCAGTGGATTATTTAAAAATTCTTCTGAGCAGTGCCTCATAGTGGGTGCTTCATGAAACTATTAGATGAATCAGGATTGTATGGTCTCCTTTTATTAATTTGCTTGGGTTTGTGCAATACTAAATAATTTCTTGCCTCATATTTGATAGTAATCGATAACGTTTTTTATTTTAGTCCTCTGCATTGGCTAGATTTTGTTAGGTAGGCTTTTAACCTGATGATCTATTTGTAGTTTTTAAATTCCTTCTGCATAAAGCTGTGACAGTGGAAGGAGAAGTTAGTTTCTTTTATTAGCTCAGCAACCTTGATGATTGTTGAGAATAGTTCATGCTTAACGGTTAAACCTTTTTTTGTTGTAACACAGGCTCAGAAGCTGACCAACAGAGGTGCCGAAGATCAGATGGAAAGAAATGGAGATGCAGCAAGACTGTTGTTCCTTGTCAAAAGTACTGTGAGACTCACATGCACAGGGGAGCCAACAGAAAAAGGGTAGCCTCTGTTTCGGTTGTTGTTCCACCTTCTAAACCTCCTTCATACAGGTTTTGCCCACCCGAAAATGATGATACTCGAAGAAACTTGAACACCAGTCTCTCCATTTACACAATCCCAGGGCGCCAAAACATTACAGATGATGATTCTAACAGTAACAGTATTAGTGATGCCACCACTATCACCGATGAAATACCAGCATTTGTGTCGCATTAGTAGATAATCGTGGAAACTTTGTGTTGTTGGTGTTCTTTTTGGGAAGATGTGTGAACTTAGAGAGTACTTGAGAAGTGTCCATCAAGATGATTTTGTGGCCGTGTACAAGTCCTTAGCTAGTTTGTAAATCTTTTAGGATTGAAAATTCTGTTTTGTAATAGGTTTGATGAGATGATAGACATGTACTTTTTCCTACTGTATCTCTGGGCTAATTGATGACTATTTTTGTTACAAGAAAGTGCTTGCTAAATGATTTTAAACAAAAAAAAGTTGAAAGGAATCAGAGTCTACCTTGTTTGGATGGTTGTTACTCGTTGTATTGTATTGTATTGTATTCAATTGTTAGCTTAAATACAATTATTTGTTTTGATTGTTACTTAGATTCTATTGTATCGTATCACCTAAATTCATTGTTAGGTAATGATGAGAAGACCATTTTATGTAATGACTGATTTTGTGTGATCGCGTCGTTATCTTAATATTTTCTTCTTATTTTGTTTTTATATTATTTCATTATCAGATTTCATCTTTTATCATACCTTTCATAGTAACTCTACCTCGTACCCAATTTTTTTTTGTAGGTTTATCATTCAAATTCTAAACGTGTGACATTATGTAACGACAGAGAACCTTACTTTTCTTGTAAGTTTATCATTCAAATTATGGACTTGTGACATTATGTAACGACGGAAAACCCTACTTTTCTTATAGTTTTATCCTTCAAATTATGAAGTGTGACATTATATAACGATGAAGAAGGATACAATCTATTCAAACATTATATTCATTAAAATAATACAATATGATACAATAAAACACAATACAATATATTATAAAACAATACATAACAACCATCCAAACAATAAAGCCATCAGTATATTGGTTTTGAATTTTATCTCCTTCTAAGTCCTCCCATTAATATGTTTTGTTACTGATAATTGCTTTGCAGGTGATCATGTGGATGCTTATGGCAGGGAATTAGGAATAGAGAGAAGAAAGTATTTTAATTTTGCACTATAATTAACAACACTGTATATATCTTCAACTAATTAAGATTTATTGGAATTGTATAGATGAAAAATAAAACAAACTAAACCCATGCATGCCTTGTAAAAAAAAAAAAAAAAGTTGAAGACATGGATAATCCTGAATGAAAAAAATACTAGTCCTATATTTCCTAACGAATATTTAAAATTAATTTGATGCTAATTTCCTCCACAACCACCTCACGCCTCAATGATGATGACCACCGTGATAGTGGTGACCGCCACCTCCATCTCCGTAACCGCCACCTCCATCTCCACAACCGCCACCTCCACCTCCGTGATGGTGGTGGTTGCCTCCGTGATGATGACGGTGGCCTTCTCCTCCTCCTGATCCTCCGGCAGTAGTAGGGTAATAAGTACTATCGAGAGTAGTCCTTCCTAAATTAAACAGATCATAATCGTCTTTCTTCTCTATGTTCACCTCTTTTTTGAGATGGTGACCGCCACCTCCACCTCTACCTCCACCTCCGTGATGGTGGTGGTTGCCTCTACGTTTGCATTCTCCTCCTCCGGCAGTAGTAGGGTAATAAGTGGTAGTATTGAGAGTAGTCGTTCCTAACTTAAACAGATCATAATCGTCTTTCTTCTCTTTTGTGAGGCAACACTTTTTGCTAAAACACAATCCCATGACAATTAATATAAGGTACGTACAATGAAGAATTAGTAATTGTACTGTGATCTAAAAGACAAGTAGAAAAAGTGGCTTATGATATTATGAAAAATCTTATAGAATGACAAAGATTATATAGAGCAAACTAAGGTCCGAAATCTAGTAATCTTGGGATTATATTATTATCCCACTTAATGTTGGGTTGGGTTTAATTTTAAATTTTAATTCTTACCATAATTAGTCACAACTCACGAGACTATGGTCAATTTGGGGGCGTCCTAAAGTAATTAAGGCCCTCCAAATATTGAAGGCTACAAAAATATGTAGTACGGTAGTATTTAGGAAAATTATGTAATTATACGATTTAAAATAACAAAATCTTTAAAAATTTCTACTATTTAGATTACGGTAAAGGGCTAAATATATCTTTGTATGTACTGTAGGAAATAATTTAAATATACCCTAGTTACATTTTGGGGCAAAATATACCCCTCCCGTTATACTTTCGGGCTAAATATACCCCTCTCATTATATTTTAGGGCTAAATATACCCTTCACTTATATTTTCGGGCTAAATATACCTTATGACTAACAAAGGACACATGAGCAACTAGAATTAAAAATAATTAGTCAATTTAAAATAAATCAAATTATAACCCTCCCCGCCTCAATAATTTAACCCGGCCTAATCTATAACATTGAAGTTGAAGTTTAAGTTACAGAGAGAATGGAGAAAATGAACCAAGGCCTGTGTGAATAGAAAGGTCCTCAACATGTGCTGTTTATAAGGCAATTACAAGTACATAACTCTTTAAATTATATTTAAAATAATATCATTATCACCCTCCCTCAATCTGAAGTGGAGGAACAAACATGAAGATTGTCCCGAAACTCCTTGAATTTTGTAACAGAGACACCTTTCGTAAAAACATCTGCAGGCTATTGTGAGGTGGGAACATGAGAAACCGTAAGGTCACCTTGGGCAATCTTTTCGCGAATAAAATGATAGTCCAAAGCAACATGTTTCGATCTTGAGTGAAAAACTGGATTATGTGCAAGATGGATGGCGCTAATATTATCACATTTGGCAATAATAGGAGTGGGAAAATAAATACCCAAGTCACGTAAAAGAAATTATATTCATATAGCATCGCCAGTGGCAACAACCAGAGCACGATATTCAGCTTCAGTGCTTGAGCGCGCAACAGTTGGTTATTTCTTTGTAGACCAATATATCAAATTACTCCCAAGGAAAATGCAAAATCCAGAGATAGAGTGACGAGTTGATGTACATCCCGTCCAGTCCGAGTCTGAGAATAGAGTTAAAGAGGTGGAAGTATTTTTGTTCAGCTGTAACCCATAAGCAAGAGTGCCTTTAAAATGGCGGAATATTCGCTTAACGGCTTGAAGATGAATAAGAAGAGGTTGATGCAAAAATTAGGAAGCCATATTCACAATATATTGTGTATCCGGTCGTGTGAATGATAAATATTGAAGACTGCCGACCATCTTACGATACAGAGAAGGATCATCAAGAAGTTGGGTGTCCACAGAATGTCAATCAAGCTTACTATAAAGAGGAGTTTGGACAGGCTTAACTTCAGCCAAATAAAATCGATGCAAAAGATCCGATATATATTTCCGTTGCAGGAGAGGAGCCCCAATAGTATTGTGAACTATCTCCACACCTAAAAACTAATGAACGAAACCAAGATCTTTCATTGCAAATTCAGCTTTCATGGATTTGATAAAATCAGAAACAAGCCGCTCTGAGGAGCCAAAAATAACAATGTCATCAACATGAATAAGAAGTATCAAAATAGAACTGTCCTGTTGAAAAGGGAACATGTTGTGATCGGAGGTAGACAACTTAAAACCAATGTCCAAAATATAAGTTGCAAGTCGAGTAAACCACACTCTAGGTGATTGTTTCAACCCATAAATGGCACGATTTAGCTTACACACATGTTGTGGATAATGAGAATGCTCAAAACCTTTCGGTTGCCTTATATAAACATCTTCATTTAGCTCTCCATGTAGAAAGACATTAAATACATCTAATTGATGCATACACCAATTATGAAGAAAAGCCAAAGATAACACTATATGAACATTGCTTAACTTGATCACATGAGCAAAGTTTCTGTATAATCTAAACCTGCCAGTTGAGAAGATCCCTGTGCAACCAAACGAGCTTTGAAGCGGTCTATAGAGCCAGTAAGATCATACTTAATCCGATATACTCAATTATTTCCTACTATATTCACATTGGGAGGTGGAGGGACTAATGTCCATGTATCATTTTGGACGAGATCATTAAAATTTTCACTCATTGCATTAAACCACCTAGAGTCTTTGGATGCTTGTGTGAAACATGTTGGCTCAACTGGTGCAGTGGAAATAAATACATTAACTGAGGGGAAAACACATGGATTTAGCGACCCGATCATCAAACAAGTAAACATGGCATGGGCACGGCTATCTGAGTGATTAGGATCTAAAGTTGGAGAAGATATTAAATTAGAAAAAGATGATGCATCTTGGCGAGAATGTCGCATAACATGATCTGTAGTGGAGGTAATTTCACAAGAAAGAGGTTGTTGATTTTGTGGGGATAAAAGAAAAATAGTTAGAATACGTGAATTATGCATAAGTGAAGGCGATGTAGATAAAATAGGAGAACTGCGCACAACATGTGTGTGGGTAGGTGGTTGAGGAAATTGATTATTTGAACATGAGGAAGTTATAATCCTAGAAGAAGTTATAGACAAGTTTTTAGGAGAAATAGAGATAGAAGGGGAAGAAGTTGTATCGAACGTGGAGATAAAATCAAAGTTAATAATTGGTGAAACATACATATAAGGGAACTGAACTGGAGAAAATATAGGAGGGGTGGTTTGTGAGAAAGGAACTGTAAGAGTACTAGGAGTCGCTGGAAACGTAGAACTATATGGGAAAAAGGATTCTTTAAAATTTACATGACGTGACAGAATTATCCGATTAGTGGATTGATCCAAACATTTGAATCATTTATGTTGCGGAAATACACCGAGAAATAAACAAGCCTTAGATCGTAAAAGAAACTTGTGAGAAAAAGAATGTGCAACACAAGGAAAACATAAACACCCAAAGACCTTAAGCAAACTGTAATTAGGTGGTTTACCGTACAATTTTTCATAAGATGACGTAAAATTAAGAATATGAAGAGGAGTAATATTAATTATATAAACTCCAAATAGAGAAGCGTCTGCCCAAAATGAATAAGGAATGGAGGCTTGAAAGAGAAGACAATGTATTTAATTATCTTTCCAACATAAAAAAACCCTAACAGACATCCTCTTTTCTGTTCAGCAGACGGAAGGACCATTGCAACTAGGAATAGTTTCCATCCTGTTTGCATATCAGACGGAAGGCCTGCTAAATGATTTTAAACAAAAAAAAGTTGAAAGGAATCAGAGTCTACCTGGTTTGGATGGTTGTTACTCGTTGTATTGTATTTAATTGTTAGTTTAAATACAACTGTTTGTTTTAATTGTTACTTAAATTCTATTGCATCGTATCATCTAAATTCATCGTTAGGTAATGATGAAAAGACCATTTAATGTAATGACTGATTTTGTGTGATCACGTCGTTACCTTAATATTTTCTTTCTTATTTTGTTTTTATATTATTTCATTATCAGATTTCATCTTTTATCATTCCTTTTCATAGTAACTCTATCTCGTACCCAATTTTTTTTTGTAGGTTTATCATTCAAATTCTAAACGTGTGACATTATGTAACGACAGAGAATCTTACTTTTCTTGAAGTTTATCATTCAAATTATGGACTTGTGACATTATGTAACGACGGAAAACCCTACTTTTCTTATAATTTTATCATTCAAATTATGGAGTGTGACATTATATAACGATGAAGAACGATACAATCCATTCAAACAATGTATTCATTAAAATAATACAATACGATACAATAAAACACAATACAATATATTATAAAACAATACATAACAACCATCCAAACAATAAAGCCATCAATCTATTGATTTTGAATTTTATCTCCTTCTAAGTCCTCCCATTAATATGTTTTGTTACTGATAATTGCTTTGCAGGTGATCATGTGGATGCTTATGGCAGGGAATTAGGAATAGAGAGAAGAAAGTATTTTAATTTTGCACTATAATTAACAACACTGTATATATCTTCAACTAATTAAGATTTATTGGAATTGTATAGATGAAAAATAAAACAAACTAAACCCATGCATGCCTTGTAAAGAAAAAAAAAAAGTTGAAGGCATGGATAATCCTGAATGAAAAAAATACTAGTCCTATATTTCCTAACGAATAATTAAAATTAATTTGATGCTAATTTCCTCCACAACCACCACACACCTCAATGATGATGACCACCGTGATAGTGGTGACCGCCACCTCCACCTCCGTAACCGCCACCTCCACCTCCCCAACCGCCACCTCCACGTCCACCCCCGTGATGGTGGTAGTTGCCTCCGTGATGATGACGGTGGCCTTCTCCTCCTCCTCCGGCAGTAGTAGGGTAATAAGTAGTACTATCGAGAGTAGTCCTTCCTAAATTAAACAGATCATAATCGTTTTTCTTCTCTTTTGTGCTGCAATACTTTTTGCTAAAACACAATCCCATGACAATTAATAGTATAAGGTACGTACAATGAAGAATAATTGTACTGTGATCTAAAAGACAAGTAGAAAAAGTGGCTTATGATATTATGAAAAATCTTATAGAATGACAAAGATTATATAGAGCTAATCAAGGTCCAAAATCTAGTAATCTTGGGATTATATTATTATGGGAAATTTTTCAAAATGTCATATTTTAGCATTTAATAGGACCCCTTAGCCACACTTTCAATATTTATTAAAAATGTCAAAATTTTAGTTTGTTATGTATTTGATTTATGTTTTTTTTATTTGATTTAATTAAAAGAATACACTTATTTTTAATAACAGAAATGAAAAATTTAGAGGAGAGAATTTTTTTAAAAAAAGAACATATCAATTAAAATTCTCATAAGTTACAAATTTAAAAATAAACGCATAGCACCCATCCCTCTTCTTCATCAAATTCTCCAATATCAATTATTAAATTTCCATTGATACTACTCAATTTCTGTTGAAGTGAATTCAATTAAATTCTATTTTTCTGTTTGGGAAGAAAATTTTGAAATACAAATCAGTTTAGAATACAACTTTTGTTTACATCAAAAGTTATAAATAAAAGTGAATAATTAATTTGATGAACAATTAAGAAACGACTTTAGAATACAATTTTTGAAATGTAAAATCCAGTTTTGAATACAATTTTTTTGTTTAATCAAAAGTTAAAATGAAACTATATGAGTACAAATAATTGATATACAACATACAAAATACATTTATTTTGAATACAATTATAGTTGATAATTGAACTTGAACATAACATACAAAATGAATGATTTGAATGCACATGAATACAATACAATATGTTAAAATAAATACGATATTACTGAAAAATACAATTCAAATATAAAGAATACAACATACATATTAGTATGCATACAAATTTAAGTAAAGATATATATCATTTAATTCGCTTATAATTTCATTCAAACAAATGCAATGTTCTGAAAATATAATTGACATATGAAAAATACAACTGACAATACTAATATTAACACAAATTAAATAGTAGTGAGGTTAATAAAAATACAGACCCAAAAGAAAATTTACTAAATAAACGATTTTATATTGGAACACAAAAATACATAAAAGACTCAAAATATACAAATCAAAACTAAAAAATATTGATATGAACTTAATAAATATAAACCCAAAAAGAATTTATCTGATCAAATGATAATCTGATGCATATATATTGATATGAACTTAATAATTATAAATCCAATAAGAAGTTATCCGATCAAATGATAATTTGATACATATCTTTTATATAATTCTTTTTCATTTTGAAAAAAGAAGAAGAAAGAATCTGGACGAAGAGAGGGGAATAAAAATAATGAATAGAGAAAGTGGGATTGAAGGAGAGTGAAAATTGTAGTTGAAGGGGAGTGAAAATAGGATTTATTTTAGGAGGATAATTATAAACATATAATTTGCTATATATGAGAGAGATAAAACTTAAATTGAAAAAATATGAGAGAATATGATGGATACACTTTATTTGCTAAAATATTGACATATTGACATTTTAAATAATTATGTTAAAGTGTAGATGTTTTTAATAATTATGTTAGAAATTTTGACTAGTTAGCTAATTTTTCCTATTATTATCATCCCACTTTGTGTTGGGTTGGGTTTAATTTTAAATTTTAATTCTTACCATAATTGGTTACAATTCACGAGACTATGACTATGGTCAATTTCGGGGCGCCCTAAAGTAAATTAAGGCCCTCCAAATATTAAAGGCTACAAAAATATGAAGTATCCTAGTATTTAGGAAAATTACGTAATTACACGATTTTAAAAAATAAGATAAAATTTACCATTTAGATTATGATAAAGGCCAAATATATCCCTATACTGTAGGAATAGTTTAAATATACCTCCAAGTTATACTTTCGAACTAAATATACCCTTCCTGTTATACTTTCGGGCTGAATATACTCTTATGACTAACATAGGACACATGGACAACTAGAATTAAAAGAATTATTCAATTTAAAATTAATCAAATTTAGATATTACCCTCCCTGCCCCAATAATTTAAGGGAAAATTGTATGAAATAGCAAACTATTAATTAAATGTTATAGTCATAGTTTATTTATTTGTAATTCGCAGCAAACATCCCCTTTTTTGCCATCTGGTTCGGTATACGATTAGCCATTTTCGGTATACAAATGTATAAAATGCGTTTGTGTTTGTATAAAGCGAGAGAAAAGTGTATATACAAATACAAATACATATATTTTCGTCTTATACACTTATAATTATACAAATACAGATCTTATTAGACAAATTACAATGTATAAATAAATTTATACAAAACTGAACAATTTATATAAAATTGGATGTATCTAACGAATTATATAAATCAAAAGCTCCATAGCAAACATAAAATTTGTTATGGAGCACAATTATGTAAACTATAGCTATAACATATAACTATGATTTTTATGTTAGTTATATGTGAATTCGACCTAATCTATAACATTGACCCAACCAATTTATCTTTCAAACATAAAAAAGCCCTAACAGGCATCCTCTTTTCTGTTCAGCAAACGAAAGGAACATTGCAACTAGGTGGTATATAAGGGAACACGAGATCTTAGCAATTAATGGTTATATTTAAATAATTTGCATTCAACATTGTCATCAAAGGTGTCGTGGTGTAGTTGGTTATCACGTCAGTCTAACACACTGAAGGTCTCCGGTTCGAGTCCGGGCGACGCCATCTTATATTTTTTGTTTTCAGAACTTTCACAGTGTCCAATAAAATACTAACAAATTTTATTAAATTGAATATCTTAATTATTTAGTAAAAAATATGGTACTAATTACTACTGCAGTAATGTAATATCTCAAGGAATATGACACATAGAAACTTTTTGCATTGTTAAATCAAAAACTAACTTAAAAAGATGGTAAACTAAACTTATATGATAAAAGAAAAAACTTTGAAATATAGGATTTCTTCCCTTTCAAATATTTAAACACCGGTTTTACTTTTATATAAAGTAGCCAATAATCATATAAATTTATTTATATTTTTTGTCTGTGTGCGCGCAAGCAATATACTACTAGTTAGTATAGCATGTAGGTTATAATTTAGATAACCAAACAGTTAAGAATTCACATCTTCATTGATAAAAAAGGAAATTAATGTATTCCACGTAAAATTATCACTACAAGAGATGACATAATTAAGAAAAATACCACTAAAATTAATTAGAATTAAACAAATTAAAAAGGACACTAAAATCCATGCCCAAGAAAAAGGGTTACAGGCATGATATGGTCCTTATTTGCACTATGAGGAGTATATACCACTAGTGCTATTTCTTATATCCAACATTGTCGCAATGAATATTTACAAAGAAGTCGAAATTGGGACTAAATTGGTCCTAGCATACTCCTCCACAACCACCACCACCTCCTCCACAACCACTGTCACCACCGCAACCACCACCACCACCACCTCCACCTCCACCGCAACCACCACCACCTCCTCCACAACCATCACCTCCACCACAACCACCGCCTCCAGTAGCCGCTAGCCCGTATATATAAGCCACACTTCCACTACTACAAGTTGTGCTATCCCGTGTTGTTCTAGTACCATAAACATAATTATTTTTCTTCTTTGTCTTCTCTACGTTATTTTTGGAGGCAGAGTTTTTGCTTAAACACAATCCCATGACAATTGAAGAAGGAACAAAAGGGGATGATGATGATATTATAATCTTTTTAATTTTGTGTAGACAAATCTTAACATATTCTCTCCTTCAATAGAAATATAATTATGTTAGGATTCTACATGCGTGATCCACTTGCTATTATTATTATTATCCTCCTTGGTAATTCGGACGTTTCAAATTCTTCTAAATATTACTCACCCCTTCTCCGTGTCACTTTAGTTGAAAAAAAATATTGTTACATTGTTTGACTTGCCGTTGGTAGGTCAAAAACACTTATTCTGACGAAAAACACATTTAAAAAAAAATTAAGATGTTTGGCTAACATATAAAATTGTTTTTAATTGAAAGCAAAAATAATTTTTATGCTGTTAGGAAAAAGTTAAAAATTTCTACTTCTTAAAAAAAGCAGAAGTAGAAGCAGAAAATTATTTCTCGTGTTTACCAATATATTCATTATATTTATTTATTTATTTATTTATTCTGGTGAATTTTCATATGTAGTGATATTAATTTGTGGAATAATTTTTAAATTTATTTTGCTTGATGTTTTAAATTATATTATGTTAATATTATACTAATATTTAATTTATTTTTTTATTTTATCTAGTTATAATATTGATTCAAAATTTAAATATATACATATTAATTTAATAAAATTGAAATAGTAGTTCTAGACTTTATAGTAGATATTTAAAATAATGATCTCTTTATAAACAATCTAAATATTAAAAGTGAATTGATACTTGTTTTTTTTCATAATTTTACTCTCAAAAACACTTTTTAAAATGATTAGCCAAACACAATCTATTTATCAAACACTTTCAAATGAATTAATCAAACACAATCTTTTTTCAAACACACTTTTTAAAAAAGCTATTTAAAAAAAAATGCTTCTAAAAATAAGTTGTTTGTAGCAATAATGTCAAATATGCTCTTAGTATCATCGTAAAATTAGGACAAAATTTATGTGTTTCTTCAATCATATTTACATTTATTTGATAAGAACTGTTTAATAAATTAGATAACACTTACTCCCTCCGTCTAAAATACTTGTTCATATACTAAAAATAAATGTCTAATAATACTTGTCCATTTTATGAAATTAATGGATAATTTTATACTTAGTTCCTAATTTACGCTTATCGTTAATTATAGTCATTTCCTATTACATATTTCAAAACATTATATTTACTACTTCCTTTGTCCACTTTTATTTGTCATGTTGCGCTTTTTGAAAGTGAATTTGACTAATTTTCAAAATTAAATTAGATTGCATTAATTCAATATTTTAAAAAAAAATAATTAGATATTCAAAAACTATACGAAAAGTACTATAAATTGCAATTTTTTGCATATCAATACAATGAAAAAATACATCATAAAATGTTAGTCAAAATTCTTAAAGTTTGACTTTAAAAAAGGAAACCATGACAAATAAAAGTGGACGGAGGGAGTATATTCAAAGAGTGATAGAGTAAAATTACCTAACATAATTATATCCATCCGTCCACTTTTAATTGTCATGGTTTCCTTTTTTAGAGTCAAACTATAAAAACTTTGACTAACATTTTACGATATATTTTTTCATCATGTTGATATGCAAGAAATTGCAATTTATAGTACTTTTCGTATAGTTTTTGAATATCTAAATTTTTTGTTTAAAATATCGAATTAATGTAATCTAATTTAACTTTCGAAAAACGCAACATGATAAATAAAAATGGACGGAGGTAGTATTTTGGAACAAAAATATAGATAAAACACATAAATAACCTCCTAACTTAGTCAGATAACTTACTTTAGCACCTAAACTATACATACGTTTAAGTATCATTAAATACTCCAATTTCACTTCAAAGATATTATGGGATATTTAAATATCCGTATAGTTTAAGTGTTAAAGTAGTTATCCGACTAAATTCAACGGGTTTTTATGTGTTTTCTCCAAAAATATACTATTGGAAATTTAATAATGAATATTCGATTAAAACACCAGACTTTTTAAAGCATTTAATATTTCAAGAGGGTGGGTTAGGCATTTCGGCATTAATTCTTTTAGTGCCATATTTGGTTGATTATTCCTTTTCTTTAATTAAAATTTAAAAGCAATAGTATATTAATTTTACATATTTATGTGTCAAAGGGTAAATATTTATTTATTTATCTTTGTTAATATTTCTTGTTGTAGATATAATTATCGAAGGTCTAGTAGAACAAAAACTTTAGGTAAAATTGTAAAATAAATTATTTCTTCTATGTCAAATTATCAATCACAGTTTTGAAAGTAATTGTTTTAAATTATTTATTATTTTATAAATTTAAGATAAAATTACGTATTTTTTTCATTTTATCCTTAAAAGTAATTGTTTTTGATGACTATAAACACCTCAATAGTAGGAGCGAATTTAGGTCGGAGGGGGGGAGAGGGGGGATTGACAAAAAATTATATTATATATATGCAAAATTTGCTGAACACAAAATCAAAAGGCGGCTTAGTGATTTTTAAGAGATTCAAAATTCACTCTTAACGAGATATCAATTCAAAA
The DNA here is from genome assembly GCF_019186545.1 of Solanum stenotomum. Lineage (NCBI taxonomy): Eukaryota > Viridiplantae > Streptophyta > Magnoliopsida > Solanales > Solanaceae > Solanum > Solanum stenotomum. The sequence goes on along the minus strand of NC_064282.1, from coordinate 16,756,111 downwards.
TCAAGTACATTATTATGGACTAATACAACGATTCACCTTTTAATTATTATGGACGTTATTTAAAGCGTTTTTACTTAATAAAATTTAAAGATTTTTATTTCCTTTTATAGTCATGCTCGGAAAGCTGGTAAATACATTTTCCAAACTTTTTTTTAACTAATAGTATAAAAAATTATTATTTTTAGAGGTGAGCATGGAGACAATTCAAACTACAACAACAACAACAATAAGTTTGATATAATTTCATAAAAAAAGTAGTTAAGAAGGTTCAGAATGAGTACAAAAATTTTGATTTGAATTTTAAATCTTTGAATTCAAGAAATCCAAACCATAAATTGTTGTTGTTTTTTTTATAGCATTTGACACATATATAAGTTTTTAAAAAATATATTACGGCTAGACACATCTCCAATTTCAATTTTAAAAATTTCAAATAAAGTAATTATTTTTCATGATCAAAGGCCCACCAAAAATTCCCCCAAGAGTTTAGTCTGTTAGCTTTGGTCCAAAACAGACCAACTTAATAAACTTTAACGAGTCGTTTGGTGTGAAGCATAAAATATAATAATATGAAATAAGATGTGAGATTATTTTATCCCGTGTTTGATTAAAGGTATTAGATAGTCTTATATTATTTACTAGGGAACAACGTTTGCGCTTCGCGCGAGGATTAATAGATATGTGTTAGGATGTTTTTTATTTTGGATCAATTATATCATTATATTATTTGAGCATATCATTATCTTTCATTTGAAATGATGATACATAATGAAACTTATCAAATGTAGTATCTATTTAATGTGAATAATACATTCTTAATGAATAAGTCAGAATATATACTCTATTAAAAAAATACTTTATTTTCATTGCTAAAATATATAAATACATCAACAACGGCCTATCATTCTTTATTGATTGATGTTTGTAGAATATATTTTCTAATCATAATTTATTTCAGCTCCCTATTATATAGAAACCAATACATGAAAAATGTCATGCCATTCTTTGTTTGTTTTATCTTGTGAAACTCCTCTGTATATATATTTTTTCAATTGCTCTTGTTCCTTTCTGAAATATTCAATTCGCTCTTGCATAATATTTTCATACATCCCTTTAACCGATTTTCTTGATTGTTCAGTTGTATCTGTATTAAAAAATAAATGTTTAGAAGAACAATTTAATATAGTCATGAATATCATCATTAATGTTTTACCTTGACAATTCTCTGAACTAATTATTTGAGCTTATATTTTTTATCCATTGTAGTACTTCTGTATAAGTATTTGTCAAAGTCAAACTAAGGATAGAGTATTGCAATAAATAGTAAGTTCCATATAATAATATTGAATATTGAAAAACTACCCTCAATTAACCACTATGAGCCGATGGTGACTATGAAAATAAATGGTGTGTGTGGATGTTTATTATTTTGTTTGTGGTATTTATACCATTTTTTTTTCATTTATACGTTATGCTACTATTTAATTGTATGAATTAATTTGGATTTGTTAAATGTTTGTGTAAAGGTAAGTGTGAAGTTTTTGTAAGTAATTGGAGGAAAGTAGGGGATTCATATTATTTTTTATTTATTTATTTATTATGAAAGATATGGTATGAATTTATTATGGAGATATAGTAAATAAAAAGGTGTAGAGGAATATATACAGATAAGTTTTGGCATTGATCATGTAGATCAACGTGAATATTTTGAAATTAAAAAATAAGTGTATTTTACAATTTTTTTCATTGGTTGTGATCTCCATTTAATTCTTTTAAATAATGAGATTATTTATACAACAACAACAACAACAACATACCCAGTGAAATCCCACTAAGTGGGGTCTGGGGAGGGGTACGTAGACCTTACCACTACCTCATGGAGGTAGAGAGGCTGTTTCCGGAGGACCCTCAGCTCAAGTACTACAACCCAAGTAAAAGAAGAGGAAACATTATATAAGACATAGTATCCAATAAGAGAAAAGTGCATAATCAACAACGGAGACAATAAAATCAAGAAAATACTGTGCGAGGTGAAACGCAATAAATGACAACTGGCTATAGGATCACAGGCAAGAACTACAAGATCAAGGCTAGGACTACTACAAATGCTACCCACTGAAACCCTCGCACGGAAAGACAACACGCTAGGCAGAAATGTTGAATTTTGTATTTTTTATTTATTTATTCTGGTAAAGCTGTAGAGAGTATCGCGAGAGAGCTTGAGAGTCTCTGCCAGAGGGTAAAATATGAGGTACGCACTTGCTTGTGTTAGTGATTTGATATATAAATTAAGGGAAAGGTGGACATAAATTGCTTAGTATGGTGTCATTGTATAAAAACCTAATCCACACACATTAAACCATGGTATGGCGTTACATAAATCTTGAGATTTAGAAGATTTTTATAAATTTAATTAAAAATACTCCTAAGATTTTCAATGATATTCCTGGATGTAATTTAACTTCTAGCACTCATCCATGAAAACACCAATGACATGAACATGAAAGAAATAATTATATGTTGATATCCTTATTTTAAAATTATAACTGAGGATTGATGTCTCAATTTAAAAAAATATATATTTAAAATATCTTATATTTAAAATATATTATTTTTTTTATCTCTCCTCATCATTGCTATTACAATTTATCACATTTTCTACCTTCTAGTTTTATAATTCTTAATTTTTTTTTATCTCTCAAGTATTATCATAATTAATTATTCTTATTCACAAAATTTTCTTTTTCCTTAATAAGTTTTTTCCTTTGATTTATAAAATTTGAATAAAAAATAAATCTCAAATATTTTATTTTTCTTTTTTCGTGATATTATTGCAACCTGTTATATATTTTTATTTCTTCTCATTGTTACTATAAAAAAAAATTCATCTTCCCACCTTCTATTTCTAAGGTTTTCTAAATAAAATCTTATTTATCTCTCATTCTTATTATATAACTATTAATTTATTATTATTATTATTCTCCAAATTTCTCTTTTTTTATTAATTTTTCTCTCTTGACCTATAAAATATATATAAAAAAGAATAAAAAATATCTCTTTGACCAAGAATCATAGTTCTCCTTTTTCTCCTTTTCTTGAGTTTTAAAATATTTTTTTATTTATATTTCATGTTAAAAAACTCAAAAAAAGTTATAAAATAGTGTCTAACTTAAGACATAGTTATGATACTCACCCTTTTATTATTAAAATTATGATAAATATATTTACCTTATTTATCTTTCTTCTCTTTATTGTCTTTTATCTCTCCTTATTATTACTACAATTTACTCATTATTTTTTCTTAAATTCGTTTTTTAACCTTCCATTTTTATAGTTTTTTAAATAAAAAATCTTATTATCTCTCCACCTTATTATTATAAACTCAAAAAAATTATAAAATAGTGTCTTATTTAATACAATATTTTTTAACATAGTTATGATACTCACATTTATATTATTATATTATGATAAATATATTTACCTTATTTATCTCTCTTCTCATCATTACTACGATTATTGTCTTTCATATCTTCTTATCATTACTACAATTTATTATTATTTTTTCTTAATTTCATCTCTCCTCATCATTGCTACTACAATTTATTACACTTTCTACCTTCTATTTTTATAATTTTTAAAATATTTTTTTTATTTATCTCTCCAGTTTATTACCATAATTAATTATTCTTATTCATAAAATTTTCTTTTTCCTTAATAAGCGTTTTTCTATTGATTTATAAAATTTGAATAAAAAATAATTCTCAAATATTTATTTTTTTTCGTAATATTACTGCAACCTGTTATATATTTTTATTTCTTCTCATTGTTACTATAAGAAAAAATTAATTCATCTTCCCACCTTCTATTTCTAAGGTTTTTAAATAAAATCTTATTTATCTCTCCTTCTCATTATCATAACTATTAATTTATTATTATTATTATTCTCTAAATTTCTCTTTTTTTCTTAATTTTTCTCTCTTGACCTATAAAATATATATAAAAAAGAATAAAAAATATCTCTTTGATCAAGAATCATAGTTCTCCTTTTTCTCCTTTTCTTGAGTTTTTAAATATTTTTTTATTTATATTTAATGTTAAAAAACTCAAAAAAAAGTTATAAAATAGTATCTAATTTAATATTTTTTTAAGACATAGTTATGATACTCACCTTTATATTATTAATTATGATAAATATATTTACCTTATTTATTTCTCTTCTCATTATTACTACAATTTATTGTCTTTCATCTTTCCTTATCACTACTACAATTTACTCATTATTTTTTCTTAAATTCATTTTTTAACCTTCCATTTTTATAGTTTTTTAAAAATAAAAAATCTTATTATCTCTCCACCTTATTATCACAAACTCAAAAAAGTTATAAAATAGTATCTGATTTAATACAATATTTTTTAACTTAGTTATGGTACTCACCTTTATATTATTATATTATAATAAATATATTTACCTTATTTATCTCTCTTCTCATCATTATTACGATTTATTGCCTTTCATATCTCCTTATCATTACTATAATTTATTATTTTTTCTTAATTTCATTTTTCTTTACCGTTTTAGTAGTTTTTTTAAAATGAAAATCTTATTATCTCTCCTCCTTAAATATATCCGTATTGTCATGATTTATTATTATTATTCACAAAAATTATCTTCTTTTGATCTATAAAATCAGTTTTTTTTTTAAAAAAAAAACAAATACCTTATTTATCTCTCTCTCCTCATATTATTGCTATTTATTTTTTTTTTCTTAAATTCCTCTTTCTATCTTCTATTTTTTAAAGTTTTTTTTTAAAAAAATAATATCATCCATCACTCTTCCTTATTATCATAATTTATTATTATTCATGAAATTTCTATTATTTCCTTTTTTTTCCCTTTTGATCTATAAAATTTGCCAAAAATATCTCTTTGAATAAATATTATAATTAGTTTTTTCTGCTCCTATTCTTGACTTCATATATTTTTTTGTTATCTATGTACTATGTTAAAAAAATTCAAAAAATATTATAAACTATAATCTTATTTACTTTTTAAGTAGTTATATATATTAAGTTTAATTGATATATATTTTTATAATTTCATATTTCAAATGTTAAATTAAAAAAGTAGAAAGAGATAGAAGTGACTACAGATAAAGTAAAATAAAAAGTACTTTTAACTTCTTTTTCTTTTCTGTGTTTTTCTTTTTATGGTAGTTCTTTTAAAAAAATTCTCTCCTTTTACTTTTTACTCAATTTATTACTATCTTCTTACTTTTATCTATATTTTTTACTGTCATAAAAGAGAATCAAAAATTTATTTTCCTCATAACTTTTCATATCATTTCAGTACTCTCTATACTCATTATTTGTAAATAAAAAAGATTAGAATATGAGAAATGATACTTCATGGTGGACATCATTTTTACAGTTCACAAATTGAATGTTAGAGGATATTTTGATGTCTTTAGATCTTTTGGTATATTGAATTCCTAAATAGAATTTCGTTCTTGTTTTGCTAGATTCGTCTATAATAATTCTTGCTGGCATAAAATGATCAAATCGACACACGTATATTCTAATGAATTCATTTATACAAACAAATCAAAAAAATTGATTTATGTAAGGTAGTAAAACCTTCTTTTGCTATGAGTTCTCTATTTTATCTCTTGCATAATTTTTATTTAAAAAAGAAAGCAAAATGAATTTACCTGAAGTAGTAAATCTTCTCTTGTAATGATTCTTCCATTTTGTTAATTTACCTGTGCAACTTCGAAAGTAAACATTGTATTTGAGTGTTTTCGATTCACAACATATTATTTAGTACATGATAAACTTTTTGGATGTTCTTGAATATTTATTTTGGTACAAATGTTGCGCTATGTTTCTGTTAGCAAGTAGTACCACAAGGAAATGACCTTTTAGTATTTTGAATTCAATTTGTTGTGGCCGCTATTATAATTGTTTCGTAAAAATTAAATCTGGCTATGGAAGTCAGTTTGTAATAGACTGTTTTTTGTTGTTTCAAATTTATTGGATAAATTTTGTTGTTTTATTTTGCAGAAACAAGACATTCATATGGTGTAGGCACAAAACAAGAGAATGTCCATCTGGACTGAAACTCAGTCGGACTAAATTCCATGAATTTTGGTCATTTAGATGCCAAAAAGGCCAACATATGTTGTCCATCACAGCAAAGTGTTTATCTATTTAGTTGTCAACGAGGCTGCACTGCAACACATCCATAATATATGTATGTTTGTACAGTAATATGTACATTAAATACACATAGTTTCACAACTCTTCAGAGTGCACAGTCGATAATTGTTTATTGACAAACTTAATATAAGAATATCCGGCCAATGGGGCATAACTCATAAAAGTACACTACTCTTAGTTCTTTGTTGATTAACAAACTTATTGTAAAGATATTGGCCATTAAATAGTCATATCACATTCTCCAAACAAAGCTCTGTAGTGACTGAAATATTTGGCTTGTATGTGTTCTTTGATTATTGCTAAGAGTAAGTTGGATGGAGGATGATGATGAACCAACTCAATTAACTTGATCATTTTTATGAAACAGTAAAATTGATGAGTTATTGATTTTTCATTTCATTTCTAACAATTCATTTAATTAATTTTAATCACTACATATTGCCTAAACAATGAATTTTGTTTAACAAAGACTATACTAACGAGGCAAACTTGAGTTTTTCAATCAATTTTAATCCTCTCCGTACATCAAATGAATTATGGCAATTGAACTCAAAAACAAACTTCTTATATTCACATTAGTGTTGAATAAATAAACGTTTGAGGTTTCTAATGTTTAGAGGATGATATTGCTACCTATCTTAAAAATGAAACGTACATGTAAGCTTAATTTTTAAGGTTATATACAAAAATCTTCTTTCAAGTGTCTTGTCCTGAAGTGAAATTTGACTTGTTCTTGATTATATTTTTAAAAAGGCATAATACATAAGTATACCTTTATTTTGATATTATTTCACATTTATGCCCTTCAATTTTGGATGTGCACAAGTAGATCTTTAACTTGTATAAAGTTACGTGGCTTAATATAGGTAGGACATTATAGGATGACACGTAAGATGCGTGCGTCTATTTATTCAACTCTATACAAGTTTAACTGTTTACTTGTGCACATTCAAAGTTGGAAGACATAAATATAAGCCCAGACCAAGTTAAAAGACATATTTATGTATTATGCCTTAAAAAAAGATAATTTTATAAGTTCATTCATGTTTTTTATAACCGCGCGAAGCGCAGTCAAATTCAGTAGTAGTCAATCAACTAGTATTAAAAATTATATAATAAAGTCGTCTTTTCAACAATTTTTTTAACCCAAAAAAAAAAAAAATTATCTATACGCATATTTCACTTACTAGCCAGATTTTTTTCAAGTTTCGACGACTAAACAATAATATTATAGACAAAAACTACACATTTAAGTTAATTAAAGATCAAATATGCATAATTGTGTAACACGGGGGCCAAAATAATGGGAATAACATAATAATACAGTGACCATTACAAGTAGAGTCATAGTTCTTCAAACAGTTAGAACTAACTTAGCCAAGAACATATATACTACATAATATTAGACAGACAGGGCATAACAGGCAAACTAAGTGCTACAAAACAATAATATGTTAGCAAAATCATAGCACTTCCATGACTTCTTCATGTTCATATCCACTTTCCATATCGATTTCTTCAAATGTGAATTCAGCATTGGGTGATGCTCTGTCGAATTCTTTCATCTCATCGATCATTTGTTTATACGAACGAAAAAGGTAACGTGTAAAATTCCAAATGGAGACCTCCTCAAGTACAGGTGCAGATGCCAATATAAACTTCATAAACTCCATTTCCATCTCGAGACCAGTAAACATGTTCACTCGAACTCTTTGAAGCTTCACAACACCATATGAGGATGATTGGGCTCGTAGCAACTGTACAGCAGGTTCAACATTATCGCCCACAGGGTACTAAAGAATTTTTGAGGAACGGTTAATTAGGCGAGTTCAGATGAATAAACTCAAAGAATTTGAGATTAGCAGCATCAATTTCAAGGATGCCAAAGTTTGTGATGGTACGAAACCTCAACCGTTCAAGCAACGGGATTTTAGAGATGAGATTTGTTAATATTGATGGATCAAAAGTGACATGCATAAGATCGAGATTAATAAGCTTCTTAAACCCTTTAAAACCGAGTGGAGGGTGGAACAAGCAATCTTGAAGTTCCAAATACCTTAGTTGCTGGAATGTAAAAAGATGATGAGGTGAATGATATTTGTTTACTAAGCGTACATGAAGGGTGAATTCCTGGACATTTTTCTTCGACAAGAAGTGCATCCAATGATATCAGGACAACTCGTAAAATTACGGAGTCTAAACTTCAGTATTGGTCCTTTATGGACTAAAAGGACTTGGTAAATAATTCTCTTGGCTTCTTCGTCTTGTTTGAAAGACTTGAAAAACTCATCATTAAAATCAAGTTCTTGACGTGTTACACATTTGTACCTCCAATCTTTTGACAAGATACTGGTCTTCACTGCATCTTTCCAAGGCAAGCACCTTAGAATTGCATCCAGTACACTACATGACAAATTGCTAATTGTATCTACACCAGATGTCGAAGCATTCCTCATGGTCTAACAAAACAAGTTTGTCAACAACTCTGAAAATTAAAATCAGGGCTAAAGGCAATATCCAAATACTAGTGGTTCAACATCTGCAACTGCATAAATTTTTTAATCATTAACCAATATCATAGAGAGAAAATAATGATACATGATTGAGCGCCACAAAAGAACAAGATTTGAAGACAATAGTGGTGAAGGCAAGATAAGATTTTCATTGAGGGATTCAAAAAAATGTTCTCCTGTGTGCAGGGGATTCAACAAGTATATATGTACACATAAAATAATATTTAACCTACGTACACAATACAATTTTTTGGCAAAATGGTATTCAGTTGAACCCCCTTCAATAAACATGGCTCCACCATGGAAGGATAGGATGACAGCGAACTTAAACACCACTAGTATCGATAAAGCTAGTCCATTAACACCTACAAAGGTTTCATTACTCTTCTCGATATTCCGACCATCTAATCTATTGAAAACTTATATATGGATTTTCCTCCTTGCATTAGCCAAGGTTCCTCAATGTTTGAGCTTGAGGAAGAAGCGGTCACTTTATTTTTCTTTCCAATTCAACTCACAGTTCACCTAAAAGTCCCATCGTTATAACTTCCAAAGATAGTACTACTATATACTCTATACAATGATGAAGCTTAGTAGATAAAAGAGACTTATAAGAGCAAGCACAATGAGTTAATAACACCTTAAGACATAAAAACAGGAGCATGAACATCCAGGGGATCGGAGTAATGCAAGATTAAGATCCACATTTTTCTGTTTGGAAAAAAGGTTCATCCAGGCCATTAGCAATTAATACATGTGGAAACCAAATGTTTAAATTGTTTCCTGATTGACTTTGTTAAAAGACGTATAACCAATTATTACCAATTCAATTCTTTTGTAACATGTCCTAATTAGTTACTTGTGATCGTTTTACCAATATCCACCCCTAATTCTCACATGCAATAGAGTTCAAACCCTAACCTAATATTTAAGTGGAGAATCATAGAGAAGCAAGTCCATTATCCCCCAAGTACTCGTGATTTCTCCAGTTCAAAAAGAATCAGGAATTAACCTTCCGGTGATATTACCACACCATTTCTGGCCAGTTAATCAATAAAGTGGGTTGAAAATCACCATAGTTAAGGTTCAAATTCCAGCGGTATCAAAACACAAGATGATTTGGACAACTTATGGTAATGGAGAATTAGTCGGTTAAACTAGCAGACAGATACATGATTATCCATAAAAAAAGAAAAAAATACCAAAAAAAACTAATTTGATGTATTCATGATAAGTTGATTGATTATTCAACAAATAACTAAAATTCGAGAGCAAATAATCAGAGATTATAGAAGATGCTTACTTACCAGTACTGAGAGTCAGAGAGATCGAAAGCCGGAGACAGTAAGATTTTACCCGAAATGCAGGACAGAGAGGTTGAAATTTATTTATATTTTCCTACTTTTCTTATTTGTACAAAAATGCCCCTAATGTTTGTGATTTAACATGTTTGTTTTTTGTTATTAAATTTCAAATTGTGGGTATATTTGTCATTTTAAGTTCTATGCTTCTAAAGAAGTTCACCCTTAATATTACGTGGTTTTTCCTTCAACTGCCAATACATTAGCTTCGTGGCTTTATCTCTTTTGACTAAAGCCACCTCAGTCCTCATATATAGATGGATATATAAAAGCTCTTTTTCTTTTCTCTTATTTTTTCTAGTAAACTTTTTTCTTGTTTCACACACTCTTTCTTAGTTTTGATCTCATAAATTTTCAGGTTAGCTACTCTTTCAAATTTAGAAAATTCTTCTTATTTCTTTTCCATTATCGTTTTATATACAAGTTTTATAAATCTAATAAGGATAAACAGTGCTTGCACAAGCTAATTATATCTAGTGTTAATTAGGCATTTGAGTTTATAGTTGATGTAGGGTGTCAAAAGAATATGAAAAATCGATTGAATTTAACCGTACTAAATTGATTTATATCATTTTTTAATAAAATCACGGATTTTTATTTAAGTTTGTAACCATCCCGAACAATTGGGATGACCCTTTTAATTTATAAAAAAAAATCAAAAAAATTCCAAACCGAATATTCTAATACGTATGTAAATATAATTATATATTAATAATATGTTAAATTTAATAAATAAATATATTTTATAATATTTTTCAAATATAAATATAATCTTATGGCAAAATGTATGAAAAATATTTCTATTAAATGTTTAAGATCAAACAATACACAAGAAGGCTTAACATTCTTGATTTCTTGATAAATAATTGACGTGCTTCTTCAAGAACGTATATTTGGGAAATAAATATTTTAATAATAGTATATTTTGAGGTGACAATTTAGAAGTTAAAAATCCAAAAATTAATCGAACCATACCGATACCAAAGAAAAACAATGGTATGGTTTTAATAAATCGGATTCCTCACTACAAAGCGTATTTTCAAAAAAATTAACTTGTTATAGCATCTTCTTAAGTCAGAATTTATTTATTACTGTATTTAGATTAATATAAATTCAAGATACCAATTAACCAACCAATCAAATCACTTATTTTAAAATTTTCTAGTATATATATATATACTAAACCTTATTTTTTTAATCTTAAGTATACCTTAAAATAAATAAAAAGTTTAAATATCTCATGACACTGTCCATAAAAGTCACATAGTATGTTTTTCATATAAGGATATACATATTGAAATTATTTATTTATTCATTCAAGAAGTAAAATAAGATTAATTTTATTTGAAAATTGAAAAATATATATTATAATAATTTACTAGTTGATGAATAGTAAATACTAGAATTATTTATTCAATAGAAACGATTTTTTATATTATTTGGGGTTATACGTAAAATAAAAGATAACGATGAATGCATTTATGAATTGATAAAAGATAACGATGGATGCATCTGTGAATTGATAATTGACGAAATGCGTATATAAGACAAATCACGAATGTTAAACCCTTTTCCACTGTGTGCACTTTGATAAACTGCTCATAGATTGTATGTAATCAGTGAAGAACTAGATGTATGTTTTACCTAAAAAGATATGTAAAAGGAAAATGACTGAGTTTTCGAAAAAAAAAACCGATTAAACTTATGGTTTAAGAGAAATCGGGTTTCCAAAAGGACAGAGTCGCCACTTAATTTTTAGTAAAAAAATCAAGAAAAAATAAAGATTTTTCAAAAGATTTAAACAGATAAAATCAATTGAAAAAGGATTTGAGTTCAAATGTACATTCCGAGAAGGTGTTAGGCCCTCGGAATGCCCGCTAACTTGCGGTTGACCGACAATTTGACTAAAAATGATTTTGACTAATTTTGAAATTTTAACTAAGTAAATGAACTCCTAATGACTTTGACTAATTTTAAAATTCTAACTAAGTAAAGAACTCAATTTATTTTAACTAATTTTATTGAGATTCTAACCAAGTAAAAAAAAAAGACTCATCTATTTAAACCAACTTTTTGAAATTTTAACTAGGTAAGAAGGACTCATTTATTTTGATTCTTTTTTTTTTGGAAATTTTAACTAAGTAAGAACTCATTTTTATTTTAAGCTACTTATTTATTACTATTATTATTTTTTATCATTTTATTTATCTAAAGGGAAATGAACTAGAGGGGAATTTTCTAAAGGGAAATAACCTAAGTGACGAGACAAATAAAATAGCGCTAAGTATAAAACATAGATATTTTAATTTGAATAAGATAAAAATGAAATGGCTATCTACGGGAATTTAATTAAGTTAAACCATAAAATGATCAAAATTAGTCAAATAACACAATACAAATAATAAGAGAGGGAGAGGAGATAATTAGATTTGGGCTTTGGCCCAAATCCAATTAAATTGCCTTTTGACCCATTTTTTCATTTCCAGATGATATACACCAAATATATACGCCACGTATACCATCAATTCTCGAACTCCCGAACCTGTAATTTTCTCTTAACTCAGTATTTCCATGTTTTCCACCTATATTTTCACGTTTTTGCCCTGTATATGGTATTTTCTGCCCGTATATCGGTGTATACAGCAGGCATATCAGCCTGTTTTTGACTCTTTCGGAGCTTGAAAATATAATTTTTCAGCCTTGTATGGATTTCCCAACACCTGTTCATCAGTCTCGCCGACCCGATTAACTCAACTGAAGGGATATGAGCCTTTATGGCTCGCTCTCGGAATGTGGGGGAAGAGAAATAGGAGTTTACGGGGAACTCGGCCAAATATACATGCAATAAAAATAAGAATAAAAAATATACAAATTAGAACCTCGAGATAGCACAAATAATAATATATCTAAGACAACTTATCAATTCAACTTTCATGATAATGTGTGGTAAAATAAACTTGGCCAAACTAAACAATATAGAACGCTAATGACCCAAATCCTATTAACAAACAAAATAAATATACATTCAAGCTATTGTTCATATGCGTGCAAAATAATGAATCCTAATAGTATGAGCAAATTTACCAATCAACCTACTATGCAGTTGACATTATAGGTGATCGACATCATGGCAAAAGGGGTCCCAGTGGCTTCCAAACTCCAAAAAAAAAGATAAACCAGGGGATATTATTTAAACCAAAACAAAGCAAAAATGCAAAAGAAACTAAGGCATGCTTGGAACATTTCGATGCACATGGTACGATATATGCCGGAAATAGCGTGCTCACCCACTACCCAAACTAGAATAAAAATTATACAGAAACAAACAAGAACTTGGAGCTAAAATTAGCTTATCACTACCAATAACAGTAAAAACGGAAAAAAAGAAAAAAAAAACAAATTCGGATGATCTACACGGAGAGGTGAAGGAACACTTGGCTCTTCCTTGAGCTAAAACAAATACGGACAGCACCATAAGACCACATATTACTGCTGCACCAACTAACCTATAGCTTTTAAGATATTTAAGGTCAACAAGAAGAACGACCCATGATGAATAATAGAGGAAGAGGCACTTAAAAGAAGAAGCAGGTCAATACAAGCTTAATAACAGGTTCGGATCGGCAGATATGATGATGACAACGAAACAGACCACCAAAGTCTTGCAATATCGAGATTAACCATAACAAATGAACAACTCAAACATGAGCAGATTTACTCAAACTAAACCGAAGTTTTCCATTATTGGCTCTGAAAACAAAGATGCTAATAGTTGGATTCAAACATCTGAAATCTTTTGTTATGTAGAACACCCATCGAACAACCGCAACACAAGAGAAACGAAGGCATGAGCATACAGGATTTTCAGCACACGAGAATCTGGATACATACGATCTCAAACAGAATGTAATAGCGAAAAATAAAAGGGATTGGGTTTACCTTTCTCGGGGCAGCGAAATGAGGCTACGGACTGAGGAGCGATGACTTCACCACCACGCACAAATTTTGAGAGTTCCGACGAGCAGCGAGAATGTCTCGGAAAAGAAAACCAACTCCCGAATACCCTCTGTAATACTTGATTTTTCAAGTTTATATTTTCTTTTTTAAAAAAACCTATATAGCTCTATGTATCTTTTGTTTTCTTGACTCCAAAACTTTTTCCCCTTTGTTTTTTCTAACAAACGTTCCTAACCAAAAAATTTAAAACTCAAAAAATCCCCCCCTTTTACAGTGAACATCCAAGAATATATAGAAGAAACTAGGGTTCAGAATAATGGGGGGAAAAGGGACCCAAAAATCGGTTCAAGGCCCATCCCCAAATTCAAATTCGAATCCTCTCACCATTTTGGGCGAACATCTTTTTTTCTTCAGGTTTCGCCCCATTCCGGAAGAGGAAATGGGGCAGACGCATGCTCTGTCCCGCTGTTGCGTGTGTCAACACGTTTGGGACCGTTGCTGTACGTTTTCTGGTCACTTTTGACATGAAGAAAAAGGGCAACAGGGGTCGGCTAGTACTATTGTCCTCACTGTATTGTTTGGATTGTTATATTGTATTGTTACTGATCTGCTTGGGCCGGGTAAAGGGTAAAAGGGCTGGAAAAAAAAATGGGTCGGTTGGTGTATGTTATGGTGGGTATTGTACGTTGGTAGGCTGGGAATTGTTGTTGGAATTGGTAAGGAAGTTGTTGAATTAATGTAAAGGGCTTTGAATTGAATTAAAATTAGGCCCAAAATAAGGTTGATAATGAGTTAGGGAGGGGAGCGAAAGGATTGCCCATTGAATTTAAGAAGTTAACCAAATTGAGTTGATTGCAAATTCGGTTTAAAGTTCGGAATAGACGAATTAATATTAATTAAGTAACGAGTTTCTTAATCTTAACGAAATAAAATAATTAATTTAATTATAAACCAATTAATTTAACAATATAAACGACTAAATAACCAAATGTTTAAATAAAGCTAAAATCTTTTTGAGACAATTTTTGAACCTTCATAAAATATACTAATTAGACACATAATTATATAATAATTAACTTAATTATAAACTAACTAATTAACTCAAAATAGCAAACTACTAAATAACTAAACAAACTAACCAAATATTTAATTAAACAAAATATTTTGAGACGATTTTTGAATATTTATAAAGTTCAAAAGTATACACATATTATTTAAAAATTATAAAAAGTGACAAACCATTTAAACTAACTTGAAAAATATTTTAAATTTTATAAAGAATTATTTTAAATCATTTGAAAATTAAGAAACTCAGAAATTAATTATTATCGGGGAGGATCAAAATTGGGTGTCAACAATGTAAAGCTTGAACCTCTATTACTGAACTTTACAATGAAGCTTTATAAAAAGGGAATATCTTGTGAATTGAACTAATATCTCTCCTCTACAACTGTAGAGTCACACCTTATATACAGTTTCTAACCGACTAATTATCTATACAAAATATCTTCTAACAAACTGATAATGACAGCTGGAACTAACTAATAATGACAGTTGGCCAGGTGCATGTTAGCTCTTTGCAATCTCCTTGTTATAATTTTCAATATCCCCCTTCAAGCTGGGTGATATGAATATGTTTTTCAATCCTAGCTTGGACATAAGATGAGAATGTTGGCACCTACTCAACCCCTTAGTAAAAAGGTCAGCCTGTTGTTCAGAGGAGCACAAATAATGGATGATCACAAATCCCTTCAAGACCTTCTCTCTAATAAAGTGACAATCGATGTCAATGTGCTTCGTTCGTTTATGGAAAATTGGATTAACAGCGATTTGGATGAACTGTTTTGCTGTCACAATGTAAAGGAACTGGTAGGCTTAGAGGTATGTCCAAAGTGTTAAACAGACCAATGATCTAAGTGATTTCTACAACAGTAGAGGCAAGACTCTGATACTCTGCCCCAGCTGAACTTCTGGAAATAGTGGATTATTTCTTAGACTTCCATGAGATTGGTGAATCTACATACTTGATTATGTAACCAGTAATGGACCTTCTAGTATTAATACAAGACCCTCAATTTGCATCACAGAAGGCTTGTAAGGAACCTGTTGATGTTGCTGAAAGGAGCACTCCAAGGCCTGGTGAATGTTTAACACATTTCACTATCCTGATGGCAGCAGTCATGCGAGAGGTCTTAGAGGCATACATGAATTGACTTAGGCTTTGAACAACATATGAAATGTCATGCCTTGTGAGTGTGAGATATAGCAATCTTCCAATCAGTCTCTGATATTAACTAACATCCAATAAAGGTCAATCATAATCATTTCCAAAAAAATCATCAAATTCATGAGTAGTGAGCTTTTGGTTCTGCTCCACTGGTGTGCCTATTGGCTTAGAACTGCCTAATCCCAAATCTGAGATAAAACCCAAGGCATACTTCTTTTAATGCATTAAAATTCCTTCTGAACTTCTAGCAAATTCAATTCTTAAGAAGAATCTAAGACTTCCCAAATATTTTATCTTAAAATTGTCTTTCAAGACCTGTTTTGCTTCTTCTATCAGTTGATTATTACTTCCTGCCACCAGAAGATCATCAACATATGTGAGTATCAGCACCAGTCCTCTTGGTCATGAGAGAATAGTCAAGGTGGCTTTGCTGAAAGCCTGCAACTAGCAATATTAGTCAACTTAACATTCCATTGTCTAGAGGCCTGCTTCAATCCATAAAGTGATTCAACTAGCTTACATACTTGATTTCTATCCTTTGATTCTTGGTGGAAGCCTTGTGGCAGCTGCATGTATACTTCCTCAGTCAAATCTCCTTGCAAGAAAGATTATAAACATCCATTTGTTGAACATCCCAACCTTTTGTTGCTGCAATGGATAATACTGTCCTTATTGTGACTATCTTAACAACAGGAGATAATGTTTCCTGGTAATCCAAACCCTCTTTTTGGTTGTACCCTTTTGCGACCAATCTGGCTTTAAACCTCTCAATACTCATATACACACTTGCAGCCAATAGCCTTCTTTCCATGAGGCAATGGTACAAGTTCCCATGTGTTGTTGTCTTTCAGTGTTGTGATCTCTTCCTTCATTGCTTGAACTCATTTATCATCATGCATAGCTTGATGATAAGAATTTAGTTCCACCTCTGCTGAAGAATTGGCAATATAACACTGATATGACTTGGAAAGGCTGTTATAATCAACACCATCAGAAATAGAATAAAGACAACTGGTTTGATTAATTTTTCTTGAAGTCACAAAATCCTTCTGCCATATAGGAGCTTTAGTTGTTCTTGTTGATCTTTTCTGGACATTTTCAACTACTAGCATGTCATGTGTTGTGGCAAGCTCAGGCACAACTAGTGTCTGCACAACATGAGCCTCCTCTGCATCTACTTCAGGTTGAGTCTCAGTCACAACTGGTGCTTGCACAACTTGATCCTCCTCTTCATTTACTGCAACTGTAGGAATTGAATTTTCAGTACTATCGAAAAATTGAAAATCAAACAGAAAAATTGATGCGCCTCACAATCGACTACATCCGCTCTGATACCATGATAAACTGCTCATAGATTGTATGTAATCAGTGAAGAACTAGATGTAAAGCTTGAACCTCCATTATTGAACTTTACAATGAAGCTTTATAAAAAGGGAATATCTTGTGAATGGAACTAATATCTCTCCTCTACAACTGTTGAGTCACACCTTATATACAGTTTCTAACCGACTAATTATCTATACAAAATATCTTCTAACTAACTGATAATGACAGCTGGAACTAACTAATAATGACAGCTGGCTAGGTACATGTTAGCTCTTTGCAGTCTCCTTGTTATAATCTCCAATACACTTGGGCTGAATCATCAGCACTTCAGTTTATTGTGTGTATACTAAAGTTCGATAATTGGATTTCTACTCATAGAAAGCCTGAAGTTCGTCCTCAACTGCTAACAGTTCCAAATGCCCAAACAACAAAGAAGAAGTGGTATCTGTTATAGATCCAAGGCATTTAAGTGATAAACAAAATTATCATAAAACCAAAAAAAAAAAAATGGCCAAAAAGAATCTTGAACTATTGAAAATGAAACAAAATTATCCTTCGTTTAATTTTTTATTTTTTGCCCGACAATTCCCTTGACCTATTAAAAATAGGACAAAAATTGACCTTGATGTTACCAAACATATCCGATTATCCCTATTCGGACCTCCAAGTTTCATTATCCACTTTGAAAACTTCTTTTATTACTGCTTATTTAGATAGACTCCACCTTGACAAAAGATTACCCCATTTATTCAATTTTATAGACAAAACTACACATTTAAGTTAATAAAAGATTAAATATGCATAATTGTATAACACGGGCCAAAATGGGAATAACATAGTAATACAGTGACCATTACAAGTAGAGTCATAGTTCATCAAACTGTTAAAACTTACTTAGTCAAGCACATATATACTGCATAATATAGACAGACAAGACAGGGCATAACAGGCAAACTAAGTGCTACAAAAAAATAATATGTTAGCAAAATCATGGCACTTCCATGACTTCTTCATGTTCATATCCACCTTCCATATCGATTTCTTCAAATGTGAATTCAACATTGGTTGATGCTCTGCGGAATTCTTTCATCTCATCGATCATTTGTTTACACGAACGAAAAAGGAAACGCGTACAATTCCAAATGAAGATCTCCTCAAGTACAGGTGCAGATGCCAATATAAACTTCATAAACTCTATTTCCATCTCGAGACCAGTAAACATGTTCACTTGAACTCTCTGAAGCTTCACAACACCGCTTGAGGATGGTTGGGCTCGTAGCAACTGTACAACAGGTTCATAAATATCCCCCACCCACACTTGGTACTAAAAAATATTTGAGGAACGGTTAGTTAGGCGAGTTCATATGAATAAGAAACCATATTCAATCACCTTAATGAAAAAAAAAAAAGAGTGCTTACAAATTCAAGTGTAAGATCTTGTAATTTAGGATAGCTTGTAATCAAGTAAACTGCACTTGAAACCACCTCGGCGTTTCTTAAAGACATGGACGAAATAGTGAGAGATTTGATATTGTTCAGAGCAGTTGGGGGACTCTCTGGTAAACCTCCCTTGATCAAGTACTACAAGAAAGTCAAAAATTACTTTAAGACACCAATCAGATTCATCATTTAGTTATGATAGTAATATCACAAATGTACCTTACCTCTAATATTGTACCGCATACATCCATATCCAGCAGTGAAGGCATGTAATGGAAGAACTTTGGGAAATTAGAGCAAACGGGAGATGTATCTGTCAAAAGTTGTCGTCCAAGGAAAGCCACAGTAACTTTTTCAAGCATAGGAGCGTTCTTGAAGGAAATGGATTTTGTTTTCCAATAAACTCATAGAATTTGAGATTAGCAGCATCAATTTCAAGGATGTCAAAGTTTGTGCAGCAACGCAACCTCAACCGTTCAAGCAACGGGCATTTAGAGATGAGATAAGTAAATATTGATGGATCAAAAGTGACACGCACAAGATCGAGATTAATAAGCTTCTCAAACCCTTTGAAACCGAGTGGAGGGTGGAACAAGCAATCTTGAAGTTCCAAAAACCTTAGTTGCTGGAATGTAAAAAGATGATGAGGTGAATGATATTTGTTTCCTAAGCTTCCATGAAGGGTGAATTCCTGGACATTTTTCTTCGATAAGAAGTGCATCCAATGATCAATATCAGGACAACTCGTAATCCTACAGAGTCTAAACTTCAGTATTGGTCCTTTATGGACTAATAGGACTTGGTAAATGATTCTCTTGGCTTCTTCATCTTGTTTGAAAGACTTGAAAAACTCATCATTAAAATCAAGTTCTTGACGTGTTACCCATTTGTACCTCCAGTCTTTTGACAAGATACTGGTTTTCACTGCATCTTTCCAAGGCAAGCACCCAAGAACAACATCCAGTACATTACAAGGCAAATTGCTAATTGTATCTACACAAGATGTCCAAGCATTCCTCATGGTCTAACAAAACAAGCATGTCAGCAACTCTGAAAATTAAAATCAGGGATGAAGGCAATATCCAACTACATTTCAGTAATGTATTGAAAATAACTAGTGGTTCAACGTCATTAGAGAATGATACATGATTGAGCACGGGAAAGAACATAAATTGAAGACAATAGTGGTGAAGGCAAGATTTTCATTGAGGGATTCACAAAAATGTTCTCTTGTGTCAGGGGATTCAACAAGTATATATGTACACATAAAATGACATTTCCCCTATATACACAATATAATCTTTTGGCAAAATGGTATTCAGTTATACNCCCCCTCTTCAGTAAACGTGGCTCCACCACTGGAAGATAGGATGACAGCGAACTTAAACACCACTAGTATCGATAAAGCTAGCCCATTAACTCCTACAAAGGTTTCATTACTCTTCTCGATATTCCACCCATCTAATCTATTTAAAACTTATATATGGATTTTCCTCCTCGCATTAGCCAAGGTTCCTCAATATTTGAGCTTGAGGAAAAAGCGGTCACTTTACTTTTCTTTCCAATTGAACTCACAGTTCACAAATAAGTCATATTATATATGGTTTAACTTCCACAGATAGTAGTGTAATTATATACTATTTCCAGTGATGCAGTTTTAGTAGATAAAAGAGACTTAGAAGAGCAACCACAATGAGTTATAACTCCTTAGACAAAAGAACAGGAGCATGTCAAAGAGAGAACATCCAGGACACCGGAGTAATGCGAGATTAAGATCCACAAAGCAATGTTTCCTCCTCTCATCTTACTTTAAGCTCTTTAAGTATGCATAACTTGCCCATTTATATTTTTAAATAAAGGGGAAAAGGCTTAAATATGTCATCTAACTTTGAGAAAAGGATCATCTACGATATTTATGTTTGAAAAAAGGCTCATCTATGCCATTAACAATTAAGACATGTGGAAACCAAATGTTTGAATTGTTTTCTGATAGACTTTGTTAAACGTCATACAACCAAATATTACCAATCCAATTCTTTTGTAGCATGTCCTAATTAGTTAATTGCAGTCCTTTTACCAATATCCACCCATAATTCTTACATGCAATAGGTTCGAACCCTAACCTAATATTTAAGTGGAGAATCATAGAGGAGTGAGTCCATTATCACCGAGTATGAGTGATTTCTCCGGTTCAAAAAGAATCAGGAATTAATCTTCCGGTGATATTACCACACCATTTCTGGCCAGTTGATGGGTTGAAAATCACGATATCTAAGGTTCAAATTCCAGCGGCGTGAAAACACTAGATGATTTGGACAACTTATGGTACTGGAGAATTAGTCGGTTAAACTGGCAGGCAGAGACATGATTATCCATTCAAAAACCTAACTCTGATGGATTCATAAGTTGATTATTGAACAAAGAAGTACAATTTGAGAGCAAATAATCAAAGATGCTTACCAGTACTGAGAGTCTCAGAGGGATCGAAAGCCGGAGGCAGTAAGATTTTACCCGAAATGCAGGACAGATAGGGGTGTATTTGAACCCTTTCATATTTTCTTTTCTCTTAATGTAGAAGCCATCAGTTAGCAGCTTTCACCTGTGTGTTTCATCAACATATGCTTGTCTGTCAATTGCTGAGTTTATCATGAAAAATAATTGACAAATGAGTCCTTCCTGAGAAATGGCTGGAAACTACGATACAATTAGCAGTGCACTCATGAGGAGTGTATGAGTGTCTTGTGTTGTTGGTACACACTAGAAGAATTATCTATGAAATCACAGCTCATATTTAAGCTAAGATAATATTGATGCACCCGAATCTTCATTTTTCACTATTTTTATTTTAAATTTAGCTTAAAGTTCATATTTAAGCTAAGATAATATTGATGCACGTGACGTTTTCAAATTCCGGGTTCTTGTCCGAGTTGAAGTACACATTTGAGTAACATTGTTTGTTTAACCAAAAATAAATAAATTGTTTGAGTCCTGACTGATTAGAGTAACTAATGTGTGATAATCAGAATGTAAGCTAGCGTTTGGCCATAGATTTCTAAATATTATTGGCAAATATTATTTGAGTAAAAATTTGGGTGAAATTTTACCATGTGTTTAGCCATAATATTTAGGGATAAAGGTCTGAAAAATACCTCAACTTTGGTCGAATTTGTTGTTACGATACTAAACTTTCATGAGGACCTATTACCTCCCTAGACTATTTAATACCGTATTTTAAACATATATATTTGCCCACGTGGACATAAAAATAATGTAAAATTATAAATAGTAATGTGTCCACGTGGGCACATATATACCTTTAAAATACACTATTAAATAGTTCAGGGGGTAAAAAATACAGTATTAAATAGTTTAGGAAGGTAATAGGTCCTCATGAAAGTTTAATATTGCAACAGCAAATTCAATCAAAGTTGAGGTATTTTTCAGACCATTATCCCTAGTATTTAGGAGATATATTTCACTTATTTAGAAAAATATGATTTACACCCATAAGTTTTAAAAACTATCAAAACTAACCATAAATTTGTATTACAAATCAATTGGATCTTTGTTGCAACAAATAACAAGTAGTGTTCATGACACTAGAGCAATGTGGTAGTTTGGGGTGAGTGCAACAAACATCATTCCATACATCGTGAAGTAGACAAAGCACATGGCTTTGTTACCCTGAGCCAATTGTTCATCAACAATCATATCATCACTTTCATATTCACTGAATATTTCATCACTACTTTGGTGTTCACGTAAAAAATTATGTAATACAACGCAAACAACTACTATAGAGGGTGCTTTTATAAAAGATAAAAGTTTGATGTAAAATTTCAATTTTCAAAAAATTCAAATAATGAGATTTGACCCAAATACTAGAAAAAACTAGTATTTGGAAATTTGGGATATTTGCCAAAAATATGTGTCAAATATGATAAATTGTATGAACAAACACTATTTACCAAATTTTCCCCCAAATATTATTTGAAAAATCTATGGCCAAACGGGCCCTTATCTGTTACTCTATCTATCTATTGATTTCCTTGAGAATATTTTTTTATTACCCGGCCTTATTGCCCAACTATACCGTTGCTTTTCATAAAATTCTATCAATACAGATAAACTGAAACATGAAAATTAACACATATTATCTGAAAATACGTAAAAATTATTATAAATTATAATGATTGACAACTTTAAATTTTTAAAAGATATATAAAAAAACTAAGTTAATTTTTGAAATTCTATTTATGTCACATAAATTGGGACAAAAATAATAATATACATTAACAATTTAAAATATTGTAAAAATTAATGCTAAAAAATTGAATAACTTCTCAAGTTTGATCTATATCACATAAATTGAGACAAAGAAAATAACATATATTGGGCTCCATGTCCTATATCTTTTTTTCTTGGGAAAATACATAAGTACCCCCCAGCCTATGCCCAAAATCCCAGAGACACACATAACCTTTACTAAGGTTCTATTACCCCCGAACTTATTTTATATGTAATATTCTACCCCTTTTTGGCCTACGTGGCACTATCTTGTGGGCCCANTCTAAGTTAGCTATTACTCTACTAACGTGACTCCTTGACAAAGAGGATTCAGGGAGGTTCGTAAATAAAATTAGAAGGTTTAACCTGTTGCATTCTGAAGGAAGGGATCATGTCCTATATCTAGTAAGGATATACATATTAAATGATTCATTCAAGAAATAAAATACAAACGAATTTTATTTAAAAATTAAAAAAATATATCATAATAATTCACTAGCTCTGTAAATGAATAGCAATATTAGAAATATGTATTTAGTAGAGACGAACTTCCCTTAATAAACAAGAGGAAGCCATAAATTAGAAGACAAATAAAACGTAACAACGTAACATGTCAATGACAGAGTCACTGATGTTATAACAGAAAATTGACATGACAGAGAAACACTTAAATTGTAAGCCTTAAATTTTAACTTTTGCGTGATATGGGTATTGCATCATTTGTTTCTTGTAAATATTTGTTTATGAGAGGGTCTAACCTAAGTTGCTCGGACTCTTTCACTTTCAATGTCACACTCATGTCAACACGATGGGGTGCGGGTTAGTGGATGTGAGATTTGTATCCAATCTGGTCAACTAGTTTGAATACTTTGACCAAATTCGAGGGAGAAATTCTAAACAAAAACAAATGTGAAATTGAAGAAAATGGAGTACCTTGTATGTTTAAATTTCTATTATCACTCCCTTTCCTTTGATCTCCTTCCAGGATTCCCCTCTTGATAAATATTTTCTCCGCAAGTTTTATGTAGATGAATTATTTTTAGCTCAATCCCACCCCATCGATATATGGATCTATATCCACGAATCTTAAAATTTAGATCATAGAGAATCTGACCCGACCTCTAGATCCGCACCTCGTATCGAACATATGCACCTGAGCTCGAGCAACATAGAATCTAAGTATGGAGTGAAAGATCTCATGACAACCTCTTATGCGAATACGTTCTGGAGTGGAAATCCCATAAAAAGGTAGTAATAGTCATGGAAGCAACAAGAATGAAAAAATCTAAACTTCCCATAGATCTAGATAGATGTGTTGTGTTTGTCAATTATTCACAACCTCTGAATCGGCTAGATCTATGGAAAGGCTAGATCTATCCGTCCTATTGGACCCATAACAATCACCGCCTTATCTTTTTATGAAAGGAATCATATATAGTTAGATCTCTAAGAAAGAAACTAACAAGAGACTAATATTATTTGCAAGAAAAGAATGGTACCAAATTTGTTTCATTCTTTTTCTGTAGAAACAATGTTGTTTATGATATATGCATCTCCTTATATATTGTTACTTTTGCTTGTAATCGGTCAAGACACGCTTTTTTGAACACTTGACAACTTTTGATTTGTTTTTATTTTGACTCGGAGCTGCCACATCATTTAAACACGTAGTAACATTTTGTTGGCCTTGAATTTGATTGAACAGTCATAACAGACAAATTAAAGCACAAGTACTATTTAAGCAAAACCATGACACTTCCATGACTTCTTGGGGTTCACCGCGATCTTCCAACTCGACTTATTCAAATATGAATTCAACATTAGGTGATGCTCTGCTGATTTCTTTCATCCCCTCCATCATTTGTTTATTCGAACGATAAAAGAGATACGCAAAATTCAAAATGAAAATCTCCTTAAGTACAAGTACAGAGGCCAAAATGAACTTCATAAATTTCATTTCCATCTCAAGACCTATAAACAAGTTCACATGAACTCTTTGAAGCTTTTCAGCACCTAATGAGAATGATTGGCATCGTAGAAATTCTACCACAGGTTCAACAATATCCTCCACAACCACAGGGTCCTAAAAGAATTTCCAAGGAACAGTTAATTTGGCGAGTTCAGATGAAGAACAAATCATGTTAATTCAATCACCTTAATGAAAAAAAAACAAGAGAGTGCTTACAAATTCAATTGTAAGATCTTGTAATTTAGGACAACTTGTAATCAAGTAAACAATACCTGGAACCTCCTCGATTTTGCTTAATGACATGGACGAAAAATTGAGAGATCTGATATTGTCTAGAGCAGTTGGGAAACTCTCTGGTTCACCTCCCTCCATCAAGTACTAGAAGCAAGTTAAAAATTACTTTAAGATACCAATCAGATTCATCATTTGGTTATGATAGTAATATCACAAATGTACGTTACCCTAATATTGAACCGCATAGATTCAGTTCCAGCAGTGAAGGCATGTAATGAAAGAACTTTGTAAGATTAGAGAAAAAATGAGATGTATCAGTCAAAAGTCGATGTCCAATGAAACACACGGTAACTTTTTCAAGCATAAGAGCGTTCTTGAAGGAAATGGATTTTGTTTGTCCAATAAACTCAAAGAATTTGAGATTAGCAGCATCAACTTCAAAGGTGTCAAAATTTGTGATGAAACACAACCTCAATTGTTCAAGCAACGGGCTTTTAGAGATGAGATTTGTTAATATTGATGGATCAAAAGTGACATGCATAAGGTCGAGATTAACAAGCTTCTCAAACCCTTTGAAACCGAGTGGAGGGTGGAACAAGCAATCTTGAAGTTCCAAATACCTTAGTTGTTAGAATGTAAAAAGGTGATAAGGTAAATGATTTCCTGATCTTACATGAAGGGTGAATTCCTGGACATTTTTCTTCAACAAGAAGTGCATCCAATGATCAATATCAGGACAACTCGTAAAACTACAGAGTCTAAACTTCAGTATTGGTCCTTTATGGACTAATAGGACTTGGTAAATAATTATCTTGGCTTCTTCATCTTGTTTGAAAGACTTGAAAAACTCATCATTAAAATCAAGTTCTTGACATGTTACCCATTTGTACCTTCAGTCTTTTGACAAGATACTGGTCTTCACTGCATCTTTCCAAGGCAAGCACCCAAGAATAACATCGAAAACATTACAAGGCAAATTGCTAATTGTATCTACACAAGATGTCAAAGCATTCCTCATGGTCTAACCAAACAAGTTTGTCAACAACTCTGAAAATTAAAATCAGAGATAAAGGCAATATCCAAATACATTTCAGTAATATATTGAAAATAACTAGTGGTTCAACGTCTGCAACTGTATAAAATTTTATCATTTATCAATATCAAAGAGAGAAAATAATTGTTTGAAGATCAGGGGCAAAAGCAAGATTTTCATCAAGGGATTCAAAAAAATGTTCTCTTGTATGCAGAGGATTCAACAAGTATATATGTACACATAAAATAATATTTAACCTACATACACAATACAATCTTTTGACAAAATGGTATTTAGTTGAACCCTCTTCAATAAACATGGCTCCACCACGGAAGGATAGGATGACAGCGAACTTAAACACCACTAGTATCAATAAAGCTAGCCCATTATCTCCTACAAAGGTTTCATTCCTCTTCTGGATATTCCGCCCATCTAATATATTGAAAACTTATACATGGATTTTCCTCCTCGCATTAGCCAAGGTTTCTCAATATAAGCAGTCACTTTACTTTTTCTTTCCAATTAAACTCACAGTTCACCTTTAAGTAAATTCCATTTTGCTGAAATCGGATCGAAATTCGCAAACTGAACGGAATTCTCCTCACAGTTCACCTTATTAAATCTTAAGTCGGTTAGTTAGTTCATTGATTGAATAGTTTGTTAGTCGGTTACTACAATTTGTTATAACTAACTTCACTGTAGAAAGCTAGCTAAAGCAACATACAAAAGTGGAGAATGATACATGATTGAGCACGGGAAAGAACATAGATTGAAGACAATATAGGGGTGAAGGCAAGATTTTCATTGAGAGATTCAAAAAAATGTTCTCGTGTGCAGGAGATTCAACAAGTATATATGTACACATAAAATGATATCCCCCTATATACACAATATAATCTTTTGGCAAAATGGTATTCAGTTATACCCCTTCAGTAAACGTGGCTCCACTACTGGAAGATAGGATGACAGCGAACTTAAACACCACTAGTATCGATAAAGCTAGTCCATTAACTCCTACAAAGGTTTCATTATTCTTCTCGATTCCAATCTAATCTATTGAAAACTTATATAAGCATTTTCCTCCTTGCATTAGCCAAGGTTCCTCAATATTTGAGCTTGAGGAAAAAGCGGTCACTTTACTTTTCTTTCCAATTGAACTCACAGTTCACAATTAAGTCCCATAGTTATAACTTCCCAAGATAGTAGTAACTATATACTCTATCCAATGATGCAATTTTAGTAGATAAAACAGACATAGTATAGAAAGCACAATGAGTTATAACACCTTAGACATAAAAACAGGAGCATGTCAAAGAGAGAACATCCAGGGGATTGGAGTAATGCAAGATTAAGATCCACAAAGTAATGTTCCCTCATCTCAGGGGAAAATGCATAAGTATCCCCTAACTTATGCCCGAAATCTCAGAGACACACTTATACTATACTAAGGTCCTATTACCCTCGAACTTATTTAATAAATAATTTTCTACCCCTTTTCTGCCTATGTGGCACTATCTTGTGGGCCCAGCACGTGTTGATAATTTTTTCAAGGATAGTGCCACGTATGCCGAAAAGGGATAGAAAATTATTTATAAAATAAGTTCGGGGGTAATAGATAGGACCTTAGTATAGTATAAGTGTGTCTCTGGGATTTCGGGCATAGGTTGGGGTACTTATGCATTTTCCCTACTTTTAGCTCTTGAAGTACGCCTAACTTGCCCATTTATATATAATAAATAAAACGGGAGAAAAGGCTCAAATATGCCATCTAACTTTGAAAAAAGAATAATTATAACATTTTGTTTGAAAAAAGGCTCATCCATGCCATTAACAATTAATACATGTGGAAACCAAATGTCTAAATTATTTTCTGATTGACTTTGTTAAAAAGTCATATAACCAAATATTAACAATCCAATTCTTTTTGCAGCATGTCCTAATTAGTTACTTGTGATCCTTTTACCAATATCCACCCCTAATTCTTACATGCAATAGGTTCGAACCCTAACCTAATATTCAAGTCAAGAAGCATAGAGGAGTGAGTCCATTATCCACCAAGTACTCGTGATTTCTCCGCTTAAAAAATAATTAGAAATTAATCTTCTGGTGATATTACCACTCATTTCTGGGCAGTTGATCAATAAAGTGGTTGAAAATTACGATATGTAAGGTTCAAATTCCAGCAACGTGAAAACACAAGATGATTACAACCTATGGTACTGGTTAATTAGTCGGTTAAACTGGCAGGGACATGATTATCCCTAAAATTAAAAAAATCCCAAAGAAAACCTAACTTGATGGATTCATGATAAGTTGATTATTGAACAAAGAAGTAGAATTTGAGAGCAAATAATCAAAGACTATACAAGATACTTTACCTGTACTGAGAGTCTGTGAGATATCGAAAGCCGGAAACAATAAAATGTGTAGCCGTTTTCACATCTTATGTTATGATCCAAAATCACAATTGCGGAAAAGGAAAAGGAATTCAGATTTTGGGACAGTTTTCTGATTTATAAATGCTAAATGGATTATGATTACAAGAGTAAAATTAACTACGATGAACTAAGCAATACTCCATAGCCATCATTAGATCTGTAGAGAAGAGATGAGAAGTGAATCAGAATTTAGGAAGAAGGGAGAAGAGAAAGAGAAGAAAATGAGGAAGAAATGATACCAGATATTTTCCATGGCTTTCTCCTCCTGTTGCGTATATATAACCAACCACCTATTGACGTGGCCTAATCTCAACCCTCTTTTTAACTTTTGCATGACATGAGTATTGCACGTTTGTTTCTTACAAATATTTTTTTATGGAGGGTCTAACCTAAGTTGTTCGGATTTTTTCACTTTTAATGTCGCACTGATGTTAACACGATGGTGTGTGGGTTAGTGGATGTGAGATTCGTATCCAATCTGGTCAATCAATTTGGGGTACTTTGACCAAATTCGAGGGAGAAACTAAAAAAAAAACTAATGTGAAATTGAAGAAAATTGAGTACCTTGTAGGCTAAAATTTCTATTATCACTCCCTTTCCTTTCATCTCCTTCCAAGATATTCCTCTTCATAAATATTTTCTCCTCAAGTTTACTGTATATGCATTATTTTTAGCTCAATCACAGCCCAGTTCATACATGGATCTATATTCACGAATCTTAAAGTTTAGATCATAGAGGATCCGACCTGACCTCTAGATCCGCAGCTCGTATCAGATATCTCCACCTGAGTCCGAGCAACATAGGATCTAAGTATACAGTGAAAGATCTCATGACAACCTCTTAATGCGAATATGTACTGGAGTGGAAATCTCATAACAAGGTAGTAATAGTCATGGGAGCAACAGGAACGGGAAAATCTAAACTTTCCATAGATCTAGATGGATGTGTTTGTCAATTATTCACAACCTCTGAATCGACTAGATCTATGGAAAAGCTAGATCTACCCGTCCTGTTGGACCCATAACAATCACCACCTTATATTTTCCTGAAAGGAACCATATATAGTTAGATCTCTAAGAAACTAACAATTAAGAGACTAATATTATTTGTAAGAAAAGAATGACTCAATGTTTATTGTGTAAAAATGGTAGCAAATTTGTTTCATTCTTTTTCTGTAGAAACAATGTTGTTTATATGATGCATGTATCTCTCTATATATTGTAACTTTTGCTTGTAATCGGTCAAGACACGCCTTTTTAAACACGTGGCGGTTTTTAATTCGTTTTTATTTTGACTCGAAGTTGACACATCATTTAAACACATGACATCAACTTGTTTGCCTAAAGTCATAATAGACAAACTAAAGCACAAGTACTATTTAAGCAAAAACATGGCACTTCCATGACTTCTTGGGGTTCACCCAAGGGCAAACCCACATGCACCCCGTAACTTTTTTTAAAAAGTCGTATATATATAGTTGTTACAATGAATATATAGTTAGTTGTGCACCCTAATAAACAAAAGTTGTTGTAGGTGCACTGGTCGAATGCGCCAACTCGCTGCGCCACAGCACAAGATCAATTCCCAGCGAAGGCAATATTTTCCTAACTTTAATTCAGCCTTTTCTCTTAAAAAAACTTTTTAAAAATTGCTTTTATTAAAACTCATTTTTGCCACCTCATCTGGCCTCACCCCCTTTTTTAACCACCTTTTTTTGTCATCCGGTCCCATTCTTTTATAAATTGAATTTAAAAACAAACAAAAGCCATAGCACAATTCTAAACAAAATATAAGACTAATTTTTCCTAGCACAATTCTAAACAAAATATATAATTGCTAGAAAATCTACAACTTACAAGTATTCTCCACTGCATAATTGAAGTCCTACTCCTATTATCTCTGTGTAAATTGGTAAGTTCTTCTTTATAAGAATTTTTTTTTTTGCAATAATTTGTTGTTGATTCTTGTGATTTGGGATTGACAGATTTTTGACGAAAAATAATTCTTCTCAACCAAGTGCTAATTTTATATACAAACAAATAAAAAATTTGATTTATCAGAGATAATGAAGCTTTTAAAAATTCAATTTACCTTGAGTAGTACATCTTCTCTGGTTCAGATTATGTGCTATTCGTTTTGTCAATTTACCTTCAGATTACGTGGTTCAGATTATGTGTTATTCTACCTTTTTTTTATATAGATTTTTAATTGGTTGATTGCAATAAGTTCGTGACAACCATTACAACTCTTCATTCTCTATTGCAACAATAAAGATATTTTTATGTTAAAACTTTTCATTATCCTCTTTAATTGTAGGTTAATGATGCATTAGATGTATTTAATAGATTATTGAAATGAATAAAAAAATTGAGAAAAAAGATAAATAAGAATAGTGACCATAGAAAGGTGCCACATATATATATATATATATATAATTTCACATATTTTATTAGAAAATTACAAAATTTACAACTTAAGATATCATAATCCCCTCTTGGATACATTTATCCCCTCTCGGATACATACCTATCTCCTCTCGGATACATCCCTTCCATAGAGGAATATATCATTTGCAATGTATCGAAAAATCAAGGAATGTATTCGAAAATAATGAAAAATTTGAGATTTTTGTAATTGAGAAAACTTCCGGAATATGATGTAATTAGCCTCCAAAGATATGAGATTTTTGTATTTTATACTATTTTTTTTCTTCAGTAAACAACTTCAATATATCACTTAATAATCTATTTCAAATGTTCATACGACATAAATGCGTCGTTTACAACCCAAATTGAGAAAGTTGAATTCTGAAAAATTCTATGCAGCAAGGAAATAGAGAATTGTGTTAGATTATGAGTTAAAACATATCGTGTTCGAGGAGTATATAAAATGTTGATGTCTTTGAAAAAGTTCATCGATCTACATATATTTCACAAGTGGTATCTATTTTTCACTATGTTATTATTTTATTTTTTTGTAATATTTGCACCATAAGCTTTACATCTGATAAAATACTAATCATTGATCAACCAATTCGTAAAGATCGATTCAAAGTCTTTCAAATCTCTATTGGTTCAACTTTAGTATACTGTGTTTGTAGTTTGCTTTGTCGATGAATTTTGTGATACATTTTATTATTGTCTTCGATAACTAGAAATACTTCTATTTATTTTGATTTTAATATTGAAAGTACTAATCAAAATTGATTTCTAACTCCACAACAATAAAAACAATAAGGAAAGCAACTTTATTTCTGTATACAATAACAATTATCGTAATGTTATATTCTAAATATTGAAATTATTTATTAAAAAATTATTTCTAACTCCACACCAATAAAAACAATCATGAAAGCAATTTTTTTCTATATGCAATAACAATTATCATAATGTTATAATCTAAATTACATTAATAAAGTTTTTTGATACTACACTCTTAATATCATGCCGTAAAAGAAAACTTTAAATCTTACCCCCACAAAATAACCAATATACTTGTTTTTTTCTTTTTCAGGTTGTTTCCCTAATTTATTTATTTATTTAGTTTTTTTGTTCCTCTATATTTCTCAACAAAGTCCTTTTCTATTGACTTTGTATTTTGTCGTTCTTCTTTATTTTTTAACTACTCATTTTTCTTTAGTTTGTATTTGAATATTCCTTAGAATTTGAATGTTAAACTTTCTCTTTGTCAAATTTTCTCTGTTAAATAGTTTATTATATTATATTAAGAAAATATCCTTTATAGAAATGAAAAAAATTATATTTTTTAATCTTTCGATGAATACATTATCAAATCATTAATTTCTTGATAGTCAAATATTGTTCATTCTTTTAGTCACAAAATTTGATATTTTCTTCAAATTAATTAAAAAATATTGATACGTCATTTTAAAGACTATTTCAATGATCAAGATACAAATTTAGTGGTCATATTATGTAACATAATATTAAAAATATGTTTACACAATATCCTTTAAAGTATTTTTAGGAACAAAATATTAACTATTCAAACACATTTTATTTTAAATTAGTTCAAAATTTCTTTCTAAAATATGTCAAAATAAGCTTAGCATTTATTATTGTTTGTAAGAAGTTAACTAATAGAAACTCTTCATTTTAACAAAATTACAAAAATATCTTTATGGGCCCATAATAAAAGTAAAGACATACAATATATGATTTCTTCTAGATTTTCATTTTAACCACTAATTACACAATTATTATTTTACCCTTAAATGATGTTAAAATTATTAAAATGCCATTGATCGTCCTTCTCATGGCTCTTCTATATTATAGAAAAATGTTAATTGTCATAATGAAACAACATGAAAATTATAAGATATAATTTACTTATAGTTGAAAATTACTTATGAAAAAATGGAGTACAAACTATACATTTAAATAAGTTATGTCATAGTTATATTAGTGTAAAGAAATTTCACTCTATGCATTTATTTACTTATTATAATATGTAATTTATTTTATTATGAAAATTTACAAATTTGATGTTTTATGAAAAATTGGTATGATATTTTTATGTGACCTCATAGTATGAAGTTCTTTACTTTATGATGAAGAAGAATATTACTTAAAATAAATTATAATATTCTACTTATATATAAGAGGGAGTTTATGATGGGACATTTGAATGTCCCATCATAAACTCCCTATATAATACATAATATAATAATATAATATAATAAATCATTTTTTCTACTATATAATATATATAATATATATTTATTTTCTAAGGGAGTTTATATAATATATAATATAATATAATATAATATATACATAAACTCCCTTTTATTATATAGTAGAAAATAAATATAATATGTATATATATAATATAATATATAATAATATAATATAATAAATCATTTACAAATGACTTAAAATATTTAATATTTAAAATTCTACGATAAAATAGGTTGACTCTCAAAATTCTATCCGGGTCACATATATTGAGACAGAAAAAATAACGTATATCATTTTAAAATTACCAAAAAAGTATTAAAAATAATAATAATTAACAACTTAAAATATCTGGAAGACATTTTAAAAGGGTTAATTTTGTAATTTTATCCATATCACATAAATTAGGAAGTTATTTGAAAGTTACATAAAAATATTATAAATCACAATAATTAATAACTTAAAAAAAAAATTTAAAAAAAAGTGCAAATTTGGATGACTCTTCAAATTTCATTTGTGTCACATAAATTGAGACAACAAAAATAGCATATATTGCGTCCATTTTAATTTATTTGTCTTAATTTTTTTTTATATTTACAAATTGTGTAAAAATACTATAAATCATGATAATTGACAACATAAAATATGTTTTGAAAAAGATACAAAAAATTGCACTGATTCTTGAAGTTAATCTATCGTAAAAATACTATAAATCATGATAATTGACAACATAAAATATTTTTAAAAAATATACATATAAAAAATTTTGATTGATTCTTGAAATTAATCTATCGTTAAAATTTATGTATAAAATACAATAAATCGTGATAATTGACAACTTAAAATTTTTATTAAAAATGCACAAAAAAAGAAATTGACTGATTCTTAAAATTAATCTATCAATGTCACATAAAATGAGACAAAAGTAATAATATGTATTATTTAATGTCAAATTACTGAAAACTACGTAAAATGTATTGTAAATCTTAACAATTAACAACATTTGATTAACTCTTGAAATTTTATCTATGCTACATACATTGAGACAAGTGGAGTAATATATATTAAGTATTTACAAATTACGTAAAATTATTATAAATTACATTATTAACAACTTAAAATATTTAAAAATCATATTAAATTTAAATAACTCACTATATTTTATCTGTGTCACATACATTAGGACAAAAAATAATAGTTATTGGGCCCGTGCGTAAGAGAGTTTATGCCTAAGTATAATATATAATATTCAATGACTCTCCAAATTTCATTTGTGTCACATAAATTGAGACAACAAAAATAACATATATTGGGTCCATTTTAATTTATTTGTCTTATTTTTTAAAATTTTTTATATTTAAAAATTGCGTAAAAATACTATAAATCATGATAATTGACAACATAAAATATGTTTTGAAAAAGATACAAAAAATTCCACTGATTCTTGAAGTTAATCTATCGTAAAAATACTATAAATCATGATAATTGACAACATAAAATATTTTAAAAAAATATACATATAAAAAATTTCGATTGATTCTTGAAATTAATCTATCGTTAAAATTTATGTATAAAATACAATAAATCGTGATAATTGACAACTTAAAATATTTATTAAAAATGCACAAAAAAAGAAATTGACTGATTCTTAAAATTAATCTATCAATGTCACATAAAATGAGACAAAAGTAGTAATATGTATTATTTAATGTCAAATTACTGAAAACTACGTAAAATGTATTGTAAATCTTAACAATTAACAACATTTGATTAACTCTTGAAATTTTATCTATGCTACATACATTGAGACAAGTGGAGTAATATATATTAAGTATTTACAAATTACGTAAAAATATTATAAATTACATTATTAACAACTTAAAATATTTAAAAATCATATTAAATTTAAATAACTCACTATATTTTATCTGTGTCACATACATTAGGACAAAAAATAATAGTTATTGGGCCCGTGCGTAAGAGAGTTTATGCCCAAGTATAATATATAATATACAATGACTCTCCAAATTTCATTTGTGTCACATAAATTGAGACAACAAAAATAACATATATTGGGTCCATTTTAATTTATTTGTCTTATTTTTTAAAATTTTTTATATTTAAAATTTTTTTTAAAAATACTATAAATCATGATAATTGACAACATAAAATATGTTTTGAAAAAGATACAAAAAATTCCATTGATTCTTGAAGTTAATTTATCGTAAAAATACTATAAATCATGATAATTGACAACATAAAATATTTCAAAAATAAATACATTTAAAAAAATTCGATTGATTCTTGAAATTAATCTATCGTTAAAAATTATGTATAAAATACGATAAATCATGATAATTGACAACTTAAAATATTTATTAAAAAAAAGAAAAAAAAATTGATTGATTCTTAAATTTAAATCGTGATAATTGAAACATAAAATTGTTCAAAAATGTTGTATGTGGGTAATCTTATTGTGTCTTGAATAGCGTCAAAGAAAGTACAGGTTTGTGATAAAAAAAACTTATTCCTTTATCCACGCAAACAATCATTTCAAAAACTTCGTTATTAGCCCCAAAACATACTATTTATGTTATTGGGCCCGTGCATAGCACGAGCAACAAAATCTAGTGTTAATATAAAAATGTGATTGAAAATATGGGTCCATATTATGTCATATCATTAGGATACACATGACATTTAGAAAAATATATTTGATTGTACTATCATTATAAATCTATTATCACTTTTTTGATGCCATAATATAGAAACAAACATTCTAGAATTTTTATGAAATGACAAATTTGCCCTTGGTCGTCCTTAACTTGGCTCTTCTATATATAACTAGATAAGGGTGCCCGTGCAAGGCACGGGCAATATTTGAGAGCAAAAAAAAGTGCGAAAAGAAAGAAATATTAATTAGCCCTACGTGGCCATTTTTGATTGGTTTGGTAGCATTTGAGAGCAAAAAAAAAGTGCTAAAAGAAAGAAATATTAATTAGCCCTACGTGGCCATTTTTGATAGGTTTGGTAGTGTTGGTAGGAGCTCTTTTAAGGAAGGAAATGACG